>NC_132788.1:31702916-32020000 GCF_048418805.1 Vulpes vulpes
AAGATCAGCTAATGTTTATTGAATTCTCACTGCATAAATGGACAGTTTCCAGTACTCTGAGTAGTTTTAAAGAACATAAAAATACAGGTCTCCTGTAGTGCCTTCATCAGAGGATGAGGATAATGACTAACCAGAGTCTAACATACACAATGATTCCCCATGGAACCCTCAAATTACTAAGCCTGGCCATATCCCCTAGACATACCCAGAGCCCTAGCTAAGTTAATCTACTGATTGTTCCTGAAAAACATACCTTAGAAGTGCTGCCTTTATGGCTCATCTGGTATATTTTTTTTGTCCAACTATCTGTGGGAAGCTCACTCTTTCTTCAAGGTCCAGATTAATACTGCCATTTCTCCTAAAGTCTTTCTTTTCTAATTCTCCTATACAGAAATAAAACAAAAACACCCAGCCTCCTCCTTGCTTTGGAGTTCTGTGATACTCAGTTTGTACCATTATAGATCTGGCACATGCTAAGAGTATAATTATGTGTGTAGATGATTTAGTGTTTTCCTGTGTTCCTTGGGAGCCACATCTTACATAAAGAATATTTTTAATGATTTTATTTCAGTAATATAATCACATTGTGGAAAAGTTGGAAAAGAAACAGCCCTTAGTATCATCACATATAATTTTGGTAAATATCTTCCCATTCTTTCCCCTTATGCTTTAATGATACTACATACATGATTTTTCCATTCTCTACATTATTATAGTACTACTAATCATCAGGTTCTTAAACTACATAATAAACATTTTGGTAGCTAAAATCATAATTTAGTTAATTTTTCCCCCTCTTTCAAACAAGTAAAGTGTCTTGTTTAGAGACACCCAGCCAGTAACTGAGAAGTGAATAGTGGTATCTATTCTGCTGTCCATTGCTACCCCATACTTCTGCCCCACAGTAGCCTTATAGCATATGTAATACTAGTGTTCCTAATACTGGTACAGAATCACTGTTATGCTTTGCTTAAAAAGTATTTAGGACATTTTCATTTTTCATCAAGAATCATGATAGCTTTTCAAATTTCTAACACCTAAGAGGTTAATATTCAGAAATGACTCATCATTCAACAATTTCAAATATCTGAGGTTGCCTTTTTTTTTTTTAAGAGAAAAGCCACAAGTTAATTAAAACCATAGTATCTTAAGGCCTTTTAAATTTTATTGTTTATTATTTTAAAGTTTTATTCTATTACTGTATACATCTTAAATTTGGTAGTAACTAAGGCTTTAAGAAGCAAAATAGATTAATTTTAATTAGCCAAGGGTTAAGTCCTTTCTTGTATCTTGAAGAAGATTGGATAAATATTCTGTATTATTCTGCACATTTGTGTGCATATGTGGCATATAAGCAGCATGAAAAGAAGCATCTTGATTATTAAACCACTAGGGAACAAGCTTCTCTAAAATGAAATCAAATGTATTTCTGGAAAATTTTTCTTAAGTGTTGTAAAACAGTATTCCTTTTAAAATAGTGTTTAGTGGCAATGTGCCTATTAGGCTTCACATGTGTGTAGAGTAAAAATTTCTCTATGCTGAGAAGAAGGGAGATCTTAAACAAAAGTGCAAAGTCATAGTGATCAATATTCTCAGTATTTTTCTGTATAAGATTACTTCTTGCTGATTAGCCTTCCACTTTATTCCTTATAACCTATCACTGCTTCATACACTTACACTTGAGGTACCAGGGCAGGAGAAACCTTGATTCACTGGTTTATTAACTGATTACGTATCACTTTGGAATTTCTGTCAGTGTGTCATTTCACACTGACAAATTTTTACTTAGAATTTAGTGACAACTACATATTCTTAACCTCCTGATACATATTCCAGATGTGGCATTACTAACTACCTCTGGTAATGAGGTACTTGAAAATAAAATGTGTCATTGGAATGTATCCTTTTGGTTTGTAGACATTTCTTATTTGTGGTGTGCATTTGGTGAACAAATATCAAACAGAATGAGACACACACAAATCTAATATATTGTTAGAATTATAGACACGGAGAACTGAAATGAGCTCAACTTTTAAATTATTCATTGGTCTGTCTCTCTCCTTGGCATCATAATAAGATTGCAGATCTGTTGCTTCAGAATTTAACAGGAATGACTGCCTCTTTAGCATTAACCTTTAGGGTAGAGCTCTGTAACCTATAAAGCTTTATAAGAATGTGAGTTATTCTCACATTAGCCTTTCTCCCTACTCCTTTAACTTCCCACTGCTTCATTCACACACACACACACTCTCTCTCTCTCTCTCTCTCTCTCTCTCACACACACACACACACACACACACACACACACACACTTTAGGTCCCAGGGCAGGAGAAACATTCGTTCACTGGCTTATTAACTGATTATATATCACTGGAATTTCTGTCGATTCTCAGAAGAATCACAACACTTGCTCAGTGCCTCTCTGTGATTACCTGCAATTAGCCCTGGGCTACTTCAGCCCCTGCAACTGCCCTCCTGGCTGCCAATGAACTGCCTTTTCTTTTTTTTTTTTTTTTAATAATAAATTCATTTTTTATTGGTGTTCAATTTGCCAACATACAGAACAACACCCAGTGCTCATCCCGTCAAGTGCCCCCCTCAGTGCCCGTCACCCACTCACCCCCACCCCCCTTCCTCCTCCCCTTCCACCACCCCTAGTTCATTTCCCAGAGTTAGGAGTCTTTATGTTCTGTCTCCCTTTCTGACATTTCCCACCCATTTCCTCTCCCTTCCCTTCTATTCCCTTTCACTATTATTTATATTCCCCAAATGAATGAGAACATATAATGTTTGTCCTTCTCCGATTGACTCATTTCACTCAGCATAATACCCTCCATGAACTGCCTTTTCTTAGCTCTTATTTTGTTGTTCTATTCTCCCAGTGACATCCACCACTATTTTTCCTTTCTTTTTCCCCTCATGGGATTAATCATCCCAACCACCATTCTTAATCTTCCTGAACCACTTGCTGTTTTCACTTCTGGGGTTTTGGTTGGTGGGTTGGTCTGGGAAACTATGCAGGGCCCTTCTGTAGCCTGAAATGCTGAGTGCCTTTTGCTTTCCCTCCTACTTGTTATCTTCTCTACTTTTTCTTCCCTAACCAGAGAATGCCAACTAATGTGACCCCACAAGACTTTCATGCTTAGCTTGCAGAGTGGGTTTGTTTTAATTCATTGTTAAGATGGAAAACTCAGGAGATTTCACATAGGCCTAAATTGCTAGCTTTCCTTAAAGAAAAATCAGCTGACACCAGCAAGAGCTGCCTCTGGAGAGAGGACCGGCACTCCCCTGTGCACCAGAGAGGCCACTGTTCCCTGTTGGTTTCTGTCTGACCTTCACTCGTTGACCTCACCTGCCCTAGCTCTGCTAACCCATCATTTTTGCACCTCTTACTTTTAATGTTAGAAATCCATTGTGCTATTTCTGAGGTCTCTTTTTCTCACAAGTCAGAGGGTGTGTGTCTGTGTATCCCTTTTCTCCTATGTACTGCGCATAGTACTATGCCTGGCTTATAATAGTCACTCAGAAACAAAACAAAACAAAACAGAACCACACATTTGAATGAGTGAATGACTCCATTAGGTTTGATTGTGGTCACCGTGGATCTGAGGGCTCTATACTTGACAAAGAGGTCTTTGCCTCTGAGTATTTTGAATGGGATGCTTTTGTTTTGGGTTGAGGAAAAGTATCAGTACTTTACATAGGAATGAAACTTTATAGATATTAAGTCCAACTTCATGTTACACACAGCACATAGGAGACACACCCAAGATAAAGTGACTTGCCCAGGGCAGCAGAGCAAGTGAAGGACCAGTTGGGATCCCTCTGAATAATGAGAATAACTCACATTTATATAGAGCTTTATAGGTTACAGAGCACTTTAACCTGTATTCATTTTTACCTCGGGTATACAGAACTGATGTTACCTTTCCCATTTTATACAGCTAAGGAAACGGAAACCATGGAATTTAAATGGTCTATCCAAGATCACTTAGCCAGTGAGAAGAGACCTGACTCCAACCCAGACCTTGCAACTTTATGTGCCCAGCTTTTCCTATGGTTTTCTTTCTCCAACAATCCTTTATTCAGCTCACTAAGACAAAATTCTTTTTAGGCTTTCAATGAATAAACACCCCCTCGTCCTTTACATTTCAGAATTAGAAACCTGAAAAATAAAATTCTGTTTTTTTTTTTTAATGGTTGGGTCCAGCAGAGGTGAAGAAAATGAAATAAGCAAAGGAACTAAGTAACTGATGTCTCACCTCCTAACCTAGTGCAGTGGGACAGTTACTTTGAAAATCCTTTTCCCTTGGACATCATGAAGGTTGTATTGAGTTTGTTTTCCTCACCACCCTGCTGCATAAAGGAGTAACCCGTATTACCAGAGAACTGCCTCCGGGCTCCAGAGGCTTCAGGAATGTAGGCTAGGGGAGACAAGGGGAGAAGTTTCAGTTGTCCTTTTTCTGTTCAGCAAATTTGTTGTGCTTAGTGAGCCTCGGGACACAGCTACCTTGGGTGCAGCTCCTCTCTCCTCAGAAACCTTTGAGAGTCTAGAGCTGTGCTATTATGTACGTGTAGATACTGAGCACTTGAAATGTCCCCATCCAGATTGGGATGTCCTATAAGTATACAATATACACTGGATTTCAAAAGAAAAAAATGTAACTATTTTAATAACATTTTAATTTTTTAATATTTATTCTATTTCTTTTCTAAATATTTTACTTATTTGAGAGAGAAACAGAGCACACGCAAGCGAGAGAGAGAATAAGGAGAAGCAGAGGGAAAGGGACAAGCAGACTCTGTGCTCAGCACAGAGCCTGGCATGGGTTTGAGTCCCCCAACCCTAGGATCATGACCTGAGCCAAAATCAAGAGTCAGACGCTTAACTGAGCTACCCAGGCACCCCTATTTCAATAACTTTTTAATGTTGATTATGTATTTATCTTGGATAATTTGGATTAAATAAGATACATTATTAAAATTAATTTTAGCTGTTTCTTTTTAAATGTGGCTATTAAATTTTTTTATTACACATGTGGCTCATATTATACTTCAGTTGGACAGTGCTGTCCAACTGAGAGAGCCCCTTCTTCCCTTAATAGTTCTAAGAGACTGACATTTTTATTCTTTCAACAAATATTTACAGAGCCCTAAATGGAGCTGTTGGCTGAGGGAGGCTTTCAGATCAATTTAAAAGACTCCTGAGTAATCCCTTCAGTCTTTCTAATTATTCCTTTTTTGTGAGGGAGTCTTGTATTATAAATGAAGACTGAGCTTGCTTTTATATTTGGATCATCCAAAAACAAAAATCTTGTTACCTAAATTGCAGGGAAGAATGGAGGACTAATGGAAATAGAAATTCTTCATTGCCATTATGTAAAAACATTTTGGAAAGGACTGTAACCTGAGGCAAAATATTTTTGCTAAGAGGAGTAAATGGCATGAATATATATCCTATAGCATTTGTTGACGGCTGTTATTCAAAGTGTATAACTGTCTGGAGAAAGAACAGTTGGACCTAACAGTGCAGCAGAACACTAAAGTATCTTTTTAAAACATGGCTTTATGAAGGTGCATTTCAAACCAGTGAGGAAAGGGAGACTTAAACAAACAGTGATGGACCAGCTCCTGAGCTGTGTGAAAAAAACAGCATGCTATCCTCACCTTATTCTTTACGTAGATGGGCACATGGTTCGAAGATTGAGATGTAAGAAGGAGCCAT
The DNA here is from genome assembly GCF_048418805.1 of Vulpes vulpes. Lineage (NCBI taxonomy): Eukaryota > Metazoa > Chordata > Mammalia > Carnivora > Canidae > Vulpes > Vulpes vulpes. The sequence goes on from NC_132788.1 coordinate 31,708,643, forward strand.
TAAAATATTAGGGAAAAAAGTAATTTTATTTTTAAAAATAATTATAGAATAAGATTTTTAAAGCGTGGTAAATTGAGGGGTACCTGGCTGGCTCAGTTGATGGAACATCCAACTCTTGATCTCAGGGTTGTGAGTTTGAGCACCAAGTTGGGTGCAGAGATTATTTAAAAAAATCTTTAGGGGCACTTGGGTGGTTCAGTTGGTTAAATATGTGACTCTTGATTTTGGCTCAGGTCATGATTTCAGGGTCATGAGATCCGGCTCCATGGTTGGCTTCATGCTAGTCATGGAACCTGCTTGGATTCTCTCTCTCCCTCTCCCTCTGCCTCCCACCCTGCGCTCACACATGCATCTGCTCTCTCTCTCAAAAAAAATAAAAATAAATAAAAATAAATAAAAATAAAATATTTTAAAAAATAAAATCTTTTTAAAATTAAATAAATAAATAAAGCCTGGCAAATTGAGATGGCATAATGGAAAAGATTGATAAATTTGGCACATAAAATAAAAAGGTATGTATAACAAACATACCAAGGTAACAAATTGGAACAATATTTTTAATTTGATGGATATATATATACATATATACACATATGTATTATATTAAAGAATGGTTTATATATGAAGACCAGTTATAGATCTATAAGAAAATGATTGATAATACCCAATACTGTTAACAATGTGGAGAAAGAGACTTTTTAATTGAGTATTGGAGGTATATCTTCAATTTACACAATGTTCTATGTCAAATATATTGCAATAAAAAACAGACCCTGGGTGATTTGTGGTTCCCTGAGTGGCTCAGCAGTTTAGCGCCTGCCTTCGGCCTACGGCATGATCCTAGAGTCCCAGGATCAAGTCCTACATCGGGACTCCTTGCATGGAGCTTGCTTCTCCCTCTGCCTGTTCTCTGCCTCTGTGTGTGTGTGTGTGTGTGTCTATCATGAATAAATAAATAAAATCTTAAAAAAAAAAAAAAGAACCAGACCATTGGAGATGATGAAAATTTGACACCTTTTTGGAGCACAATAAGGCATTAACCCTTCCTTCAAAAGGGTTTTAAGCCTATTCTTTGATCTAACAAGTTCACTTTTAGGAGTTCACCCTGCATATATACCCACACAAACATGCCAAGATATATTAAATGAAGACAGCTCTACATAATGAAATACCATGCTATCAACCTCTCTCTATTGATACGGAAAGATGTTCATGTGATATTGTAATAGAAGAGAGTAGTATATACTCCTTGGTTTCACTTGTATTAAAAATTAATAAAATAGATGCATAATTAACAATGTCTACATAGAAAATATATGGAAGGATATGTTCTAAACTATTAAGCTTTGATACATCTGGGAAATGAGTTGAGGGGAGACATGTGGGAAACAGGCTTTTCATTTTTACTTCATATTCTATACTCTTTCTTATAAAAATAACAGACATACATTTCTTTTATAATATCTTTTTTAAAGTCTATTTGCCTTTCTTAAAAAACCTTTTATGTTTAAGGGACACTCTAATGGGTTGTGAATTAGAATAGGCTCCTTCCTCAGACCTACTGTTTATATTCTCTGGTGCTCAAAAACTAGACTGATTCATCTATAAAGCTTCATATCAAATAGTGACTATTCAACATAGTTTTTGTTAAACATTTTTTTCTCTTTTTAAGACATATAAGTTTCATCTTTTAAAAAGGTCATATTGTCTTTAGCAAAGAAGATAGCTACATGCACACACAGATTATTTAGACATTTCTTCAGCTGCTTTGTTGTTATTTTTATTACAATATTTTGTCAGTATTTCCTTTCTCATATTTAATTATACTTATAATAATCCTCCATCTGAATTTTAAAGTTTCCCAAAAACAGACATTACAGTTTAAAGAGATTACCAAATCCCATTTGTCCCTGCATTAGCTCCACTGTACTGAATTTTACCTTGTGGGCAACCTAGGTCTCATCAGATATTCCTTACCAAGTGTTTGGAGAAGGTATATTATTAGGACACAAATTTATTTTGCAGGTGACGATACACTCCTAAACCTAAAGGTCATGGTTAAATAAATGTCACAGAAAGCCTACATGAGTGAGCTCAAATAAACATTCATAAATGAATGTTAACAAAATTCAATTATAAGCTGCCAGATCCTTGCTTTCCTGTTGTTGCTGAAGGTTAAGTTACACTGAGAATAAAAGTGTCTTTAAGTTTCTGCCTGATTTACTTAATGCCTTTCCCAAATAGTCTTGACTTTGTGATATTCTCTGGGACTTATAAAGGCAGCTGATAGCATTTTTTAGTACTAACCTCTGCTGCTTCAGAAAAAGTTTAATTTTAAATTATAGCAACATTCTGTTAACAAATATAACTGCCTGTGTGTAAAAATGAAATGAGGGAAAAATATAATAGGTGATTTAGAGGAAGAGAAATGAATGATGTGAAATAGAAAAATGAATTATATTTGCTTAAGGTGAGATAATGCATTACACATATGGACAGCTAAAAAAACAAAAACGGTCATTGGCTCCAACTGTCTCATTTTATGGATGAGGATCAGAACTGTGGTCTTTAGTCTGCAATTCACTGGTTCCCACTGTACCACGATGTGTCTGCCTGTATGCACATACTTCTGCATGTGGACTTTATGTTTCTAAACATGCCTACTATGGCCCAGCAGTTCCATTTCCTAGGCATATAGCCAATATCTGGATGAGTGCTTATGTCCACCAAAAAATATGCATGAGATTATTCATGGCAGCATTGTTCTTGATAGCCAAAATCTATAGGAAGGAAAGAAGAAGAAAGGGGGGATCCCTGGGTGGCTCAGCGGTTTAGCGCCTGCCTTTGGCCCAGGGCGCGATCCTGGAGTCCCGGGATCAAGTCCCACATCAGGCTCCCTGCATGGAGCCGGCTTCTCCCTCTGCCTGTGTCTCTGCCTCTTTCTCCCTCTATGTCTATCATGAATAAATAAATAAAATCTTTAAAAAAAAAAAAAAGAAGAAGAAGAAGAAGAAGAAAGGGAAGGAGGGGGAAAAAAGAGGGAACAGGAACCCAAATATAAATCAATAATAGAATGCCTAAATAAATTGTAATGTATTTGTACAATGGAATATTCCATAGCTCTTTTAAATTAAAAGACTGATTCATAGGGCCATATGGATGAATCTCAAGTATATTGTTGAATGAAGGAAGCAAGACGCAGAAAAATATAGAGTGCATGTGTTTCTTTATAAGTCTGTTTGTAAGCTTCTTGAGGGCAGGGACCATTAGTCTGCATGTGTAGATCTCTAGCATCTAGTGTATTATCCAGCAATGGAACATGTGATCAATATGTATTTATTTTGATGGCAAATATATGATAGAGAAGAAGATACAGGGAAGCACCTAGTATTTTTATAATGAGAAAAACAATAGGAAATATAGGGAACAATTCTTTATTTCCTGTGTTTATTCCAGGACACAGCATACAGAAACCTGAAATTTTAATACAATATTAACTATAACTGACACTTGGCTGGATGTGAACAGGACTAGAATATGGTAATATTTCAAACTGTTTCAAAGCAGACATTGCCAATGGAACCTATGATTTGATCCCAGGATTCATTTAACTGTAATATCAAGTACATGTCATAGTTTTAAAAATTCCTATTTTTGGCCTTAATGGGGAGGAAGTTTTCTCAGCTCCTTTTCTTATTTATTACTCAGTGCAACATGAATGCTAAGTTAATTGGCCAGATTCCAGCATATGGATACATCATGCTTTTGAGGCTTTGTGCCTTGAGATCTAAATGAGCTTATATTAGAAGGCATTTTCTGACTCCTTTTCTTCTGGCATTGCTGAGGTTTGGGCCACTCTCACCATAATAATAAAACATTACATTTCTTCCTTTGGGCATGTGTTTTTCTTGGGGACCACCAGGAGATAAGAGGATAGACCAAAGTAGGATTTATAAATACTACCTAATTTTTTTTTTCCAAAAATATAATCCCAGTATTCTAGGTAATGACAACAGTCAGTCAGATTGGTGGTATTGGTTATCCCTAGTGTCCTCCAAATGGTAAATTCAGGTTTTGGAGGGTCCAGTGATCTTATGCAAATGGTAAAATTTCAGGGTAGAATAGCAGGTCAAGGAAGTGTGAATTATGGATCTCTTGGGAGATGCCACTATCATGTTATAAGGCCAGCCTTTAATAGTACTTCATTTCTTCTTTCCTAAACACATAACACAGAGTCCTTATGATCCTCTTTTGCCTGCCATTTGTACCTGAGGCATTGATTGTGTTAATGATGGCATTACAGCCTTTTACTCTTGAAAGTTTATCATGTGGAAAAAACCCTGGAAGTCTGAAGGAGAGGCACGCTCCTGTTTGAAAAAGATGTACCCTACTAATTGTAGATTACACAGGCCAGATGAATTCAAGTCCTGGGGAAGCCACAGGAAGAAATAATCAATTTGCAATCATCTATAGAAGCAGTGGCTACTGAGCTGCGATTAATGCAGTGTTGTGAGCAGCTAGTTGTACCAGAGCAAGTTCACTTTGTAAATATTGACTGATGGGATTTCCATTCTTCCAGTAGGACATTTTCATCAACAGAGTAAAGAGACATGATCCTAACCATTTAAGTGGGTGGAAAATAACATCTGACGGTGATATTTTTTCTAAGGGTATTTGTGAAGTGCTGAACATGCAAAGCTGAGATGAGAAGATCCTATTGTCCTTAATCTTTACCTACATTACCTTTTTAAGAAGTCTATTCTTTTTCACTTTAACACTTTTTTTTTATGAGAGGTTAAATTAAGTGCTCAATGATTTCCTATTACTGTAATATCTAGGTGAGTTCTATACAGCTTGTTATTATTGCAGCTTTCTGGAAACATTGTATTATAGCTCAGGGAAAACAAATTTTTTGTTCTTTCCTTTCTTGCTGGTGTTACCAGCCCAGAGCACAACTTTGGACCCCTTGGACTCTTTGTAATCAGAAAACTTTTCGAATAGACAAAGTTAGCTTGCCAGTAGCACTTAGATTTCATGTTTTACCCCCTTGTGATTTTAAAATGTAAGCATGTATGAAAAGAATTGATGCAATGACATTACAAACAGGTAAGAATGTCTACCAACCTTTTTGTGAACTTCTCCCAAAATTCACAGAGGCAGGAGGTTAATTCATTGGAAATGGGTAAGTTCACATATAATGCTTTCATTCTTTGTCGTCTTGCCCATTTTTACCAAACCCAAGAGTTGCCCCTTAGTGTTCACTTGTGCTCTGAGCAAATACCCGGCCATTATCAGGCAACAGAAGATTTGGTCAGACTTCTTTCTCTCTCTCTCTTTCTTTCTCTCTTTCTTTCTTTCTTTTTTTCTTTCTTTTCTTTTTTTCTTTTCTTTTCTTTTCTTTTCTTTTCTTCCTCCCTTCCTTCCTCCCTTCCTCTCTCCTTCCCTTTCCTTTCCTTTCCTTCCCTTCCTTCCTTTCTTTCTTTCTTTCTTTCTTTCTTTCTTTCTTTCTTTCTTCTTTCTTTCTTTCTTTCTTCTTTCTTTCTTTCTTTCTTTCTTTCTTTCTTTCTTTCTTTTTCTTTCTTTCTTTTTCATTCTTTCGTTCTTTCTTCCTTTCTTTCCTATCTTTCTTATTTTTTCATGAGAGACTCAGAGGGAGAAGCAGGCTACCTGCAGGTGGGCCAATGCAAGACTCAATCCCAGGACCCAGGCATCATGACCTGAGCCAAAGGCAGATGCTCAACCACTGCGCCACCCAAGTGTCCCTAAATTTTCAGTTGTTCTTTAAATTTCATCAGTGAACTGAAATGAATCTTCATTTGTTACTGGCAAATTTTAAATTTAGATATTCTGAAAATATCTTGGGGAAAAATTTTTTACCTTATTGGTCTCAAATTAAAATGGTTTGTTCTTGATTTAACATCTGTTGCTTAAAAAAAAAAAATCTATTGGGCAGCCCCGGTGGTGCAGTGGTTTGGCGCCGCCTGCAGCCCACGGCGTGATCCTGGAGACCCAGGATCGAGTCCCACGTCAGGCTCCCTGCATGGTGCCTGCTTCTCCCTCTGCTTGTGTCTCTGCCTCTCTCTCTCTAGCTGTGTCTCTATGAATAAATAAATACAATCTTTAAAAAAAAATCTATTGCTGACAGATATAATGAAATCCTGGTATTGAGAGAAAAGACATCTCACATGGAAAAAAAGAAAAGATATACTCACAAATGCAAACTCTAAAGTGATAACGTTAAGTTTTAGATAAATGCTGGTTGAAAGGGTACCTGGATGACTCGGTTAAGCATCTGCCTTCAGCTCAGATCATGATTCTAGCATTGTGGGATTAAGTCCTGCATTGGGCTCTCTGCTCAGTGGGGAGTCTGCTTCTCCCTCTCCCTGTACCCCTCTCCCCAGCTTGTGCTCTTGCTCTCTTGCTCTCTCTCATTCTCTCAAATATATAAATGAAAAAAAAAATCTGGTTGAAAATAAATCTCAGTGAGTCCCTGAGAATTGTGTAACGGTCTTATGTCGATTTCTTGCTTTGCAGTTTAACTCAGCTGCTAAGCAGCTGATAGAATGGGATAAGCCTCCTGTGCCAGGAGTTGATGCTGGAGAATGTACCTCAGCAGCAGCCCAGAGCAGCAATGCCCCAAAGCACTCTGATACCAAGAAGAACACCAAAAAGCGGCACTCCTTTACTTCCCTCACCATGGCCAGCAAATCCTCCCAAGCATCCCAGAACCGCCACTCCATGGAGATCAGCCCTCCTGTCCTCATCAGCTCCAGTAACCCCACAGCGGCTGCGCGGATCAGTGAGCTGTCCGGGCTTTCCTGCAGTGCCCCTTCTCAGGTAAATCATATAAAGGTATGAAAAGAGGTTGGAAACAAAGTAACCTACCCACAAACATGTTTGTTCACTAGCTGGAAAATGCTATTTATTTTTGCCTTCAAAAGATAGTAACTTTCCTTTAAAAAAAAAAAAAAGAGAGAGAGAGAGAGAAAATAATAGCTCTCCTGGGAAGCCTTTTTCTTTCTTCATTCTGTAGATAGAAAAATGGAGAAGAGAAAAACTAACGTGAAACTACTCAGCCATTTTCAAAGGAAGGATCAGAAATTACAAAATGATTTAAGTAGTAAGTTTCAAGCAACTGCTCAGTTTTATAGAACCTTGTCTGTCATGGGGCTACTTTGGAAGTTCTTGCCAACTAAAATTTTATCATCATCCAAACTGAAGATGCTGTGGTTGAAACTGATAGTTGACAGTTGCTTTCATCTGTGTACCTTACCCTGATACTTAGGCTTCCCAGTAGGAGTTATAGAGAAAAAAAAAAAAGAAAGGACATGAAGAAACATTTAATTTAAATTAGAAATTAACCATATTTTTTTTAAAAAACCTCATAACTTCATCAAGGCTTTGAACTATCTTCAGAAGTAGCTGCACATTATTCTTGTGTTAGTAAGAATACACAAGGTGATTGGATTTTTTTTTTTAATTTTTATTTATTTGTGATAGTCACAGAGAGAGAGAGAGAGGCAGAGACACAGGCAGAGGGAGAAGCAGGCTCCATGCACCTGGAGCCTGATGTGGGATTCGATCCCGGGTCTCCAGGATCGCGCCCTGGGCCAAAGGCAAGCGCCAAACCACTGCGCCACCCAGGGATCCCCACAAGGTGATTGGAAACATGCATGCAGTCAGCAGGCATTTATTGAGTGCCTCATTGTTAGATCCTCCTAGGCACCATGTACACTGCAATAAGGAGCTATAGGACTTCCCTATATTAGGCCTTCATTCTGGACTGTAAAAGGAGCCCACCTAAGTCACAGGGCTACTATAATTATCCAGTTAGATGACAGCTATATTTTTCCTCAACCCAAAGGTCAGAGAGCCCAATCCAAAGCAGTCTGTCATAAAGGAAGAAATTTCTTTCAAGTCTCATATTTAATTTTTAAAATTCATGCAGATTTTACATTTTTTAAACACAAGAATTATTTCCTTTAAAGAAAACAAAGAAACAAATACATAGTCTTGGTCCTCAGAAAGTTGTCAGTTTAATTAAAATGGCTGTTTTGGGCCACAGAATAAATATGTACAACATAGTTTTCGGTATTCCTTGCCAATTTTATTAAAAATTTTTTTCTCAAAAAAAATTTTTTTTTCTCTCAGCCTCATTTCTTTGACCTTGCTCCCTTAGATTCATCCTGCATGTTGTGAGTTAAATGCATTCATTTTCTGAATAAGATTCTGATTTGTTGGTGTTTTTTAGGTGGTGGGGAAATGAAGCTTTTGATCTTATGAGGGAATGAGGATATACAGACATACCTCACTAGAACATAAGTGTGATGAAGGGAGAGGTCTTTTTGTTCACCAATATATTCCAAATGTCAGACATACAATAAACACTCAGTAAATATGTATTGAATGAATGAGACACTTGAAAAATAGGTAGAAAGGAGAGCTATGTTACTTTATATGTAACTTTATATGTAACTAATTGTACCTATGTGAAAAATAAGCATGGGTTATAGATTGGAGTAAGGAATACCAATTGAGGTCGCTCTGGAAAGGTTCAAAAGATTTTTGAATAAGGTTCTGATGGAGGTGGCTAGTAAAGATGGCCATTCAGTATAAGAAAATTGAATCATTTGTGTTTTTTATTTGTGACCTAGCAACGTTTGCACAATGATGTTTTGTTAAAATAAAAGGTATATTTCTGGTAAGATAGTGGCAACTCAGAATAGGAGTAGCTTTAAAGAATAGACAGTAATCTTTTGGCATTAGAGAAAATTAAAAGAGAAAGCAGGATAAACCTAGCATTTATATCTTTTGTAGAGAACTCAGCAGTCAGGTGTGAGCATGTCTGACGCTGCCACACCAGAGCTGGGAATGAAGACTATAAAAGTAGAGCTATTTTTGTTTTGGTTGGAGTAGCTTAGGAAACAAGGCTCTCTCTGTGTTCCATTAAAACAGCTTCCCCTTCAACTGTTCCACCCCTCCTCTTGTATTCTAATTCATTCTGTTATAGGTGGTAATGTGTTGCCTCAGGGATGTTATTTCAAGAAGCCTATGGGAGATGTTTCAAGTGCTGCCTGGCTTCTCCAGCCCAGGTTTACAGAAAACAATTCCCTGTCTAGCTCACTGTGTACATTGGAGGGAACCACAGTCCATGATCAAGCAATACGTGTGTGTAGCATAGGTGATGGGCAAACACTCTCCTACCTGTGGAGATCAGTGTACATGGAAAGATGGCTCATGTTAATACTGTTGAAAATAGGACTGTCCTTTTTCTCTGCCCTGCAAAGGACCAGTCAAGAGATTTGACTTCTCCTGCTCTGACCCTTTTTCCTTTTCTTTCTTTTTATTTTTTATTTTGACAATGCTGAGAAGAAGGATGTTTTATTATCCTGACTTGGCCCATTTTCTCTCTTGCTTTTCCTTAATTAGGTTTGGTTGCACTTAGAAAATCTGAAGTAAGGAGCCCAAAGAAGTGAGTGTTCATTTTTCTATCACCTGAATGGAATCCACATGTAGGTAGTCAGTCAGTGATGGTGTGATGGTGCTTTTCAGCTCACCTTTCCAACATGGGGGTAGAACCTTATCCTTGTGTGTCTATATGGAATTTAGAGATCTCTCCATGACATCCAAATTCTAGTCAGCAGGATGGGGAAATGGACAGAAGAAAGGAGCAGAGGGCTTGCTTGCTATTACATTTGGTGACTATTGAGTGAAGGCAGAATTTTCAAATACCTAAATTGGGAAATTATTTATAGACTGTACTGTCCAGGTGGGTCACCAAAACAAATACACACAGATGTCTGTGACATCTGTGAAAGCAGATGATGCTCTAAGTAAATAAGCCTTTTTGTCTCCTTCTCTGTCTCCACTCATATTTTTTGGTCTCTGCCAGCTGCAGGAATGCTTCATAATATTAAGTGTTTTTGTGGCATTTTTTTGAATTAACAATGGCTCCAAGGGAGCCAGAGGTGCACCCACTCATTTCCATTTGCTTTCCCTACCTCTTTCCCTCTCCACAGAGTCCTTGTGGAGGAGCCAAAACTAATTTGCAGTTCCATGAGGAAGAGAGAAAACAGGAGAAAGTTGTTCCCAACTCCGGCATTTATTCTGGGCATGCTCACCGCTCAGCCAGTTTACTTGTGCTTTAGTCATTCTCTGGTGACTTTTATCTCTTATTTTACTCAGTGTTAGGAGTGGCCCTGTGTTGGCTGGGGTTTGCAGAAGTCTCAGTGTTCACTGCTTCCCTCCCATGTCCGTGATAGCGGACACCTTAGAGGGCATCTGGTCCAGCTTCTCACAGGCTGTGAGGTGTTTTGTCTAAGACCATGAGCTCGTTAGCAATTAACTATCTTGACTCCCAGTCTGTGGCTTTTAGAGAAACATCGATCAATCAGGAGATCATTCTTAGGTATCTCTAGGGTCAGGCCCAGGAAGCTGTATTTTGGTGGGGTTTTTTTTTCTACCCTGAAGATTCCATAACAATGACATGCACTTTGAAGTGAGGTTCATTGTATCTTCTGAGAAAGACTCCATCTTTTATGTGGTGCCAATTTACAAATGTTCTTGTGGTGTGTATGTATATAAACAGATTTATTGGTTAAAACAGCTAAAGGCCATTGGATTTTATCCTAGAATGAAAACTCACTGTACTTCCCATTAAAAATTGATTGGAAATAGGCTTTGGTTCACAGGAGAGACAAAAAAGGAGGGTTTGGGGAGAAATTCTTGTTAGGGCATCACTTGGATCTGCTTAGTTTAAGCCTTTGGTTGAATTAGTATCTGAGCAAACAGGTGCGGATGTGATTTTAAAAGGATGTGGATTCCATGTATAACACAGATTTATTTGTGAAAATAAATTGTATGCCGTGATGCTGGTTTTCCCTGGCCTTGGTGAGGCCTAACTCAGCGGGGAAACTCAAGTTTCCTTCGGGCCTCTGGGAACTAATCTCTGAGCTTTTCTTTGTCCTGATAATCTTTTTCTTAATTTATAGGAATTGAGGGAACTACGTTTGGGATTAAGTTTTATTACAAAAGGCCCTGCGTTGTTGGAGTATCATTGTTTCCTTGGGGAAACAAGGCACCAGCCAACCACATTCCTTTAATAGTGGAGGAAAATTGCCCCATTTGTACAGGAACCCACGTGCCTCCATCTGCAGCATCAAGTGATGACAGCATTCTGCAGTTGGACCTGATATGCAACCTGAGTGAAATTGATTGAGTAACTGAAAACAGGCAATGAAATGGCCTGAATAACTCAATTTCTTTCTAGTAAATTAATCTTGGATAGTATCAGGGATAAGACACCTTTGAAAACAGCTAATTTTGCTTGACATTGTTCCTTTAAAGGTTTTATAAATAATTACCTGCTCTAGGCATGTCTAGGCAGCTGCATTTTAATTATGCATCCCCACTGAAGAGTAGAAGTCATGAAAAATGATCCTGAGAATAACAAAATACCTTAAGCACTTCACAAAGATTTGCATATTGATAGACAGGTGAGTATTCAGCCATGACCTACCTTCCCAGAATCTTCAGGAGAATTGCTAGTGGGATCCTCAAGCATCAGACTATCTGAAAGGTCAGTTTGGTTCACAGTGGCATCCCAAGTGAGGCAGCATGTCATTGCAAAAGCCAACAGCAGTTGAATTCTGTATGTAAAACATCACAGTGGCCAGTACTTATCACATGACCACCCAGTGTTGAGTACCAATTAGGTCATCAGTAAATGTTGACTGATTAAACTGAGTTTCTGCCTTCCCCAAATCATAAAAACTTACAGATATTATTTTTTAAAATTATAACATCTCTGCAAGGTTTAGTCTGTACAGTCTATTGTATTAAATGTAGTTGTCTTTCAATTAACTTTTTTTTTTTTTTGACAGGTTCATATAAGTACCACCGGGTTAATTGTGACCCCACCCCCCAGCAGCCCAGTGACAACTGGCCCCTCATTCACTTTCCCATCGGATGTTCCCTACCCAGCTGCCCTTGGAGTGAGTACAGCCTCTCTGGTCTCTGTTTCTCTCTTAGGTATTTAGTCCCATTAATCTGGCACACCCACCTCCTAACACCTGCAGTTTATATTGACACTTGCTAGGTGGGGGTGGATCTCTTTCATCTGTTATCTCTGTTAATCTTACAGGAAAAATGAGAAGGTTTCTTGCCTACAGCCTGCATAATTTTTAACAGTAAGGATCAGTGGCCTGAAGCCATTAGAAGAGTTCTATAGAATACTTTTAATTTTCATTAACGTTCAGCCTGATTTCCTGAAGGCTTAACCTAAAATTTCTTTTTCATTCTTTTGAGTTTCTAGACTTTACTTATTTCTTTCAAAGACACATTTATAGAAATACTGAGGAAACAGGAATCCCAAAAGCTAAGCTGTTTGCTTTCAGTCACATGATGAGTCGATTCCAAATCTCTCCATTTATGATTCAGCTTTTGGTTTCTTGTCTTCCTCTACGATAGCTGCAGCTTTGCTGCCTTGGAAGCCTCCCTCAGATTGTCTTTTCTTTGTGAAGACATAGCATCGTACAGAGTCTAAACACTAATTGCTTTACAACACCCTCATAGGAGGAATTAATAGGAGAAATGAGGGCAGCCAAGGGAGATAGATACATAGAAGGAACACTATGGAGAGAAAATTAAAAGAGAAGAAACAAGCAGTTTCTAAACTCAACCTTAAATAGCAGAAACACAATTGTTTACATCCCAGTTTCCCTGGGGCACCTGGGTGGCTCAGTGGTTGAGCATCTGTCTGCCTTTGGTTCAGGGCGTGATCCTGGGGTCCTGGGATGGAGTCCCACATAAGGCTCCCCACAGGGAGCCTGCTTCTCCCTCTGCCTATGTCTCTGCCTCTCTCTGTGTCACTCATGAATAAATAAATAAAAATCTTTAAAAAATAAAAATAAATAAATCCCTGTTTCCTGAAGTTACAGGCAGTTGAACTACAAGGAACCAGCAATTGTGAGACATCTCTCATCCAGGCCATTGCTTTGGCTTATGTTCTTAGACTGTTTCTTTCAGTGCTAAATCAAATGAGAATAGAAAAGATGACCAAATCAGATCTCCCCAGTGGGCCCTGCCCCTGTAAGTTGATTTATAGAGTCTCACCTGGCTATGATGCTCTCAGAGAAACAGCATGGCCCAATGATGTGGCCACAGACTTGGATTGGAAGCCCAGCTCAGCCACTTACTTGTTTACATGACCATGAAAAGTTACTCAACCTCTTTAAGCTTCAGTTCCTCTACCTGTAAAATGAAACTAATACTATCTACTTTGAAGAGTTAGTACCATGCCTAGAATGTAGTAGGGGATGACTATTACCGATCTCTCTATTGAGGACTGTTGCAAGGTGGGCCTGTGATATGTGCGAATGCCTTGGAGGGCCTGCCTGGTCCATTGTGTTATGGTTTCTCTGCAATCTGTACCAGGAATAGGGAGGCTTCTAAGCAGCTGGTTTGTTTTTAGGTTGTAGATTTTATATATGTTGTAAAGATTATGTTTCCTTCTGCTAGAATGCTTAGAGCCAAATCTGTACCCCCCTCCAACTAAGACCTCACAACATATTAGCACATTAGTCAAGATGTTGGCTCCATCTAGTTTTATTGTCCTCATGTTCCTCTTGTCTCACTTTACTTTGAAACAAGGTGGGATATAAATAAATGTGGAGTTATTACTGAGCCTGACTTAGACTTTAGAAAACTTTTTATAGAGTTAAGCATGTTCTTGTATTTAAATGGAAGTTAATAATGTTCTGGTTAGGAGTTAAAGTTGTATTTTTTTTTTTTTTAATGTTCCCAGAACAATTACAGCTGCCTTGATAGTACCACTGTTTGGTGTAAGAAAAGTTGTGTTGATTCTTCTGGGTAGAAAAAATTCAGTTAACTTTTATTAAAATGTGGTTTCCATGAGATTCTGTTAACCTCGGGTATTTTGACCAGAGCCAAGTTCCATAATCACCCTGCCCTCCTTTCTCCAGAAAAGACTCTCCTTTCCTTCCTGCTCTTCTACCCCAGTACATACACAACCAGTTGGTATTTCCATTTCCAGATGACTGCTTCACATGGAAAAATTCTAGCATAATTTAAGTGAAAAAGGCTGCTTTTTCTGATCTTAGAAAAATTAATTAGTGGAAAAGACAGAGCTGGCTGAATTTCAGCCCTTGTGGGCTGAAAATTTTACAGTGTAGTAAAAGGCCAGTTGCTCTTCACTAGAGGCAGGCACACTGTAGGGCAAGTCAATGGGACAGGTCACAAGAGAGTATGAATATACAAAAATTAATTTACATTCAACCATTTCATCCTCGGATTATATAAGAAAGCCTGCATGTTAAACAAGAGGAAGGTTTATTAAACAGTATGTCTACTGTGCCAATTCCATTTAATGAAAGACTAATTATAAACAGACCTGTCTGTCATCCCAGGAGATGTCTAGATCTCAAAGTCCCTGGTAGGTTGGCAGAAATATTTTGGATTTAATATGTTAGGTTTAAGTGGAAAAAAAATCTCAGTAACATGTACCCTCTATATCTTACATTAATCATGGCAAGTATCCTATTTAAAATCTGAAATATTGGGACACCTGGTGGCTCAGCGGTTTAGCACCTGCTTTTGGACCAGGTCATGAGTTCCACATCAGGCTCCCTGCATGGAGCCTGCTTCTCCCTCTGCCTATGTCTCTGCCTCTCTCTGTGTCTCTCTGTTTCTCATGAATAAATAAATAAAATCTTAAAAATAAAATCTGAAATATTTTCTAAGAATTTGAACACTGTCACAGCAATAGTATGCAGCTTGGTAGAAAGGAAACCATGTTTTTTGTGGTGTGGATTTATTTATTTATTTATTTTTAAAGATTTTATTTACTCACGAGAGACATAGAGAGAGAGGCAGAGACAGTCAGAGGGAGAAGCAGGCTCCATGCAGGGAGCCCGACATGGGACTCGATCCCGGGTCTCCAGGATCACGCCCTGGACTGAAGGCGGCTCCAAACCACTGGGCCAACAGGGCTGCCCTGTGGTGTGGATTTATTAGGTAATAAATGCCAACACTAGAATAGGAAATGAAAATTATTTCTAGTATTTTTGTCATGAATTGAGACTTTGGAATCTTTTATGCAGAATGAAGTTAGGAGCATATTGTCCTATACATTTCATATATAACAGTTAAAATGTTAGATATCTAATATTAAGAGCAAAACTGGCATTATTTCTATCTAATGTAGACATCTGGCTATTAATAGTAACGAGGGATTTTTTTCCAATTAATTTTATGAAGGGAAGAGGGTGAGGATCTATGTTAGTCTTGTATTTCTGCACAAGGGCAGAAGAACTCTTAAATAAGTGATTAATAATCCCTGATTCCCTGTACCAGCTGAGAGGTGTTTTAGCTGCAAGATGTCACAAGTTAGGCAGGTCAGTAAAGGCCAAATACAGCCCATGGCCAACTTATAGATAGATTGCATTCCAAAAATGCGTAACCCTAACTAAAAAAATTTAACACGTACACACATAGTGTGTGTGTATTTAAAGAAGTAAATTAAATGAGGTCAGGTTCTCAGAATAGCCAATATGTACTTAGCCCATTGAAGCCCATGGTGGAAGGCTCAGTAGGACTTAACTGCTATTGTCAGCATTAGAGAAGGGCTCTGGAAGAAGGGTAATGAACTGCCAACCTCTGTAGTTTGAGAGGTACAAGTTGAGCCTTTGGAATTGATGGGAATTCTAAAAATCAGGACTAGGGGTAGGATGTGGCCAGAATGTTCACAGCAGCAGCAGAAAAGGACTCTGGCATCTCAGGAACCGAGGCCTCTCAGTCCGTATCATATTGTCCTAAGGGAGGTAGAAGCACAGAATGTTTTCTCATTTGCAAAAAGCTCATTGAGGATCTGTTAACGTCTGTCTATGGAGCTGGGTGACAGCAATATAAGGATGAGTAAGACAGTTTTCTCACTTCAGAGTCTCATGAATCATAATAACAGCTTCTATTGATTGGGTTTGTGCAGTGCTTGAGGGCACCGGGAAAGGCAGCTTTACCTAAGCTATTATAGTTATAACTCCATCTCACAGATTGGTATATTAAGGCATAGAGACCTTATGTAACAGATACAAAGTCAGTTAACTAGCATTAGGTATCTCTTCTTACAAATCAAATCTAGAACAATAAATCCATCATTTGTGAGAGAAATTCCATTCTTGAGAGATTTTTAAAAAATTGCCAAATTCTTCACTACATCTTCCCTTTGAGACATAATCATCTAAGCACCTATTTCTATTTTTTTTATACATTCTTTAATTTTTTTTTATTTTTCTTCATAGCTGTACCCACAACTGATGGGCTTAATTTGGTGAGCATCCAGTTGAAACTTAAGACTTAGGACCTTCCATCTTTATCTTAATTTTATTGGATTCTGACACCTAAGTTTTTTTTTTTAATCACTAGTGTCAGTATTCTCACTTTTCTTCTTCCTACTCATTGTCATAAACTAAAGCAGACCATTTATATAATTGCACAAACACTGCTTTACACAGCGATGCTGCCGAAATTGCCAACACTCCTGACTTGAGGGAGCTTGACCATGCAGCAGCTTCAACTGTTTCTCCCCTCAGCCTATATACATGCGTCTGAGTTCAGTACACAGGGAGGCTGTTCAGAGATGTTGATGTGTAGGGTGAAAGTGGGTTGATTGGAAATCAGATGTTTAGGAAAAAAAGGATGCTGGCATTGGGAGATATCACATGCTATTTGCCCAGGAACCCAGAAATGCCCAAAGTCTCTCCTGCCAGTCACTCTTACCTGGGAAATGAAATGCGTGTGAGGGAAATGCACACCTAAAGGGCAATTGGAAAGAAAATGAATCTTTTATTGTCAGTTGAACTTGTGCCCCAAACTCCAAACTACTTTTCTGGTGAAGTGGCCTGCAGCCCATGGCACAGGCTTAAACCCTGCTGGATCTTGTCACCTTTCTTTAGCCACATTCAGACCTAACCACTCTTTGGTCGCATGAAAGAGCAAAAAAAGGAGAAAGCACCAGAAAGGAGTGGTATCATCCATCCCCATGTACTTAAGCTTTTCACTCACAATGTCCACTAGCACTTGTGGCTTGTCTGGCTTAGAATCCAGCCCTTTCAGAGAGGACAGTTCTTTTCTGGTGTTCATTCTATCAAGGGCTGCCCCAAGAGGCTGAGCCAAGAATGGAATCTGTGTTTTTTGAGCCCCAAAGCCCATACTCCTACTGTGTAAAGCTGATGCTGCTCTCAAGATCAGTAGGTCAGGGCAACAGAACCTGGATATGGCAAAGGATGATTACTACACATTAGCAGACTACAGTCCTGTTTTTAAGCTAAATGTTATTCAGAAATAGTAATTCTTGCCTCAGACCATTAGCACAGACTATAAACAGAAGATCTGAATCTATTAAAATGTAAGGAGGAAGCTCATTTTTTTAAAAATATTTTTTTAAAAATTTATTTATTTATGATAGAGAGAGAGAGAGAGAGGCAGAGGGAGGGAGAAGCAGGCTCCATGCCAGGAGCCTGACATGGGACTCGATCCTGGGGCTCCAGGATCATGCCCTGGGCCAAAGGCAGGTGCCAAACTGCTGAGCCATCCAAGGATCCCCAGGAAGCTCATTTTTAATATATATTGGAATAACTTCCAATTTTCTACATTAGTATTTCTGTGATGTGGCACATAGTTTGTAGACACCTGTGCTGTGATAATATAAACCTGCTACATTTCCATAAAATAAAATTATAAGTGAGCTGCTTTTTAAACCCCTGTTAAGTTAGTATGCAATGTCTAGTGAAAATAGCATTTAAGTGCGACATTTGGTTCTCAACGATATTAACAAAATATTATTAGCAAAATATGATCTGTACTTCTTGCAGGTCCATAGATGTTTTTTGCTGCTGATGGAGATTGCATCTTGGCCTCTGAGGCCTGGTCTGGGCTGGACTATGAAATAATAAGCAGGTCTCTAGGTCATCTCCGGGTGAATGAAAGGCTGTGGTTTGCTCTGTAGAAATTTCAGGTCTTGCAGGATAGCAAACTGCCTGAAGCACAACACATAGTGAATTACCTTTTGAACTTCCACATCACCAGATTATTTCAGTTTAAGTTGTTTATAAAGCAACCCACAGAATTTCCTAGTCTGTCCCAGCCCTGGACTCACCAGAGCCCTATCATTTTACCAACCCCACAGGGCTGAACAACATCTAGGAATCTGATTTTAATCAGACTTTCTCTCTAGGTCTTTGTGTGCTTATGTTCCAAGTACACATGCACACACATGTGCACATTTCCCCAAAGATATGTAACCCAAGAGTGGGAAAAAAAATCTGCCCAATTTTATTAAAACTATTTCAACCACAAAAAAAGAGATAATACATTTTCTCTCAAGCACAACCTTTGGGATCTTTCAGAATATCCTCTTCTAAGCTGTATCTCAAATGACTTCTAAAAGTACTCTTTGTGAAAGGAATGTACATGAAGCATTTGTTTACTGTATTTTTTAACTGTCTTTTTTTTTTTCACTTTGTTAACAGAATATGACAAGTTTTTATCAGGTCTGTAGTTTTTGTTTTTGCCGTTTTCTTCTTAGGGCTAATTTAGTGCAGCCTCTGTTTTAATAAAGTTAAGATATGACAGACTATTTTAATTTCCTTTCCTCTTGAGAATAGAATTCTACTCAGAGCGTGAAGTGGATCTTTTTAGTTCTCTGCCTTGGGTACTATTTTAAGTAATTTCTAGGAGCAGTTCTTGTTGGACTCCTTATGTGCTCGTGCAGTGGTCTTCGTGTCTTCCTCCTTCCCACAGCCACACTGTTTGGAGATTGGGCTTTGGAAGATTTAAGTGGAAATCAATTGAGTGGTAATTTTACAATCTCCATATATTATCCCATGTAGAGTCTAGACTTGTTATCTTGTCTGACAAGTCACCGATGTGTTGTTATTACCAGTGAACTGCCCAGGTCACATGTCCTAAGTGTTTTTACCAGGATTATCTTTGTTTCTCTCTATCCTGTCACTGGGAGGAGCCCGATTGGAATGAATGCTTGACCTTCTCCTGATTAAAGGTTTTGAAGACTCTAAGCCCCTGTATCTGCAATTCCAGAGTTGTAGCAAATCTTATGGCTGCCATGTTTTGTATGGAGAGCGTGAGTGATGTTCATGCAATTCTAACTTTTTGAACTGCCCTCTGCCTTGTCCAAGTTAGTACTCTGTAAGCAGCTCTGCACCTCATTTATTTCTGCACTAAGTATTCCACAGCACCTCCAGCTTCGGTATGGGAAAAAATCCTTCTTGAAAGTCATTTCAGCAAAAAATTTAATATAATGTGTGAAACAGTTGTAAGATATGTCTAGAATTCTGAATTTTTTTTTCTACTCAGTGTATTGTGTTTCTGGAACTATGTATATTAACAGGCAGATGAAGCAAATGTTGATGAGATGTGAATTATTATTTCAAAAAATAGAAGCAAGGTGACTGTTATGAACTATTTTAGAGACCGATTTTAGAGCCATTTATGCTTTCTTAGGTGCATTCTCTAGTCTCCTTATTTCTCTTTTGATTCAGTTTTTACATTTAGTGGTTCAAAGATTTGGGGAGGTGGGGGTTCAGGCAAGTCTTTGTGTGCCTGTTTTCCCAGGAGTTTCAGTATACAGACCCTAAAGAATCATCTGGGGTTTATAGATCAGAAAGTAACAATTGCTCCATTGATTTTCAAAAGGCATGGAATCCTGTAGGCAGAACCCCATTAGGCTGTGCCCATAAAGGAACCAGCAGCTTTTCATTGGTGTACTTGTTAAAGATTACCAGCCTTGATAGTACTAAATTTCAAAAGCTGGCAAAGTTAAGAAAAGAATAAGCAAAAGTGGCAACAATAGCCTAGTGATTGTGGCTTGCTATTGTTTGGGCTTTTTTGGAAACCAGGCATCAAAGGAAATTTTCTTCTGAAAGAGTCGTTTGAGATATAGTGCAGCTAAATTGTTTTGTGTTGTGTTTAAGTTTCCAGTTACAGAAACAATCACAAATTAATTCCTAGCAAGCAGTGTGATGTTATAGCTGCCCCCTTGAAAAGCGTTGGAGTTCTTACCCAAGTCGATACTGAAAAATGCTATTAATCATAAAATTACATGCTGTTGTTCCATTTTTTTCTTTCCCCCTTCCCGAGCGTCCTTACTCACCTGTTTGCTGAAAAAGTTGCTGTGGCTCTAAGATCTTAAAGGAGAACAAGAATTTTTTTTGTTTTTTGTTTTTTGTTTTTTTAAAGAGGCTTTCATACAAGGTAGCCTGCTGGTTCTGCTCCCTGTGGATTCCATTAAAGTCTTTTCCAATGGATTCCTGATTCCTCTTCCCTCCCACCTCCCACGAAAGATGTAAATAAATAAACTGTTCATTCTTTTCTTTCTTTTCTGCCTCTCTTTCTCCCCCCTCCACTCTCATACCAGACGATGAATCCTCCTCTTCCGCCGCCCCCTTTACTGGCCTCCACACCTCCAGGCGCTGCTGCTGCTGTTGCTGCTGTTGCTGCTGCTGGAGTGGGACCGAGGCCCACAGCGGGACCCGCTGACCAGATTGCACATTTACGGCCTCAGGCTCGCCCCAGTGTGTAAGTGAAGATGTCATTTATTACTGCTTTAAAGTTCACTTCAAGCTAGGCCCAAACAGCAGAGGTAGAGAAACACCTTTCTGAGAAGAGCTGGTGACAGGCTTATGGCTCACCAAAGTGGTTTGTGTTCTGCAAACTTACACCCAGTCATGCATATAATGAGGAAACTGCTGAAACAAAATGGGTCCAACACATGAGCTCGCTAGGCAGCCATCGTGCAGCCATCCCTTTTACAGTTTAGGGAAACATCGTGTTTGCTTCTTCATAATAGTATATGTACACGGAACCACCTTTTTGTATAATTCCTGTTTGAGCTTTTTGTCTTCATTTTCGTTTCTTGCATGAGGATGCTAAGGAACAGGAAGGTATTCCCACACAAATCAGACTTAGAGGGAGCGTGCATGTGGAAAGCTGGAAATCCCCAGCAATAAGTATGCAGAAGAGCCTCATTGTCTCGTTCAAAGTTTACTGATGGCAGAAAAGAGCTACATTTTTGTGGCCCCATCATGTGTGATTTTATATGCGGAACAGTTTAGAGCCCTGGTGAAAGAAAGAAAGAAAGAAAGGAAGGAAGGAAGGAAGGAAGGAAGGAAGGAAGGAAGAAAAGAAAAGAAGAAAAGAAAAGAAAAGAAAGAAAGAAAGAAAGAAAGAAGAAAGAAAGAAAGAAAGGAAAGAGAGAGAGAGAGAGAGAAAGAAAGAGAAAGGAAAGAGAGAAGGAAAGAAGGAAGGGAGGGGAAGGGAAGGGAGGAAGGAAGGAAGGAAGGAAAGAAAGAGAAAGAAAGAAAGAAAGAAAGAAAGAAAGAAAGAAAGAAAGAAAGAAAGAAAGAAAGAAAGAAAGAAAGAAATGAACTATTCATTGGTTGGTGTTGCCTACCTAGTTTCTATTGTTGGTGGCACAGTCACCTTGCACTGTGGGGTGGTTTTGCACTGTCTATGATCTGGACTTTTTTTTCCTTTTGACTTTTTCAAATTCACTATTTTTCCTGGCTGAGCATATGAAAGCAGGTGCACCCCAAACCTCTAGGTTCAGCTTGTGTGTGGAAGGCAGCATGTTGTGCCTCCCAGTGGGATTTCATGCCATATGTCCTCATTTGGGGCTACTTCCCATGTCTAACAAGTGCCATTTGAAGAGCTCAGGTTTCCTGGTAGGTCCCTAATCCCCAGCAGCAAGCTAGACACTTTGGGAAGCTGGGTAATTCTTTCACACCCCACGAATACCATTTGGTTGGATAGTCACCTTCACATTGAGGGGGACCAGGTTGGCACTTCTTAATCAGGAAGGCCTCTGTCAATTGTAGGCTGCAAAAACTCTCTCAATGGCAAATCACCAATGCTACTCACGGGTTAAACCATTACATTTTCTCTTTACACTTGTATGGAATATTCAAGACTTTGTACCAAGGAAGAGTTTTTGAGCATTCAGGGGCTTGTCTGCTACTCAGCCTGAAATTAAATATTCTTTTTTATTTTAGGTATGTTGCTATATATCCATACACTCCCCGGAAAGAGGATGAGCTGGAGCTGAGGAAAGGGGAGATGTTTTTAGTTTTTGAGCGTTGCCAGGACGGCTGGTTCAAAGGGACATCGATGCATACCAGCAAGATAGGGGTTTTCCCTGGCAATTATGTGGCACCAGTCACAAGGTATGGTCTTGAATAAATGGTTTACTAAATTCTAAACAGAGAAGCTTTGTTCTTTCCCATGGTTTTCAGCCTATCCAAGATTCCTTCTCACACTATAATTGTCTGTTACATAGCCAACATTTGAAAATTTCATATCTCTACTTGCTGAAATCCCTTCTAATTCTCAAATTCTTAGCTTACTTTTCACATGAGTATATGTGAAATTATAGGTTTCAACCAATAAATGTACTAGGTTTTAAATTATTTGCTTCAAGTTATATGTGAGAAGATCCAACTATACCACTTTCAATATTTTTCTGCTCAAAAATAAAAAATAACATGTTTAGCATCAACAAAAGCTATATTATTACATGTTTGTGTAACACTTCCTATATGCCAGGCAGGCAGATTTTGAAATGCATGGTACACATATTAACTCAGAGTCCTTAAGCAACTTGTTGATGTAGTTGCTATTATTATTCCCACTTAATAGATGAGAAAATGAAGGCACAGAGATATTAAATAATTCATCTGAGATGGTACAGTGAAGAAGTACTTAACCTAGGTGTCTAGTTCTATATTCATTACAATAGCTTGTTGATGACCTCAAGATTCCGAGTTTCTTTTTTAAAATTTAATTAATTGTTTAAAATTTAAATTCAGTCAGGATGCCTGAGTGGCTTCACGGTTGAGTGTCTGCCTTTGGCTCAGGATGTGATCCTGGAGTCCCAGGTACAGTTCAGTGATTCATAAGTCTTCTTATATAACACTCAGTGCTCATTATATCACATGCCCTCCTTAATGCCCATCACCCAGTTACCCCCCATCTCCTCCTCCACCTCCCCTCCAGCAACCCTCAGTTTGTTTCCTATGATTAAGAGTCTCTTATGATTTGTCTCCCAATTAATTTCTCTAATAAAGTCAGAAATAAAATTCCTTAAATATGACATTGATCCTTCATCCTTCTCAGTTAAGGGTGATTTTGCTCCTCAAGGGAATTTGGCAGTGTCTGAACACAGTTTTGATTGTTACTATGGAGGATGTGGGAGGATGTTGCTATTGGCATGTGTTGCATAGAAGCCAAGGATGCTGCTAAATGTCCTATAGTATACATAATAGCCTCCTACCAAAAGGAATTGTCTGGCCCAAAACATCCCTGAGGTTAAAAAAAAAAAAAACTCCGTTATAGGATAATAGGAAGTAAGAGCTTTAATTATACAAAATTTTCATTCCTTTTTTAAATTTTTTTTTCTCAAAATTTTTTTAAAGATAGCTCACCTTCTAGTCACTGAGGAAAATAGCCTTGGAAACTGAATGAAAAGACCCATAATGGCATTGAGGGAGCCTCAGATCTTAACCACTGTGCTTTTAATAAATGGTCCAGGTTTAGCTGTGTTAAATCATTCCTCAAACACCCTGATTTTAAATAAATGGCTTAATGAACTGACATGTTTGTCAGCTGTTGGCCTTGATTTATAGGTTGGCCAGCAGCCTAATCAAATGAAGATCACTATTGTTGCAGATGGTGACAGAATGTTAGCTTTAATTTGACTTGCAGATTTTTAATCAATATAAACCTTCTTTTCTGTGTATGTTAAAATCTACATTCAGGATCCAGAAGATGGCAGATAGACCTTCCCTGGTTAGAAAACAAACAAATAAAAAACCACCATCACAACTGAGGGAAATAAACCACAACAAAAGACTAAGTTAATGAAGGAAAGCATTTTCATAACCTTCAAAAACAAATTATTAAAAGTCTCTGGGGATATGCTTACTTAGAATAAATTTTCTGTTATTTATCATAATAAATAATATGGATGTTTGAGTTAATGAAGTATTCTACTTTGTAGAAAGTTACAGTACTATACTTTACTATATAGAATATAGTAACTATACAGCTATACTATACAACTCTACTATGTAGAGTTATTTAAATGAATTTAGGATATAAAAAAATACATGACACAAAACTACATTGAACCTATTTTAATTTAATTTAACCTATGAATGCTTCTTTAGAGCTGTTTCAAGAAACTTTTACTGAATCAGGAGTATTTAATAAAGAATTTACACGCTAAAAATAACACATTTGGTGATCAAGGGCCATAGAAGGAAGAAATTCACGTGAAACCATAGAATCATAAGGTCTTCAGCCTAAGCCTTAGGAATGTCTTCTCTAAAAGAAGAGATTTCTGCTGGGCCTTGAAATATACATGAGATTAAGACAGGTAAAGAGAAGCTAAAGAGAATATTCCAAGAGTGTGTGCATATGTGTATATGCACACACATACATGTTCACAGGCACTCGTGTGATCTGAGCTGGGAGCAGGCAGAGAAAAGGGCCAA
Source organism: Vulpes vulpes (assembly GCF_048418805.1). Lineage (NCBI taxonomy): Eukaryota > Metazoa > Chordata > Mammalia > Carnivora > Canidae > Vulpes > Vulpes vulpes. The sequence continues at coordinate 31,733,224 of NC_132788.1, forward strand.
AAATGTGAGCAAAGCTATGAAAAAGTAGCAAAACTGCTAATGTTATTAGCAGCAATAGCAAACAAATCAACTTCTTTGATAGCTGAAGCAGAAGAATCCAGGACCTGGAAGGCAGTGGCAGGTGCTGAGCCTTGATATGGAAAGCTGAACCCAGTAACCACCTATTCTTGAGCAGATTATGACGTGTAATGTTCTGTGACTCACAATATATTTCCAGACCTTTCTCTCCCTCAGGGCCATCTTTACTTTGAATTTGTGATTTTTACATTTTTTACAGAATGTAAAAATCCATTAATTCTTTTAAAATGTTCTGTTTTAAAACCCCAAGTCATTTTTCTTGCGTTTAATGTTTTCTCCCCCATTTTGCTGTTTGATTGGGCTCTCTGTCTCTGTCTCTGTCTTGGCAGGGCCGTGACAAATGCTTCCCAAGCTAAAGTCCCTATGTCTACTGCTGGTCAGACAAGTAAAGGAGTGACTATGGTCAGTCCTTCCACTGCAGGAGGGCCTGCCCAGAAGCTCCAGGGAAATGGTATGGCTGGGAGCCCCAGTGTTGTCCCCACAGCCGTGGTGTCAGCAGCTCACATCCAGACAAGTCCTCAGGCTAAGGTCTTGTTGCACATGACTGGGCAGATGACAGTCAACCAGGCCCGCAATGCTGTGAGGACAGGTAAGGGGGAGACTGGAATGGAAAGTACCAGGAAAGGGGCTGCTAGCCTAAACCAGCTCTTCTCCAACAGGTGTTGAGAAAAGCAGATGTTATGTTACGGTAATGAAGAACATTAGGAAATGAAGTAGGCACAGTCTAGTTAGCAGCACTCCACATCTGCTTATTTTGGCTAAGCCTGCCCAACACATTAATTCAAGCTTGATCTCCAGATTGAAAGTCTGAAAGAATTAGGCCAATCCTAAGAATAGCAATAGACTTGAAAATATGACGTCTGCAGTTAACACCGGAGGAGCTCAAACCTCACCGCTGTCAGCTGTGTGACCACGACATTGTACTCTACTAACTGGTGTGCTGATTTCTGATGAGCTTAATCCCAAATCTGTTTTAGACCCAATAAGATCTTAAATAACTTTCTATTTTCCGTAGTGGTTTTGAAAACCTACCCAAGATTCTTGGGTAACAATGGTGGGGTAAACTTGTAAATTCTATCAGAAAAACCAAAAGAAGGAAAATGGTTACTAAGAAAAGGGAGAAGAACATATGTATGTATTTTATTTTATTTTATTTTATTTTAATTAATTAAATTATGTATGTATTTATTTTTAAGAAAAGAGAGAATCATTTTGAAAAGGCCTGGAGGCCAAACTAATCTGACACTGTAGAGTACCATCAAAGACAGGCTATGTCTATAAATATGTGGAAAGGCCTTCTCTCTAACTGAACAGCATGGAGTTATAGCTAAGCTTCTAAGCTCTCAACAGACTAAGAGCTGATCTGAAAGGAAAATAATGTCTAGGGACCCAGCTAAGATTAAGTGCTTTTAAACCACCAAACATCCGTTATTTATTGTAAAAATGCGATAGCAACCTTTCATTATGGTCTGATATAGTGAAATGACTCATGTTTTGGTGAGTAGCATTTATTATTAGAAAGTCGAACTTTGCTGTTTTCTCTCCTGTCATTACTAGTGGCGGCACATAACCAAGAACGCCCTACGGCAGCAGTGACACCCATCCAGGTACAGAACACTGCCTGCCTGAGCCCTGCGTCTGTGAGCCTGCCTCATCATCCCTTGGCTTCCCCACAACTTCCAGTTCCAGTGGCAGGCCCTACCACCCATGTGGCTGCCGTCAATATGGGTCGAGTCAGTGCTCCCCTAGCTTGTGGTTCAGCTGCCTTATTGACCTCTCCGAGCATCACCACTGCCTCTCTGGAGACTGAGCCCAGTGGCCGGGCAGTGACTATTCTTCCTGGACTTCCCACCTCTCCTGACAGTGCTTCACTGGCTTGTGGGAACAGTTCAGCAACCAAGCCAGACAAGGATAATAAAGTAAGACCAACATCCCTCTCCTCTGCTTATGTTGTGTTCCATCCTTTCTAACTAATGAAAGGACTCATTGTTCAACAATCCTTCAAGTGCTTACCATGTGTGAGTCACCATGCCAGGTGCTAGATTCATGATTTTGTGCGTTGAAACACCCACTAGTTGCCAGGCCTTGTACTGGGTGTTTAGGGAAACCACAGTGAATAAGATTTAGCCATTTCTCCTGCAGCTTATGTCTCATGAAGGAATTTCCTTACCTCTTTAGTTAACTCATTTTTTCATCATTGTGCCATCCTTAATTCTTCCTCTTCAGTCAGTTCTGAAAAAAAGAAAAGGTAATATGTGAAAGGGTTGGAATTGTTGATCAGAAGTGTTATTTGTGGATTTATTTTTTCTGCAGTGTATTTAATTATAATCAGCATGGATAGTGTTCCTCTTAATTTGAAGTATGGGTGAAAAATGATTTCCTAAATCTATAGATCTTTTTTTTTTTAAAGATTTTATTAATTTATTCATGAGAGACACTGAGAGAGAGAGAGAGAGAGAGAGAGAGAGGCAGAGACACAGGTAGAGGGAGAAACAGGCTCCATGCAGGAAGCCTTATGTGGGACTCGATCCTAGGTCTCCAGGATCACACCCTGGGCCAAAGGCGGCGCTAAACCGCTGAGCCACCTGGGCTGCCCTAAATCTATAGATCTTTTAAAAATCTCTCATTTGGGGCTGAATTTCAAAGAAAATATAAATAAAAAGCTGTGTTTGAAAGACTAACGTGTGTTTGGGTTTGGAGACAGGTGGTTTGAGACCAGGGAAATTGATGGTGAGTAATTGTGAACAGAAATCGAAGTGATAACAAAGTCTGGATAATTGTATTACAATCAAAGGAAGTAGCAACCTGAGGAAAATCCTGTTTTCCTCAGTATTTTGTGTATTTTCTCCACAACTCTAGCCCGATTCTGGGAAGTTCTAGGGTAATCATAAACTCTTAACCATCTGGTTCAGTGGTAATGTACGTCGCTTATTTTAAGTGGTTAGGTAAGCCTGTAAATAGGAGTTTATAAGGAAATAAACTTTACAGCCTACTAAAAAGTTAATATTTAATTGTTCAGTTAACCTTAGTGTTTTTGAAAAAGATTGGTATCTCTTCAATGTTTATAATTAACTACATTAAACTTGTACTCAAGCTGACATGTTCAACTTTGTCAATATCTTTAAAAAATTGTTTTGTAGTTTAGAATTTAAGATTTCAGGACCCTCATCATTGAGAACAGGGGTTCTTCAACTCCTGTCCTCCCAGGAAAGAATTAATTGAATCACAGACTTGAAAGGGAGCTGTGCCAGAGAGAATAATGGCTCCCCAAAGATGTCCACATCCTAATTCCTGAAAGTTGAGAATATGTTTCCTTATGTGGCAAAAGGGATTTTATCAATCTCTTGAGATGAGGGGATAAATCTGAGTGGGCCCATATAATCACATGGATCTTCCTGAAAGGGAGGCAGGAGGATTGGGTCCAGAGGAGATGTGACATCCGAAGCAGAGATCAGAGTGATTCAAGGAGGGAGCCACAGACCAAGAAATGCAAGCAGCTTCTAGAATCTGGAAAAGACAAGGAAACAGATTCTTACTTAGGGCTTCTGTAAGGGATGTAGCCCTTGCTGAGTCCTTAGTTTTTAAGCCTGATTTTTACCACAAAGTTTGTGGTAATTTGTTACAGCAACAATATAGGGCCTAACAAGTTACCTGTTGAGTCCCTGTCCTTGACAAATGGCCTCTGTTTGGACACCCTAACCAACCATTAATGCCTTAGGTCCAGAGTGTCCCATGCCATTTTCCTTATGTTGAGGGGCTGCATAGAAAATGTTGCTCTCCTTTCTATATGATGCCTTGACTTACTTCCGAGTTATCTTCTTTTTTAAGGCTATACTCTTGAAGTTTTTGTCACTAGTACTTATGTCACAGATTATAAATTTTCCTTCCTAAATCTCCTACCTCATTTAATGTTCCAGATCCACAGGGAGACTTCTCTTGGTTAATATAAAATCCATAATTCCATGACTAACATGACTGGAGTGTCATTTAGTTCACATTCCTCCATCAGGTCTATAAGGATATCATGGGAGAACTTATCAGATACCTGTCAAAATCCAGATGTCTTTTATATTCTCCCATCCAAACTATTCCCCAGTCCTCCATCATTTTAGCTGTTACTCATGTTAGCAAGTGTCTCCTGAAGAAGTCTCCTCAGAGTCTCATTTCCTTTCATTTAATATATTGTTCTAGAATTTTCCAGACAGTCTGCAAAGTACATTGTTGTCTTCTTTTTGAAAATTAGGATTATACATCCCTTATTGCCCTGTTGAGTTGACCTGATCTCAGGTTCACCCACATTTATCAAAGATTATTTGGTTGCATTTCAGCTGTTAATTTTCTCTGTATGCTGGGGTGAATTCATCCTGGCAAGTAATTATTGGATCTCTAAATCCCAATCTCTTCACCCATTTCCCTCTTATCAGGGTTTGGTCTTTCTAGTCTGAAGATTATCCTTCTCTTTCTTCTTATCTTCTGAGAACCACCATCCATCTCAAGCAGCAGGTCTGTATCTTTCCTGTTCTTCTCATTTCAAACATAACGTTAAGGCTACCCCCCCCCCCTTTTTTTCCCCAAGTTTAAGCTATTATGGGCCATAATACATTCTTTCTTATGGTCCCTTCTCTTGATCTTTTTGTATTGAGTCCTTTAAAAATTTGAGCCCATTAGGCCACTCTCTGCGGGATCACATTAGCGCCGTTAGATGCCTCTACATTTTTATCTATTCAGATAATTTGCAGTAGTAATGTTGAAATTTCATTCTGGAGATCCCTCCCATTCTTCTTGAAGTATCTTTCCTTTTGAGTTCCAGGTCATGCATATATTTTCTTTGAACTTTTAAAATCAGTTCTTTTAAACTTCAGAGTTCAAATCTCACTATAGCCAACTTCTCTTTGGGTGCCTACTTCGAAGTTTTCAACATTTCTGCTTCACCTAATGAACTTTGCACCTCCTACTGGTCTCTACCATTCCCCAGTTGATCAGAATTAGATCCAAAGTGAGATTAAATTATCAACAATTCAAGGGAAAAGTATATCAGAGATTCTAAGTGTATAGAGACCCTAGTTTTAGTTGAGACTTCCAGCAGATAGCTAGGGATTTGACAATCCCCTTGTTATCTCTATCTGCTTTCATCATTTTGTGATTAGCATCATCCATTTACTGAAACTCCTTAGATAGCGTGTACTGTTTCCCCCAAATAATAGCTTGGCGAATGCCCTGTCCTTTTCTCTATACATAAATCGTCTGCAGTGAGCTACCACTGGTGTTCCATAGAGACCTATAACTTTTTGATGTGCACACAGGACTGTTGCAGCTCCTAGCCTAACTAAGCTATTCCTTTTGAACAATATTTTATTTGGAAGTCTTATCTCAAATGTGTTTGTCCTTGACTTTAAGAAAAAGTGTTTTTGTCCCTGTAGCTAATTTTGTCTGGTAACTGCTTCTGTGATTTGATAAATAAGCATCTGAAACTGTGTAATATATTTCCAAACATTATCTCAGTTATTTCTTCTTTGAAATCCTGGGCCTTTCTGCCATTGTTATTCTTCATGTCTTCTACAGTTATCAGTTTAACAGCTTTGTCTGGACATTTTTCTAACTGCATGTTCAGTTTAAAGGCTTCATTATTAAAAAAATAATAAAGGCTTCATTATTTGACCAGCTAATCTCCAGGCAAATGTGTTTCCCAGTCCTTATGAGATACTTGGGCCCATGTGCATATGTGTGTATATTTTATTGTTTTCTTATTATAAAAAATTTAAAATCTACGTATTTATTTAGATGTGAAAGAAAATCTAAGTATCCAGATAGAAAACCGAAGTATGATCCAAGATTTCAAAGACAGCCATTAATACTATGGTGTGTATATACTTTTTACCCCCCTCACATACCAAAATACAGTAAATGTTGTTTTGGTATGCTAAGCTTTTATCCAGAAAATAAAATCTTTTTTTCCAACACCAATTACATAATTGGCTGTTCTTATATTTCCTAAGTTTTATTTGAAGGTGAGCTGATATATATTAAAAATTCTAAGGCTTCAGTTGAGTAAAAAATGTGTACAAATCAAGCAGCACCAAACTGAAGTGCTTAGGAGCACTCTACCAACAGTTGCGCTGGAGGCAAGGATTACATAGAGGACACCTCAGAGCAGAACAGGGAAGTTATTTGATTGGCTGTCTGCACACAGTTGCCTTATTTGGGAAAGCCCCGTTGGCTGTTTATGATTGGTTGTCCTTAGGTTTGATTTCTTAACCTTGAGGTGTTTACAGGCCTAGGTTTGGATTTGCTAGTGGTGGCTGGTAGGATATTAGAATCCCCTCAGTCCTAATGGCCTCTAATCAAATCTCTAATGATTTAGTCAATTTAACAGAATTTACCGTCACATAGGAAAAGAGAAGAAACCATATCTGAGGCCCCACTTTCCCTCACATGCTTCCATTTCCTTCCCCTCCCTTCACAGTGTAAGTCTTCTCTGACATTGTCATTTATTTCCCATACCAATCAGCAGAAGTAGGTGTGGGTTCTCATGCCCTCTACCACATCCTAGATTTGTTCCTAAACGATAACATTTCTACAAGTAGGCCACAAAAGGTCAACATTTAGTGCCTCAGATGTTCCACCGCCAAAGTCCTTGTGACTCTCACCCTTAAGGAGCCAACCTTTGTTGTGGACCTATGCTCTTATTCTTGGTTTTTTTAAGCCAAGGGTCCATCTAGTTTTTAAATATCCATTTTTGGGGTCCCTGGTTGGTTCAGTCAATAGAGCATACAACTCTTGATCTCAAGGTTGTAAGTTGGTGTAGAGATTACTTCAAAATAAAATCTTTAAAAAATAAATGCCCATTTTTTAAAGATTGTATTATTTATTCATGAGAGACACAGAGAGAGAGAGGCAGAGACATAGGCAGAGGAAGAAGCAGACACCCCACAGGTAGCCCCATGCAGGACTCGATCCCAGGACCCCGGGATTACGCCATGAGCCAAAGGCAGATGCTCAACCACTGAGCCACTCAGGTGCCCCAATACCCATTTTCTTCTGTTCTTGAACACTTGTCCTAGAGCCCCTACTGATCACTTTCTTTGCCCACATGATTTACCTTCCTCCCAATTCTTAGTTCACTGTCAAAAATAAGTTGATCTGTGAGCTTCACCATTTCATTTTCTCAAGGAGAAGCCACTGTTGTCCATATTAAGTGATCAGAGTCACATACCTGCCCCTGTCAATAACTAGGATCCAGGTCTGGATGGTGTGGATGTGCACACAGTGACCCTTATGATGCACAGTCCTTAGGCAAACATACCTGCTCTTTTCACTCCATCGAGTAGATGTGCTTCTAGAAATGTTCCCTGTGCTGAACTCTCAGAAGAGAAGAGCAAAGGCTAGGTTCAAGTCCCACTCCCACCCCTTACTAGCTGTGTGATTTAGGCAAGCTTAGAGAGGTGTAGGCAATGAGAATAACAATCCCTAGAGTTTCACATGGCCTTTCTCTCTCCCTGCACTTCTTTAAAAAAGCCTTTCCTGAGCCCCCCCACCCCCCATCTCAGACAGCACGGCGTGGTCATTCATTTTCCCCTTCCCCTGCTTTATTTTTCTAGAGAGTGCCTGATTTACTGTCTCTAGTCTCTGCTAGAGAATATGAACTCCTTCTTGTCTTGTTCACCTACTGTATTCCCAGAGCCTAGCACATTGTTGGTTCATATTCAACACTCAGTAAATATTTGCTGAAGGAGTGATTATTATTAGACATCAGTTAAGCTTTTGAGATCCCTTATCTAGGAAGAGTGACTGATTGTTGGGAATATGTGTAGATTTTTGATGGCAATGGCCCAGAAGACTGTTTATCTCTTGCTACTTTCTTTGTACATATGAAGGCAAAGAATAAAGAAGACATGAGGTAGAATGTAGTTCACTATATAAATTGCTCAAATTTATTTTTGCTTGGTCAGGAGAACTTGAGATTTCCTATATTGTACTCATCCTCCATGATATGACTAATAGAAAGTTATTTAGGTGATGTTCAGAAATGATTTTTGTATGTAAAAGTTACTCTTTCTCATCATCTAGTAATTTTCTGACCCAAATAGTTCTTTTTATACATGAGTTGTGATTTTAAATCATCAGGCCTTCTAAAGAAAAAATTATGAGTATAAAAATATTATTCCATCTAGTAATAATTTCCTAGAAAACCCATAGGAGGAGAATTGTTAAGGTTTATGTTAAAAGATATGTCCGTTTTGCGTGCATGCTAACACTACATTTTAAAAATTGCTTTGCTGAAGTGTAGTTTTTATTCATCTATAGTTCTCATTTCTGCTGTTTTGATTTTGAAAAAAACAAAGGTACCCTTAGATGCTAAGTGTCTGTGTTTGCAAAATTATCTCTCTCCAGCGGCAACTGTTCTGCTAATGTAGAAAACATCAGAATATGCTATTAAAAGCACAGTTTGGTGAAGCTAGGGCAGTGTGTTTTCCGTGTTAGCACTCCCACTTCGTACCCCCACACCCTGCCACACCACCTCATCTTCTGCCTTCTGCTCCATGGTCGTTGGCATCAGCTAATGATGATAACAAATCCCTTAGAAGTCATTAAAGCAAGCTGTATTTAATGTGCTTAATCATTTTAGATGAACCAAGTCATCTTTCTTCCTAATCACTTTAGAGGCTCTTTCCTGAGCACCATTCAGTTAACTGAATTTTTCTGAGTGCCCAGAACTGAGCTTTTAAGAAACATCTGTAGCTGTGGCTTGCTGAGATTGTAATTCACTTGATCTCAGTGAATCTGTCGGGATCCAGGGATTAGAGTGTGCTTTCTTACATCATGGAAGGAATAGCTGGAAATTGTGGCTGATAGGCCATTCGAAGTGTAGACATTATTCTTTCTCAGCTTGTTTGTCGGCCCTCCAGACCTCAGGCTCTCCTAAAGAAGTATGGTAGTATCTTTGGCAAACGTTTGGTCAGCCTACTTTATTGGCTACTGTATAAAGGGAAATCTTCATCTCCACAGGATTTGGGAATTGCAAATGCCTTCTCTTAGGCCCTTACCCTGGGACTAGCCAAATCTTTCCCCTTCCTCCCACCTGTTTCATCCTCTTTCTGGTCTTGACCACATTTAGCTCAGTAGGTGCAACTCTGCACGAGGCACCGGGTGGATAAGGTACAAGCACTCAAGCAGGTAGCCCAAGTGTATAGGGTCATTCAGTGGGATGTATTAATAGCCCTTTGGAAAATGAAGCAAAAGCCAAAAAGGTGAGTTACGGCCAGGCCTTGAAGAAAAATGCAAAAGAATCTTCCTCAGGCTGGGATGGGGAGAAAAGGGGTGGGGATCAATTGACTGATTCTGCTCATCTGCAGCCTGAGTCGACCGGTCCAGAAATGAATTCAGCACTCCCTACCATTCTTCCCTGTCTTCTGTTTCTAACCTGTGGCTTATTTCGAACTGTGAACAGTATTTGGTAAATGGAGCCTACAGTTTCCTAGGATGCTTTTTTCCTGGAATGCTTTTTCATCATCTAGTTAAACATTGCTTTTGTCTTGTCTTTTTTCTGCCATTCTGTCTCTAATGGAACTGTGTTATTATGGATTCAGACCCCTTTCCCCAAGGGATTTTTACTGAGCGTGAACTAACTCATATTCTAAGAAAAATTCCTCAGTGTTCTGTCTTTGTATGGGCCCCTCATAATCTAATTCCCTTTTTCAGTAGACCATAATGATTCCAGTTTGCCTATAGAGTTTTCTAAAGAATTATTTCTCTATGAAATGTTTTATTTCCAAGCAATGCTTCCACTCAGAGGACTTTATGATGATGTTGACATCTTAGTAAAATGATGTAAAATTATTATTGTTAACTATGCTTGGTCGTCAGAAAGACCATTGACATGGGTTTTGGAAATGAAGAAAAGTTAGCTCTAATCTGGTTTTCCTAGCAGAGCAGAGAACAAAAGTGTCAAAAGAGACAAAGATTCAAGAGATGGTTTTTTATGGAGTAAGATTGCTGGAAAGAAAATGTTTTTCTACATTTGCTAGCAAAGAAACATAAAAATGTTTTCGATTATACTGAAGCTTTATTTAAAATCTTGTGGAGTCTTGGCTGTCTAATCCAAGACATTCTTGCACAATAGAAATGGTTTGACTTCTGTCATTATTGGCTTACTGAGAAGTGTTTTAGTCCTTAACCCTGATCAAGACATCACTACCTGTATATGATAAGAATCAAGTCTGTGGATGGAGAGTAAAATGCTATGATGTTTAAATCAGTAAGTTCATAATCAGAAATTTCCATTTTGTCCTAAAATGTCTGTTTTTGCCTTCACCAAGCCTGAGATATGACTTGGTGAGTTTTTTGTTTCACTTCTGTTTTATCTGCTTATTCTACTTTAATAGAAGATAGTGATGAACATTGGAGTGTCCAAAACAAGCACCAACATGCAGGCAGAAAGGGAAAAGAAGGAGAGGCAAAACGTTGGATTAACAGCATACAGGAATTGGGAGCTAGATCACAAATAACCAAATATCCACAGAAATAAATTTTAAAATACCAAACCAGGGGCACGTGACAGGTTCAGTGGGTAGCACATGCGATTGTTGACTCAGGGTTGTGAGAGCCCCATGTTGGGTTATAGAGATACTTCAAAATTTAAAAAAAAAAAAAAAAAAGGTTAAACCCAAAATTGAAACTGTGACACCCTATTGATTACAATAACAGCAATACCTTCTGGTCTCCAATTAATGTACTTTTTTTTTTTTTCCTAGAAAGAAAAAAAGGGTTTATTGAAGTTGCTTTCTGGCGCCTCCACTAAACGCAAGCCCCGAACATCTCCTCCAGCCTCACCTACCCTGGAAGTGGAGCTTGGGGGCAGCGAGTTGCCTCTGCAGGGAGCAGTGGGTCCTGAGCTGCCGCTCGGGGGTGCCCATGGCAGGGTTGGCTCCTGCCCCACGGATGGGGATGGCCCAGCTGCTGCTGTGGTCCAGGATGCTCTTGCTCTGCATCGCAAGACCAGCTCTCTGGACTCAGCTGTTCCCATTGCCCCACCACCTCGCCAGCCATGCTCATCCCTGGGCCCTGTCATGAATGAGTCCAGGCCGGTGGTTTGTGAGAGGTGAGTCCACTGTTGTTCCTAGTGACCTTCATGCTGAACTATTTATCCTGACATTAGAATACATTTCCACACCCCCCTATGTTTTTTTTAACCGAGTTTGTAGTAACAACCAACCACTGGCTTTCTTTTCCCACTTGCTGTGTTTCTTCCATGGGTTAGGCCGCCAGCGCTTTCTCTGTGTATTTTCTCCAGACAACCACTCCAGAATTGCATCCAGATGAAATTTGTGAATCCCTGGAACTTGGTTCACATCTCTTTCCTTCTTGCTGCTCTTCCACTGCCAGCAATTGCTCCCTTGTTTTGTCCTTTGCCTTTTTCATTAAACGTTTACATCAGTACCTGCTAGTTGCACAGCAGCTGGAGATTCTGACAACTGAGAAGGCTCTTTGTATTTTTCTTGAGTGAGGACAGTGTGACCCAGTTCTCAGAGACTTGAGTCCTCTGCTGACAGAGGCACTCGGTTTGGTTATACCTGGAACTAGGAGTCCTGTTGTAGTGATTCTGGCTTTGAATAATGATTACAAATCTGTTTTATACAACCAGTGGGGTTCCAGGAGTACGCTGGGAAAAACTATATGGGGAGTAAGACTAATATCTGCTAGGACTACATGAATTTAAAAAGCATTGTTGGGGAATCCCTGGGTGGCTCAGCAGTTTAGCACCTGCCTTCAGCCCATGGCATGACCCTGGAGTCCCGGGATCGAGTCCCACATTGGGCTCCCTGCATGGAGCCTGCTTCTCCCTCTGCCTGTGTCTCTGCCTCTCTCTCATGAATAAATAAATAAAATCTTTAAAAAAAATAAAAAGCACTGTTGTGGGGCACCAGGGTGACTCAGTGGTTGAACATCTGCCTTCGGCACAGGGCAAGAGCCTGAGGTTCTGGGATCAAGTCCCACATCAGGCTCCATGCAGGGACGCTGCTTCTCCTTCTGCCTATGTCTCTGCCTCTTTCTCTCTCTCTGTGTGTGTCTCTCATGAATAAATAAATAGAATCTTAAAAAAAAAATTTTTTTTAAACACTGTTGGTTGGCCAGGAAAGCATCATGAAGTACACTAAAAATAGTGGACAATTTTCACATCATGCATAAATAATACAAACATTTATTTTTAAAAGTGTCATCTGTTTTATTGTGTCTGTAAGCTTTATTCCTTGTGTACCTGCACTTTATAAATGAACCAATTGTCTAATTTGTGGCAGTGTTGCATCTTAGGTAGCATTTTAGGTTACTGATTTGAAGTCTGACTATAAAATGTTACACTTCAAAATGACTTAAATTCCCTCAGGTCTGTATTTCAGATGAACATTTGTGCCCACTAAAACTTGAGGCCTTCATTCATATAATCTGGGGGACATACCTACTTACCAAAAAATAAACCAGAAAAGAATAAACTTTGAACAACCTATGCGCATTAAGTACAAAGTACATGGTTTATTACATATTTTCATGGTTAAGTGAGATAATTTTCCCTAGTTCTCATCCTTATAGAACCAGTTTTGAAATGAGAAATTACCCTAAAAAGTGTTCCTCTCCCACAAATAAAATCATTCTCTTTCCCCTCTTCTGCTATGCTCCTGCAGTATTACACCACTCGAGGCAGGCTCCTTCTTTCCTTCCCATCCCCAGGCATTGATCTGCAGTTTTTCCTTTGTGCCCTGTATCTGTCTCCTCTTTTCCCTGTCATTTGTGGTGTTTGTGTGACTGTTCTGAGCGCTAGTTCATTTTGCCCAGCCCCTCCCTGGGCACTGGCTCTGGCACTGCTGCCTGCCTCCCCCATTATGCATTCCTTTTCAGTTGCCAGATGTCCTGGATCTCTGTGGCTTCTGCATTCCGGCCCTTGTTTCTAACAGCAGGCCCTGCTGTTCAGTGTGTCTGAAAAGGAGAAATCGCTAATGCAGACAGGTGATGGTGGTTCAGGGAGCAGGGGATTCACATCACCTAGGGTACAGGGAGAATTTAATGATGGAACAGATGGGCACAGGCACTCTGGAATTCTCTGGCAGGTTTTTTGTATAACCATTTCAATTTTTACAAGTGGAAAAGGGGTCTTTGGAGAAGATTTCTGCTGGATTTTATATTTTTATAATCCATATGTTCAGTGGCATATTAAAAATAATAGCCAGACTGATCAACTTTTCACAGCTCCTTTGCCTTCATACAATGATGATAGTATTTATTTAACTTGTATTCTTAGGTCTGCCTGACTATAAAAACAATAGGGAAAATGTGCGGAAACAAGTAATATGGGAAAACATCTTATCCACTGGGAATGAAATTTTTTGGTTAGTAGAAAGCTACCAAGTATATCATTTAGGGATTATCTGTTTTGACATTTCAAATTTTTTAACACAATAAAAAGTGCTTATTGCTAAAAAAGAAGGGAAGATTAACTTTCACATCAGTATGATTCTGAAAGTATCTCAGGATCTTAGATTCCTTGATTCACCATGTAAACATCAACAGCTCCTGCTCTGGCAAAGTGCAGAAGCCTGCCTGGGTTCTTCTGGTAGAATTTTTACTGATAGAATTTCGTAGAAGTAGTTGTCACTGTAGTATTGGTATAGGGTGAGATAGAATTCCCCTACAGGTTATAATGAGAACGAGCATAAAATTTCTCCTCAAACCATGGCTCTGTCCCATAAATCTAAGGTAAAAGAATGCGAGTAGGGCAGCTGGTGCCTTCAAAGGAAAGAAGCATTCACGTGACATAAAGACTTAAGCAATCTCACAGTAAGAAAGGATGAACCTTGAGGTGTGTTGACAGGTCTTGGTGTCAGCTGAGACAATTCTCTGAGGAACAAAAGAATCCTTTTGTGTTTGTTAGAGAGGCTGAGGAAAACAAGCAAGCGATGCTATATCCTGGAGGCAAGAGATGTATAATTGATGACAGCAGAAATAATAGAACAAATATTTTAGGTTCTATTTTAGGTAATGGAGGAAAAAATAATTTGAAAATTGTGAAGAGAAAATAGAAATAAAATAATACTTCGGAAGGGATGACAATAAAAGAAAGTATATGTGACAGGCTTTTTTTTTTTTTCTCTACTGAAAATGAATAGATAAGGGCTTAAGGAAACACAGCTCACCATCTCTGTGTGTATTTTGAAGCTTAGGAATTAAACTGATAACCACATACCTATAAACCCATCTCCTAAATTGGAAAAGAACCTATGATCTTTGATCAGGGATTAAGCTAGAACACTTGGAAACACACAAATTGGATAGAGATAGATTTACAGAGAGTCAGTCAGGTTTAATCAGCATGATTAATTTGAGTTAGTGACAATGAACCCACTGAGTGAAGCAGTGGATATAATTTACTTGGACTTCAAGCAAAGCTACAAAGTAAGCTAGTATGGTTTTGCCAGTGAAATACTTAATTGGATATTAGATTGCTGTAGCAACTGGCAGAAAGCAGTGCAGGTTACTTACCCAGGGTGATGGGCAGAGTGCCTCCCAGAACCCCAGGGGGTCCAACTTGGACTGTACCAGGAGAGATTAGAAACAACAACAACAAAAATGTTTGAATTGCAGAGAATGCAAGAGACCAGAAAAATAAAGGAAATAGAAAATTTATAAAAATAAAGATTGCAAGTGCTTATTACGTAGAAGCCTGAACACCATAGCCCAAGCCTGGAAGATTGGCAGTGGGATGGCAGTGGAGCTTCTTTGTTGTTGTTTTTCAAATTTTTTTTATTTAAATTCAGTTTGCAAACATATCCTATATAACACCCAGTGCTCATCCCATCAAGTGCCTTCCTCAGCCCGTCACCCAGTTACCCATCCCCTCACTCACCTCCCCTTCTGCAACCTTTGTTTCCCAGAGTTAGAGGTCTCTCATGGTTTGTCTTCCTCTCTCAGGTTGTTTTTCCCCACTCAGTTTCCCTCCTCTCCCTTGTAATCCCTTTCCCTATTTCTTGTATTAGTGAAGCTTCTTTGTGTAGCAAGCCTCCGTGTCTTGAATTCCATCCTGGTAACCGTCACAAAAACTGAAGGTCAGAAAGCCACCAAAATGCAGAGGCCCATTCAGGGCCAAGTCTGTGAGCCATGCTGTATGCCTCACACTGCCTCTCAGGTGCTCTGTTCAAATGCATACTTTACAAACATTCATCTTACCACTCAGCCTTCCTTTTTTTTTTTTTTTTCATTTTTCTTTCTTTTCTTCCCCCTAATCTTTCCATTGTTTTTTTATTCACTCACTTATTCATTTATCTTATTTTTAAATTGTGTTAAAATATACATAAAGTTTACCATTTTTTTAAGGTAAAAGTCAGTGACATTAAGTAAGTCCCTATTGTTGAATAACCATCACCACTATCCATTTGTAAAACTTTGTTATTCCAAACTGAAACTCTGCACTCACTAAACAGTAAGTCCCCATTCCTTTTTCTGGCACCTCTTGACAACCACCATTTTACTTTTCTATGAATTTGACTGTTGTAGGAACTTTATAGGTGGAATTGTATGATATTTGGCCTATTGTTCATGGCTTATTTCACTTAGCATAATGTTCTCAAGGTCCTTCTATGTTTTAGCATTTGTCAAATTACATTCCTCTTTAGGGAGCTTTGCACTTTTTGGAAATAGTTTTACTATACATTGTGCTTTTTCTTTTGTCATTCAACATGCTTATTAAGAATTCTCACAAGAGGCACCTGAGTGGCTCAGTCAGTTAAGATCTCACTCTTGTTTTCAGCTCAGGTCATGATCTCAGGGTTGTGAGATTGAGCCCTGCATTGGTGGGCTCCATGCTGTGTGTGGAGTCTGGTTAAGATTCTCTAAAAAAGGGCAGCCCGGGTGGCTCAGCAGTTTAGTGCCGCCTTCAGCCTGGGGCGTGATCCTGGAGACCTGGGATAGTCCCACGTCAGGCTCCCTGCATGGAGCCTGCTTCTCCTTCTGCCTGTGTCTCTGCCTCTCTCTCTCTCTCTCTCTCTCTCTCTCTCTGTGTCTCATGAATAAATAAATAAAATCTTTTTAAAAAAAAGATTCTCTAAAAAAAAAAGAATTATCATGAACTATACTAAGTGGTATGAGGCATATAAAGTGAATTTACCGTCATCTCAGCCCTCAAGCAGATTATGGTCTGGGATAATAAATGAGACAGGGATGGAGATGATACCAATACAATGAACACTGTGCTAAGTGCCATAAGAAATGCACATGAGGCCTCCGGGATCCAAGCGAGCATGAAATTACTTCCGGCCATGGGACTAGAGAAGATTTTGCAGGGCAAATTGGAGCCAGGCTGTGGGGGGCTGATCAGGTGTGGATGAGCAGAGATCCTCACAGGGAGTTCCCAATAGAAGGAACCACATGAGCCAAGGAGTGGAGAGATAAAAGCTATGTATGGTGGGCACATTCAGGTTTAGAGACCTGTTTCGTTCATTTATGGAGATAATCGTAGATACAGATAGAGGGGAAGGTCAGATCATTGAGAGCTTTACATACCAGGCTAAGGATTAGCCTTATTCACCAGCTGAGGATTAGGCTTATTCACAGGCGTTGGAAGCCAGTAATGATTTTTGAGCTATAGGCAACTATAGGTAGAGTTGCCAGTTAAGAAAGAGCTTGTCAGAAAAAAAAAAAAAAAAAGTGCTTGTCAGGACGCCTGGGTAGCTCAGAGGTTGAGCATCTGCCTTTGACCCGGGGCGTGATTCCCGGGTCCTGGGATCAAGTCTGCATGGGGCTCCCTACATGGAGCCTGCTGCTCCCTCTGCCTGTTTCTCTCTCTTTCTGTCTCTTATGAATAAATAAATAAAATCTTTAAAGAAAGAAAGAGTCTGTCAGTTCTGTATAGAATGGAATGGGGTCAGAGAGGACAGGTAGTTTATTTGACCAGGTGGAAGGTCATGAATTTGCCAACCAGGATGGTAGCAGTGACCATGAAGAATAGATAGGGCGTGGCTCTGAAAGTGGGATTAGCAGGTCTGTGAAGATTATGGGAGAGGGATCTTTGACTTCTGAGGTTCACTGTTTCCCAGAAGCCCTACTCAAAGACAAGCATAATCGAAGTGAGGCAGAGGGTGAAGGAACAGATGTGAGGGGCCTCTGCAGCTGTGCCTTACATCTGTTTGTTGGTCTGTAAACATTCTACTTTCCATGCCTGAGATGGTTGGCCAGTTGTGCCCAGAATTTGGCCTTAAGAGTCTATGTTAGAAATCTGTGTACATACTACCTCACAAGGCTCGAGGCCAGCTTCGGAGCTGGAAGATTTCTAAGTAGAGTCTGTTACCGCTGCACCTGGTAGTCTTCATACAATCAGGCCTGTGTCACAGTTTCCATTATGCACATGGTTTCTCATTCCACCTTCCTCTCCCTACCCCCCCCCCCCCCTGAGGTTTATAACTGAGCAATGAAAATTTGCTCCCACTGGGAACTTGGCAGGAAGATTATGTTCTTAGCCCAGCAGCAGTTCTAATTCAAAAAATTTTTTGACAAAATTGGTTTAGTGCATTTTATAAAATGCAAATATTAATCTAATTCACTTCAAGTTTTTCAAGAACTATTTTTGTTCCATTTCACCTTTAAGGCAGCTCACAGAGAACCAACAGGGAATACATTTCATGAGAGATCTACTCTAAATATAATGTGAATCACTTGTATGCTTCTTTCCAGACTTACAACACTTTGCTCAAATTTTAACTTGCCCCAAATGGCAACCTGTTATATTGCTTTTTACATGAATTTTTAGCTTGTTGGCATCAGACTTGAGAAATCTTTTCACCTGGATTTCTTCCTTCAGATAAGTGTATGATGAGACTATTTGTCTTGCTTTTAAAGGTATCAAAGAAGGAATTCCAAAACCTAACTTTATCATTCTAAAGTGTCAGGTGTCATTATAAGGCAGTTCTTTAGGCTGTGGTCTGAGTCTCTTTATAGTAGAAGTGGCCAGTGACTTCCTGGCCTATCCTTCACCTCCTTGAAGTACCAGACCCCTCCTGCTTTTGCGTAAGCCATGTGATCCCAATAGGAGCTAGTGTTTTGGGATATAAACTCTGTAAGAGACACCATGCTAAGAGCATCACACTTAGAATATTACTCCATTACATGACAATATCTGTTTAAGTTACTGCGATCTTTTTCTACAGATAAGGAAGCTGGGACCAAGAGATCAGAGATAATTAGCCCAAGTGACGCTACTCCAAATGACTTTTAAGGCCACATCAACCCAGCCCAGAGCTTCACATACAGTGTCTTTGCACACAGTGCCAGGCCTACTCCCTCAGTTCATGCTTGATTGAACACTGAGCCTTGTAATTCATGTTTGAATTAACAGAATCTTTCTTAGAAATAATAAGTCAGCCTCTATGCTGTACTTTTGCTTCAGACCTTAGAGGATAATTTGGTTCATGTGCCCAAAGTAGCTCAGGAATTGTTTGGGAAGCCATGTAACTTTTGCAGAGATGCCGCCCGCCCCCCCCCCCTTTTTTTTTTTAATAGAGTAATAGTCTGGGGCTCTTGCTGTGGCCTTTCTTAATGAGAGTCTATTCTAGTTTTTATGAGATGGAGATTGGTGAAGCTAGCAATCTTCTTAAAGGACTGGGCTCTAATCGGTTTCATACTTTAGAGGCAGTTCTATAGTACTTGTTACAACTACCATATTTAAGCCATACCAGTCTTTACTTACAGTCAAGAGTGAGTCCCTGTGAGGCTTTGGACTTCTTTTCTAACTTTAAGAACCAAACAAAAGTAGTAACTCAGAATTACCTTTATGACTAAATATTGCATAAAGCCAATGGAGAAAGATGTATGTTCACATTTTTTAGTTATGTATTGCCATGTGACAAATTACCCCCAAAATTGAGTGGCGTAAAATAACAAACATTTTGTTACCCCACAGTTTCTGTGGGTTGGGAACTTGGAAGTGCCTTATCAGCATGGTTCTGACCTGGATTATTTCCTGAGGTTGCAGTCCAGATATTAGCCTCAGCTGTAGTCATCTAAAGGCCTGACCAGGTCTGGGGGATTCTCCTCCAAGATGGCTTTCTCACATCACTATTGGGTAGTTAGTTGGCTTTTAGAAAGATACCTCAGTTAGGGACAGCTGGGTGGCTCAGTCTGTCAGAGCATCTGATTTTGGTCTCAGCTCAGGTCACAATCTCGCAGTCATGGGATCGAGCCCTGCATAGGCTCCATGCTCAGCAGGGAGACTGCTTCAGATTTTCTCTCCCTCTCCTTCTGCCCCTCCCACTGCTGCTTGCTCTCTCTCTAAAATAAATTAATTAAATGTTTTTTAAAAAAGAAAAGAAGGGCAGCCTGGGTGGCTCGGCGGTTTAGCACCTGCCTCAGCCCAGGGCATGATCCTGGAGACCTGGAATCAAGTCCCACATCAGGCTCCCTGCATGAAGCCTGCTTCTCCTTCTGCCTGTGTCTCTGCCTTCTCTCACTCTCTGTCTTTCATGAATAAATAAATAAAATCTTAAAAAAAAAAAAAAAAAAGAAAAGAAGACCTCAGTACCTACCGTGTGATCTTCTCCATAGGAATGTAGAGTTTTCTCACAACATGGCAGCTAATTTTCTACAGACTGTGTGATCCAAGAGATACTGATATAGAAGCCACAATGCCTTTTATGATCTAGCCTCAGAAATCACACACTTCCACAGTATTTTACTAGTCATCCCTGTGCATTTATGGGAAGAGATCACCCAAGAGAATGAATACCAGGAGACGAGGGTCATTGGGGCCATCTTAGAGGTTGGCTAGCATATACCACCTGTTGGGAATAGCAAGAGAGGAATAAGGGAGGGCAATAATACTGGAAAAATAGAGAAAAATAAAAGGATATGAGGCACAGAACATCTGTCTTCCATGGCTGCTAATCATAATTTTCCAGGAGACTCAAGAGAGAGGAAGAAGGGAGACAGATAATATTAAACCAATAAGGCTTCTGGGGTTTTTAAGTGATAATCATACTTTCCCTACTAATATCTGAGTTGAGAACCAATAGAGAAAGAGACACAGTTATCAGACTAATGGAGAGCAGAATGTCAACCTTCTTATTGGTGGTACTGGATTGGATTTGTGGCCATTGTGCTCCCCTCCCTGTCTAGACCTTAGGACAGCCTGCCCAAGGGTGGATTTGGTTATGTAAGGGAAATGAACTTCCTTAGAATCCCTGCCTCATCCATGTCAAGGCCCAATGTAAAGGACACAGAGAGACAGACTTCAGATCCACTTCCAGAAGGCAGGTCTGCCCCCTCTGGCCCCTGACCATTGCATGCTTCCAATGTGGCAGCAGAGGCAGAGCGGAGCCCAGAGGAAGGTAGCTCAGGAAGGACTGAAACCACCTACTCAGCTTCTCCTAGTCTCACTAATCCAGTAAATTCACTCCTTTCTTCTTGGAGGAGAGGGAAGGACAGGGCATTTCCTCCTAGGAAATGGAATAACATTTTCCATATGGGAGGGGACAAGAATAGCTCTCCCTGTAAACGTCACTCAAATAAACCAGTCTGAGTCATCAGTAGTGGACTGTGAAGCACATCCAAACTCCAACAATCTCTACAAAACAGAGAATAGTGTATTTTGAGTTATTTTACAAATGTTATAAACAAACTTATGTTATTTCCTATTCTGTTCATGTTTAAAGCTATGTGTATTAGTAGTACACCTTTTTTTTTTTTTTCACTACTTTGTGTGGCTTTAACTAAAATATATCTCTTTTTTCTAGGCACAGGGTGGTAGTTTCCTATCCTCCTCAGAGTGAGGCAGAACTTGAACTTAAAGAAGGAGATATAGTGTTTGTGCATAAAAAGCGAGAAGACGGCTGGTTCAAAGGCACATTACAGCGTAATGGGAAAACTGGCCTTTTCCCGGGAAGCTTTGTGGAGAACATCTAAGGAGACTAACACTGAGAAGGGTGAAAGTCACATCATACAACAAAGTAGCACAAAGCATTTTAATGGAAAGAGCACATCTGTGGACTTCCAGATAGTCAGGAGATGAGCAAAGGATTGGTGCGTGACCCCAGTGCCCCCAGCATGGTTAGGCCAGCCAAGAGCATGAAGAAGGGGTGCGTGCGTGTGTGTGTGTGTGTGTGTGTGTGTGTGTGTCTTGTCACTCTGGATTCGGATGTATAAGGTGTGCCTTGTACTGTCTGATTTACTCTACAGAGAAGCCTTTTTTAAAAAGATATATAGCTAAAGGACAATTGTTTACAAGGCTTAACTAATTTATTTGCTTTTTTAAACTTGAATTTTTCTTGTAATAGATAAATTCATTGGATTGTGATTTTAAGGAATTATTAATTTATGAAATGATAGCTAAGGAGAAGCTGGATTATCTCCTGTTGAGAGCAAGAGATTGTTTTTGACTTAGAATGAACCCCCCTTCTCTCCCCCTACCGGTGTTACTCTTTGCTTCTTTAAGATAGAAATGCCAGTTCTCTAATTTGGTTTTCATCTTTGGGAAACTAAACATATAACTGAATCAAGTATCAGTAAAGGCCTGGGGTAGGGAGACAGAAACTTGAGAGAAAAGAAGTTAGTGGTTCCGTCTTTCTGGTTTGGTCAGGAATCCTCCTTAAGACCTAGTTCTCAGTATAATTTAGTGGGTTTTAAATTCCTAGAATGAAGTCAATGAAGTGATAAGGAAAAATAAAGCACAATCCTTGAACAAAAATGTATTCAGAAATATATTTAGTTTTATAACAGAAGGAGCTCAGTTCATTGTTGGAAATTGGGAAAATTGAAGTTGTGCTCCTGAGAGTGGCTATGAGATATAATCTCCTATTTTTACCCCAAGTGATCTGCATGCCCAGGACACAATAAAACGTTTGTGAGATCGTGGTGGTGATGCCCTCGTGCTGAAGTTAAAGGCTATAAGAAACACTGTGAAAAGTTTACATTCATCCATTGTGGTTCTTTTCCCACCGTCTTGCATGTGTTACTGGATCCCCACAGTAATATCGACTGTGCATGGAGTGTATATTTCACTGCAGTGTCCTGTTGAGGTTAGTTTGTGCTCAGAAGTGACCAATGCAGGAGGTGTAAAATAAACAGTATTCTTTTCGCTCCTGACCAAGGTCTCTGGGTGTATGCCCTCCCTCCCTGGCTAAGGCATCCATCAGCCATTATACAGTCATTCATGAAAATGTTCCTTTCTGTCCTCCTAGCCAATTGAGGTAAAGGATGAGCCAGGAGGCTGTTGCTGTTACTGTTCCCTTGATGCTCCCTTGCAGCTCTGGGAGGCCTTGCTCAAGGGAAAATGGCCACACCTTACAATTGCAGCAGGATCCAGCTGAGCCTGTCTTTTTATATCCATTCTTTGATGTCATTGGCCTCTTCTCCCCATTACATTCCAGGGCCACTGCAGTTGTGGGTCTGGGTAGTCCTAAAAACAAAAGGAGGGAAGACAGCCTGGTAGTGAATGAAATTGTTGCTACAGTTTTCTTGTGGAAAAAAAATTTTTTTCATTTTTTACTCTTAAGAATTACAACTGGGATATAGAAACATGAACTGAAAAGTCTTCTTGCAATAGCAAGAGGTTTCATGGTCTTAAAAAAGATGTTATATGGTTGAAATGAAATCATTCCTAAATTAACCTTTTAGTTTTTTTATATATATATATATAAAACACTGTACATTATGTTCCTGTGTGTTGATTTTTTTAAAAAAATACTTGGATATTCATGTAATATATAAAGGTTTGGTGAAATGAACTTTAGTTAGGAAAAAAGCTGACATCAGCTTTCATCTGTGTAAGTTGACACCAATGTGTCATAATATTCTTTATTTTGGGAAATTAGTGTATTTTATAAAAATTTTAAAAAGTAAAAAGACTACTACAGCTTAAGATAATTTTTTACCTGTCTTCTCCATATTTTAAGCTATGTGATTGACGTACCTCTGTTAATAGTTTCCTGGTATGAAGTTGGTTAAAATTTCATCTGTTAATAGATCACTTAGATAA
The DNA here is from genome assembly GCF_048418805.1 of Vulpes vulpes. Classification (NCBI taxonomy): domain Eukaryota; kingdom Metazoa; phylum Chordata; class Mammalia; order Carnivora; family Canidae; genus Vulpes; species Vulpes vulpes. The sequence continues at coordinate 31,756,307 of NC_132788.1, forward strand.
TATAATGTATGGGTTTTCTATTGGTTTTTTGGAGACAGTAGATGGAGATTTTGTAACAAGGGCTTGTTACACAGTGATATGGCAATGATAAAATTGCAATTTATCATTCCTTTCCATGTTAATAGTTTGAAGACTGGAGAAAAGGTTCAAGATTAAAATTTGATGTTCAATCATGTGTTCCTTGTGTTAATTCTTAAAATTTTTCTTTTTCTCCTTTTTAAAAAAATTTTTTTTAATTTTTTAAATTTTCTTTCTCCTTTTTTAAACCTAAGACACATTTGACGTAAATTCTACTTTATAAGAACCTTTTGCATATACCTCAAAAAGAAGGTGTCTACAATAATCAGTTTAGTGGTTATGATACATTTTACCTCTCCAACTAACAAACCTTCTTTGGTTAGTTCTCCAAGAAGCTTAAAGTCTTCTTAAAAGAGCTTATGGGTATTACCACTTCTGCTCCCCTGCACCTTTCATGGCAACTAAAATGTCTGGTGGCCACTAGAAGTTGTTTCTTAGCCACAGAAAGAAGTAGTAGACCTATAACCAACTGTATAATAACCAGTAGGCCTCAGCAAAGCGTGGGAACATCATCTTTAGACTCTGATTTTACTCTTCCATGGAATGCCAACAAGTTGTAAATTTAAAGAAACCATGTACATCCTGTTAAAAATATTTTCCTAACCTAACCTTTAGTTACTATCAAATTACTTACCAGAATTAAAAATCAGGAATTCCAGTTTATAAATCATAGCTTTCCCAAAACTACCTTTGTGACCACTTGGGCAAGTTACTTATTTCTTAGTTTCCCCTGTTACTGCCCTGTTTGCCACACTGAGACTTGTTTGAAAAGTGCTATTGTAGTAGGTGGCATTATTTTCATATCTGGTTTCAAATATTTCCTCTTATTCTCTTGGAGTACATGCATGTAATTCCATTATTGAGTCTAATTAAATTTAGAAGGAACATATTAAGGTGATGTTTCCAACTGCTATGCATTTAATTTTTTGTTCCTGATGAGAATAGGACCTTTTTCATATCTCCAGAAGTTCAGGTGAATATTTCACAACATTAGAATTCAAGTTTGGAAAATGCTTTTAATAGATGTTAGGCTAAGTTGTTGTGTGTATCCATGTGAAATTTTTTAAAAATTTGTTTGAACCAATTAAACTATGTTCTTACCAAAGTGGCATCCTAATGAAATTATTCCTTTCCAAGAGAAAGAATTTGCCGAGCTACCACAGTAATGGAGAGGATTAGCCCGTGTCCAGGCTTAGCAAGGCCTTACCCTTCATGAACTCCTGTCAACTGCAGACTGTAATGGGGCATGCTCTGGTACATACAGATATATCTAATGGGACTTTGCTCTGTTCCTGGGAGTAATGATCATCAGAGATAGTAAGAAGCTTTTGGAACAGTAACCAGCCGATGTGAACTGTGATAGTTTTAAAATACTCTCTCTGATTTACAAATGAATGTTTCTTTTATTTATTTTGCATTTCTTATTAATAACTTCCTGGCTTGGCTTGTTTGGATTTCCATCTTGAAAACACCACCTTGGTCTCATTTAGGATGGACCTGCAATTCACATTAATCTTTGAGCCACCATTCAATACTACTATTATATGGCAAGACTACTTTAGTGGTACTGTTAAGTCTCCAAAGACAGCAGAACTATCTCTACTGGTAATCAGTGAGCCATACGTCACTGCTATTGCTTCCAACTTAAATAAGAAATTTGGTTCCAGAAGGCTCTGACCTTGAGTTGACTCTTTCAAGGTCTGAATTCTTATAAAAGTACTGGAGAAAACCATGAGAGATTTCAGAGTGAGAAGGCCTTCCTAACTATGACATAAAAACCAGAAGCCATGAAAAAAGAAAACATTGATATATTCAATACAGAAAAAGTATCTACATGACAAAAGACCATAATCAAAATCAAAATAATAGGGAAAAAAGTATTTGTAACTCCTGTAACAAACAGAATTTCATTTACATATAAAGAGCTCCCACAAATCATTAAGAACATAAGCCCAAAAGTAAAATTGACCAAGGATCTGTGACAGAAACTGACAATTGCCTCCTAATATTCATTTTCCTATTCTCCCTTATGAACTGATATCTGGGCAATGTCCTCAGTTAACTGCATCCAGTTTTTCTTGGGTGCATCTCTGTTACTAAGCTTTTGTTGAGAAAACAGCTTAAGTGTTAAAAGAGACTTCTGGTAAGTTTTCTTAAAAGGGCACACTTCCTTTGACCATTTTGCTTTTCCTTCTTCCAGCCTGCAATGTAGACTTGATGGCTGATACTCTAGTAACTGTTGAACCATAAGATAACTTTCAAGAGAGAAGCCACATTTTAATGTGATAGAGAAGAAAAAAAGAGCCTGAGACATTGATACACTTATGGCCTTCAAGTCAGCTTGCACTACTCAGCCTTAGAGATGATTTATGTGAGAGTAAGTCCCTTGATTTTAAGCCACTGGAGTCTAATCTCTTACCCTCAACTGCCCTGACTGATACCAATGTAAATCAACAGTTCAGGGTTGGCTCAGGCAATGGAGTATGTGGCTTTTGATCTCAGGTCTCCCACTGGACATAGAACTCACTTAAAAAATAAATAAGGGGCACCTTGGTGGCTCAGTCAGTTAAACGTCTGACTCTTGATTTTGGCTCAGGTCAGGTCATATCTCAGGGTTATGAAATCAAGCCCCACGTCATACTCCACACTTAATGGGGGTCTGCTGGAGATTCTCTCCCTATGCCCCTCCCCTTACTCTCTTTCTCTAAAAAATAATTAAATTGATGGTTCATCAAACGAAATTCAAACGTATTAAAAGATGTTCTACTTTGTCCCCAATATAAATGGCACATTAACAACAGTGAAATACTTTTCATCTGTAACATCGGAAACTAAAAAATTAGAAATCACTGTGTTGGCAAAATGAGGAACACTTTATACTTTGCTAATGAGAATGGAATTTGATAAAATATCTAGGGAGAGCAATCTAGAAAAAAACAAAATTGCAGATGCACTTACCCATTCTACTTTTAAGAATTTGTCCTCCAAGTATATTTATTTATCAAGTGTAAAATGACAGTTCCCATATTTGTTGCAGCATTTATACATTGATTTTTTGCTGTGTGGGGCACCAGTGCCCCAACCCCTATGTTGTCCAAGGGTCAAGTGTATTTAGAAGAGAGAATGAGAGAGGAGACAAACATTAAAAATTTTTTAGGAAAATGAGATCTTTCAAATTAAGTAGAAAGCAAGGGATTTCTCACTTTAGTGAGAATGATTCATCATTTTACTATTGAGTTCAAGAACAGATAGAAAAATGATGTCATTTAGAGAGGGTGATCCCACATTTCCACTTCTTTGTTCAGAGCACATGATCTACAAGAGCGCAGGAGAGCCCAGAGGTTGACTTTCCACAAAGGATTGACTTTTATTCCTCTGCCATTACTTTGGGAAATTGAGAGACTTGTTTTAGAGTACAATGGATCCCACAAATAAGACCTTACAAAATAAATTGGATACACAACAAGGTCAATAATTAGATTCTACTGGGGCCTCTGCAGGTAGTCCCAAGATGCAGAACTCCTAGATTTGCCATGGTACAAAATGAAGGAAAAGTATCAACAAAAGATGAATGTTAGGGTGCGGGCTTCCAGCCTTGGATCTTGTGTAAGGACAAGTCTGAAACAAGGCAGGACTTCTGTCCGTGGTCGTCCGTCCCATAAACACTGCTACAGGAGTACTACCTAAATACCCACAGAAAGGGATTCGGATATTCACCATTCGGCTCACAACCAGGTAGTCGAAAGTGAGACAGCAAGAGCAATGGTGATCTGCTTGGCAAACGTGAACTCACAGGCCTCACCCAGTCCTGTTGATTTTTGCAGAACCACGAGGCCTTCAGCCTTAATCCTCTTGGAGGAGCTGCTGGAGGCAAGAGGATGAGCAGCAAAAAACAACAAAGCCCACCAAGGCCTCCCTCCCAGAGCAGAAAGATTTGATCAAGTAAGATGTAAAATTCAGAGTCCTATCTGGCCACTATCACTATCCTCTCTTTCTCCAGGTCTTTCTGCAGTTTTTCAAGCTGACCTTCCAAGACATTCAATTTCGGAAGCTGGAGCTTCCAAAAGACCCATCATTGAAAGAGATCAGTGTGCCACACCCTGCTAGCCATTACATGGCAAAACCTAATTGGCAGTTGAGGTGGTCTAATGGCAGCTTATGAAAATTATATTTGAGCTGCTAATTAAGTGTTTGGCTATTCTGAATATACGTATATATGTGTGTGTGTGTGTATATACATGTATATATGCATAGGTGAGAAATAAACTTCATCACTATTTATTTTCTAGATCAGCACTGTCTCATAGAACTTGTGCTCCAGGAAGTAATGGAAAGTTTTACAGTTGTTTATCTGTGCTGCCCAGTATGGTAGCTACTAGCCACGTGTGGCTCTTGAACCCTTCAAATGTGGCTCCTGTGAAGTGAATCTCTAATCTGATTTAATTTTCATGAGTTAAATTTTAAAGTAGCCCCATGTGGCTAATGGCTACCATATTAGGCAGTGCAGTTTTAGAAAATACCTATTTTTAAATGATCAAACCAAAAAAAATGTAAATACCAAAATGTGGCCTTATCCAAAACATACCATATGCAGCTTCTCATTTGGAGGCACCTACTTATAAGTTAAGGATCACAGAACTGGATTCTAACAAAGAACCCCCTCAAGAGAGGTGAAAACATCTTAACTGGGCAATGGAGATTCTTTCATTTTGAGTGGTTTTTCCCTCCCACTGCCCACCAAAAAGTAGACAAAGCAAGAAGTTAAAGAAGAGAATTTGGGGATCCTACTGAAGCTTTTTGGGGTGGCTGAGAGGACCAGGCATGGTCTTCATGGACCCATCCATGAACACAGAGATCCCAGCATTCTTCAAAGGGCAGGCCTCTTCTCGTTCCTTGATTTTAGCATTTACCTTGATCTTCAGCCAACTAAGGATCGCCAGACTGAGCACATGACTCTCAAAGCCATTAAGATGACGATCAGATGATCTGCCCACTGGGAACTTAATGAACATTTTCTCCACAAACTGAGGTTGGGGTTTACAGAGGGAAAGAAATGGAACCGTAGCCCTCTAATTAAGCATGAAGTGACACCTGTGGAAGAAAGGCCATGCTGCTTATTCCCCAAGCCCTGGAGCAAGGTCAGCTCAAGTGAAGGCTGGTGCCTTATCTTTCCAATCACATCTAGTTCATTTATTTTGCCAGAGAAAATTGAAAGCTTAACGGAATTACCTTTTCCCTTTAAGCACTCAAGGGTACTACATGGCATAAAGCAAAAACGTCCTTTTGAGTAAAACCAATTTCCTTATAAATTATATCACAAAAGCACATTCAATAAACTCCCTAAAGGCAGAAACAAAGTGAAGACTGAGGCCTCACTGCCAGCTCACTCCTGAACACAAGCCAGTTCAGCCCTTGAGGGCCTCCTCATCGGTAGCCCCTCTTCCTTTTTCCCTTTCTTACAAAGGTTTAGTAGGAGACTCTGTTAGGAACTGATTAGGGTCAAGAACCTTAGCTTTGCAGAGGAGGGAAGATTCTGTGGATAAAAACCTTTATGTTTTAGAGGACACCAGATGACGGGGCACCTGGGTGGCTCAGCGGTTGAGCGGCTGCCTTCGGCCCAGGGCATGATCCTGGAGACCAGGGATCGAGTCCCGCATCGGGCTTCCTGCATGGAGCCTGCTTCTCCCTCTGCCTGGGTCTTTGCCTCTCTCTCTCTCTCTCTCTCTCTCTCTCTCTGTGTCTCTCATGAATAAATAAATAAAATCTTTAAAAAAAAAAAAAAGACACCAGATGACAGCATCACCACGTCTCCTGGGTCCTATGTGTGAAACAACTGCCGGCTGTAAACTCTTCCATACTGAGGGAGACCACCTTGGTTGTTGAAACCCTCTGTGTGTCAGCGAGCCCTCTTCCCCACTATAAGCCACAATGGTTAAAACCAGAAGCAGACAAGCCCGCTGACCTCATGCTCTGTGACCCATTGTGCTTATTTCTTACCGCACTTTCTTGCACCGATAAAGGTGTTTTGTAATGACCAGAACATTCTAACTGCCAGGCTAGAAAAGCCCTCTATTAACCACAGAAGGCCTGTAAGACCACAGCCCCGCATCCCCCCCCTCCCCGGCTGGCGCTGAGCACATGCCGCCCCTACCCCTGAGCTCCAGCCCTCCGCCTGCTCCCCCGCAGGTGCCCCTCACCCCCAGGCTCCCCTCCTAAAACTCTAGGTTTCCCATCTTGTGAGCAGAGAGGTGGCTTGTTCAGGCTTGAGCCTGCCCCGCCCCCGGCTGCTGGAGCCCGAAATAATTGTCTCCCTTTCTCTTTTCCCAAGACTCCATTCTTGAGTCCTTGACTTCTCCTGTGACGGATTTCTCGGAGTTGGTTGGGCGAGTGTGGGCAGATCCAACCAGGAGCCGCGCTCTGCGTCTGCCCAAGCCCTTCGGGATTCCCGGGAGGGAACAGTCGGCCCCAGCAGCACGCCAGGGCTCCCCTTGGCTTCCTGAGTTAAGGGCTGTGACACAGCCGCACATGTGGACAGCAACCATGGACATAGAGGACAGTTGTTTAAGCGACACGGCGATCCAAGGAGGCCCATATACTGGCCCCGTGGTGCTCAAGCAGCCAAGTCTACACAAACAGCCACCTGCAAGGACCCAAGCCTAAGGTGAGGAGGAAGGCATCCTTCCTCTATTGCTGACTGCAAAGGAAGAGCTGGGCTCATGAAGATCGGAGGAAGTATGACAAGCTGCCTGCCCCCAGTCCTGCCCCGGCCACCGCAGCAGTAGGGCAGCCTCCGTGTAGGGCCGGCACTGCTTGTTCCGCTGGGGTAGCAATTGTGGGATTGCTCTGATGTGGTGATGGCAGCAGAAATCAAAGCTGGGCTTGAATTTCTACCCCTTGCTAAACTGTTCTTTCCTGTGATTTCTTTGCCCACTGAGACAGATGTGTGGGATTGGCATGTTCTCAGTCAGCCCCTGTAATAAAACTGAAATGGGTGAAGCTTTCAGGAGGGTATCTCAAAAGAAATGCTTCACATAAGCAAAGCTGCAATAATCTCCCCCACCATCTAAATTCGCCCAGTGGCTTAGGCCTGAAGAACACAGACTCAATACTTTTAAAATCAAAATCTTACCCTTTGATCCTGAACTATGCCTTATGACAGAGAATACATTTTTTTCTTTTCTTAAAAAAAAGTCCTACAGATTGAATGATTCCTCTCTTATCTCACTGTCTCCATCTCTGCCTCTCTCTCTCCCTCTGCCTCTAGCTCCCACTCTCACCCTCTGTTTAGTATAGGTGTTGGGTGATGGAGTTGGTGTCTGCTGGAACGTTCCATAAACGAGTGTCCTCATCTAAAAATGCTTTTATCATTAACTACTCCTGTTACATTTGCATCTGAAAATCCATTGAGGGTTTTTGTTGTTTTGTTTTCCCTTCTCTCTCTCAGTTTTAGTTGTATTAAGTCATTTTCAAGGTACCGGAATATAATAAAAGACAACACAGCTGAACCAGAGGAGGAAGAAGACTTAAATGATTCCATTTAAATTCCAACTTTTAAAGAACTGAAATGTATTTTCTGTTTGCCTGAAATTCATACACATATGCCTCACTATATTTCAAAACCAATTATATTATTTTATTGAGTGGGTTCCCACGCTCCACTGTGTCTTTAGCTAGCATAATCACAGTTACTGTGACAGAAACAGAAGAAATACTTTTTTATACTGCAAATGTTTGGAGGTAGCTTTATGAAATCATATAAAATAAAAAGACAAAGGTAAAAATAGGTATAATGTATGATCAGGGCAAACAGGACATGGAGAGGAAGAGATAATCAGAAGAAATAAAAGACATTGTCCTTGTCCTCAAGGAGATTACAGTCTGGGGAGAAAACACCAACCAAAAACTGTACAAAATAGAAGACGCGGCATCATTATAATCATTCTGAGGTAAGGTGACAAATACAATGTAAGCTCAGAGAAGAGAGAGGCCAACAGAAGGCAGGAGCAAGGGTTAGATAAAAGGGTGATAGGACTTGGACAAAGAAGAATGGAGAGATTTTGAATAGGTATCAGGGAAAGAAAGGACGTGCAGGGGACCAGACTCGAAGCAGAATAGCTCAGCAGCAGACATCAGGCAGGCATGTTTGTGTGGAGATGGAAAACCCACAACGAATACAGAAAATGTATAGTCTGTATCCTGCTTATGGCCAAATGCTGACAAGTCGTGAAAGCAAAGCAGAAGTGTTACCTTGATGCTGCTGAAGGTTTCCCAATTCAGGAGATGTGGCCTGCAACTGTCTGTCAGGCCAGGGTAATGGAGATAAGCAGGGGGGCAGGGAGTCAGGGAGAACATGGGGAGTCAGGAAGCTTGATCTCTACCTCGACGGGGGACGGCGGACAGCAGGAAGAGGAAGGAAAGCCAGGAGAGACATTTTGAAAAAAAATAGCCAAACACCAAAGATTTGTATCACAGTGACTGTAGTGGTGGCCTTCGGGAGGGACGCAGAGGTTGGAAAGGAAGAGCATTTCCAAGTAAAAAATGTTAAGTTTTGTTTGGGGGAATGTTGAGTTGAAGTAATGTCAGGAGTTTAAACTGTAAATGTCATGTAGGCAGCTAAAAACATGAAATTTAAGTTCATATGAGGTAAGAGTGAGAAAAATGCCAATGGAGTGATTTCAAACTCCTTCAGGGAAAAGCAGTGTGAGCCGTGGACAAGCCCAGGACCAAGGGTGGCCGTTTGGAAAGGCACACAGGGAGGTAACTGCATGAAGAGGAACATTGCACAGTGTTGCCTTCTGGTAGCAAGGTCAGGATAAGTCCCGCGTCACAGAAGCCAGGAGAGCAGTTTCCAGAAGTAGAGGTCAACAGGGTCTATTGCAGCAGAGACAGGAGTGAGAAAGAACTTTCTATTTCCCAGTCTCTTCTCACGTCACTGACAATCCAACTGAATCCCTGAATGGGATGTGACATTTGACATTCTGAGGGATTTTGCCCAGAATGCTTTGGAACCAACCCAAGAAGCTCTTGGCAGCTGTCCTGACCCTTTTCCCTCCTCTGTTAAAAAATAAAACAAACCAAAGAACAAAACTTTTTTTCAAAGCTATTGCTCTTCAGGAAAAGAATGCAAAGATCTTGTAGACCCAATCAGAGTTGAAATACCATCTCGGTGTTCTCGCTATAATGTAATTGTGCAATGACGTATAAATCCTGCTGGCAGATCATATAAGGATTGACATACAAAATGGACGTCTTTAAAACCATATAAAAGTCTCATTGTACACAGCATGATGTTTGATGTATAAATATGACCGTGTTTTCCTTACATTGATTTTTCTTATATAAAATAAGAACAGATCATTTATGAGAAGTCACATATCCCCCTTGCCTACTGTGCTGTTCGTGTAACAGTGTGCGGAGAACCCACAGGCCTGGTATGAGTAACAACTTTGGCAAGTGCTCGCTGCTGAGAACACTTACAAGCTTTCCCATTTGCTATTGGGATTCACATCTTGACTGGTCGTTCCCTTTATGTGATTTTTCCCCCATCTCTAATCATTTTCTCTGCTTCTTATATTACACTGCTCGCTCTGGGCGTTCGGCCACAGAGAGGGAAGAAACACACATCGTTGTGGATCCTGCAGTGCTTGTGATGTCGGTTAAGTCTGCTGGTGATTTCTCAAGATCAGGAGCATGGGGTGACTTTAAGAACTGTTCCCTTCGTGATAGGACAAAATAGAGGAGAAGTCTCCAGAACTGTTTGTTCCCTCCTGGCAGAAAGGAACCGTCGTGGGAGCCAGACGACTCTTGGCTGATCCTCAAAGACAGCTCGTCCAGACCGTGGATTCCGGTTCCTCAAACTGCAAAGTGCGTTCTCTGCACTAAAGCTGTGGGACCCAAGCTGCCCTCCCAGGGCTGGCTTGGGCTCGGTTGGGAGACCTGGAGCAGGTGTCTCTGCTAGGGCTCCAGATTCTACCAGCGCCCTGTGCTGTACCTACTCGCCTCGATCCTTCTGTCTGCACTGGCAGGTGGACACACAACCCTGAAGGACAAAGGGCCTGGCGGGTGTCGCGGGTTCCAGCCTCTGGGGTCCCAGGCAGCTCGGGAGTAGGGCTGCGAAGCCCTGCCTTGCTGGAAGGGCCCTTCGGGGCTCGGCTCTGGGCTCGGCTCCGCCGTAACTACCTGCCCGCTGTCTGTGTGGAGGCAGCCGAAGGAGGCCTGATGTCATGATTTATAAGGGTGTTCATCCCGGTTCTGGCGCAGAGCCCTTAAAACACTCGGAATTTCCTGAGGTGTCTGTTATGTTAATGAAGTAACTTCTGAGAGCACTGGAGGTCAGGGGAGCCAACCGGGCCCTGAGAGGGTTGGAACTTCCAACCTCTTCAGAGAGAGGAGGGGGCCTAGAGGTCGAATCCTCACTAACGGCCAATGAGTTAATTAATCTTGTAATGAAGGCTCCATAAAAACCCGAAAGGACAGGGTCAGGAGAACTTCTGGATGCCTGGGGGTGGCTCCGAGGTTGAGCATCTGCCTTTGGCTCAGGTTGTAATCCCGGAGTCCTGGGATCGAGTCCCACATCGGGCTCCCTGCATGGAGCCTTTTTCTCTTCCCTCTGCCTGTGTCTCTGCCTCTCTCTCTGTCTCTCATGAATAAATAAATAAAATCTTTAAAAGAAAAATAAAAACATTAAAAATACAAGTTAAATATTCTCTAAGCATTTCTCCTGTTTCTTGCAATATTCTTTGAGAGGGGCTATTTGGTTTGGTATCAGGTTGGTCTCCTCTGCAGTGTGCAATCTTTTCATATGTCTGGTGATTTTTTTTTTCAGTTGCGGTTTTGTTGATCCTTAAGGAGAGGAGTCTCCATGTATCTGGTAATGGAAATTAAGATGTGTTCTTTTAGGGTAGTGTGGATTCAACTGCAAATCTTTGGGAGAGAGAAATGTTTAGATTTATTGTAGTTTTTCTTTATCTTACAGATAAGGGTGAGGGTGGGTGAGGGGTTGTGGGTACCAAAGGCAATATTTTTTGGTCCTAAAGATTTCTTGGAGAAATAACATGACCCATTCTATCCCAAGAGATCAAGCATTCAAGAGCTTCTGTAATGGCAAAGAATCTAGATGTCAGTCTTCCTGAAATGCACCAACCCCTTCCTTCATATCTGTGTATGAGTTTTCTGGTAGTAGCTTGGATGTGGAGGTCGGTCCAAATGGGCTGGAGCTCATGTCGGTAAGTGATTAGGATGGAGGGGAACCGATGGCTGAATAGAGCCTCATGTTGGCAGGTTATAGCCAGAGCCCAGAGCTGGACAAAGCCCTGAACTCACCTAGTGGCCAAGGGTATTTAGTATCTCCTATAGAAATAGATTCTCGGGGATCCCTGGGTGGCTCAGCGGTATGGCGCCTGCCTTTGGCCCAGGGCACGATCCTGAAGTCCCGGGATCAAGTTCCGCATCAGGCTCCCTGCATAGAGCCTGCTTCTCCCTCTGCCTGTGTCTCTGCCTCTCTCTCTCTCTCTCTCTATCGTGAATAAATAAATAAAATATTTTTTAAAAAATAAAAATAAAAACTTGTTTAAAAAAAAAAAGAAAAGAAATTGATTCTCAACTTTGTACCCCATCTCTTCCTTTACTGGCCAAGTATCTTCAGGTTAAAGATATTCTACTTTACCTTCATCACCATATAGGAGGATCTGAGTCAAACCCCTTTAATTCTTCATCAGCTCATGGATATAGGGTGGTGGACAGAGCAGCTAAGGAGTTGGGAATGGTTGGCTTTACTCATTTGAAGGGGGTGGAGTAGGGATTGAATCTGTTCCTGAATTTTGTGTCCTGTGCCCCTACCATTCCATCTGGGCTGCAGCAAAACCCTTTTGTAGCAGTTCTGGAAACTAACTCCTTAGAACTGGGCTTGGTTGTAAGGAACTCATTCCCTCCTAGGCCAAAGCCCAAAGTATTACAGCCCTTAACGACCAACTCTTCCTCATAAGCACATTCAGCCCGGGAACATAAACCCACCCCCAGGAGGTGGGCCCCAGCTTTGCACAACTGCAGAGAGCACCATTGTTGTGTCCTGTGTGAATGATGCCTTCTGGAGCAATGCAGTAGTTCTGCTGGAAGCCCTGGTTTGGGTGATTTCTAGCTCACCATTCTGTGGCCCCAGATGTTCTTCAGGCATCTACTCTCCAAGAGATGGTACAGATTTCAACTGAAAACCTCAAAGCACAAAGTATCTTGTGAGTTTGACTCTTTCTTCCTGGTAATGTGGGTCCTTGATGCATTCTTACTGTCCTGAAGGTTGGTCTCCTCTTTCTCTCTCACCAAATAAGGGAAATAACACGAAGTTAATTTCTGGCAAGGCATCGCTTTAAACTGGCACCAACCACACGTGTGTCTCATGGCTATCTGAAGTTATCCAGGGTGGTGACCTTCTTCAAATACACATCTGCCCTCTTAGGAACCATGGTTGAGAGGGACCTGACTGGTTCATCATCCTATTTGTGCTAAATATAAGTGCCAAGCACTACAGGAAGATGTCCCTGGTGTGGAATCCACCATCTGATAACTTCTAAAAGACATCCATGGAACAAGTTGGTCCTGTCCCAACTGCCCAGTGGCTTCACTTCAGGCCTTACTCTATCCTCATCCAAACCAGAGAGGTTGGTGGCTTCCCAGTGGCAATGCCTTTCCTTCTCTCAGGCAGGACTTTTCCATTCAATGCAATGGTGTTTGGTTGATTGTCCTTTTTCTCTTGTCTTGTAACCACAATCCATGATAAAAAAAATTTCTCTTAAGTTTTTGGCATGTGATGGTACTATCCTTACCTATCCTTACAGTTGTGTAGCTGTATTACTATCCTGTTTTCTTGAAGAATAGGAGGCATTTCAGGTAGAATGCATCGAGAATACTTCTGGAATGCTCTATGGAACCCAGCTTCTACCGCAGAAGAAACATCTCCATTCTTCCAAGGAGCCCCGGTTGCTGCATGCTCGCTTTGAATTCCTTAAAACAGTCTGCCCATATTTGAAGCATATACCATTTCCAGGACACATTTACCATTTTCAGGACATTTCCAGAGTTGTCGCCTGACAACCCTGATGACTTAATTCTCAGAAAGCCTTTACGTGAGGGTGCTGCTCCTCTGAGAGGGAAGTGGATTGAGTGAGGACATGCCCTCTAGCAAGTGGTAAGCTTAGAGAAATGGGTTTGAGGACACAAAAAAACAAAACACTGAGTTAAAGCAATCAAGTGGGTACTGAACATACACATATTTTTAAAGATTTATTTATTTTAGAGAAAGAGAATGAGCAGGGGGAGGGGCAGAGGGAGAGGGAGAATTTCCAGCAGACTCCCTGATGAGTGTAGAGTGGGATGTGGGGCTCAATCTCACCACCACAACCTGAGCCAAAAACCGAGCGCCTGACACTCAACCAACTGAGCCACCCAGGTGCCCCCTGAGTGTCTATTATTATTTATTTATTTATTTATTTTATTTATTTATGAGAGACACAGAGAGAGAGAGAGAGAGAGAGAGGCAGAGAGAGAAGCAGGCTCCATGCAGGGAGCCCGACATGGGACTCGATCCCGGGTCCCCAGGATCAGGCCCCAGGCCAAAGGTGGTGCTAAACCGCTGAGCCACCCGGGCTGCCCCTATGTTTTAAAACTAAAAAAAAAGAACTATTTTCTATCATAGGGCGTCAGGAGGAGGCCAGGAGCTGGGTGGCGGATTGTGGGTTTCTCTCCTGCATCTTTTCTCCCCTCCCCCTGCCCTTCCTCTCCTGGCTCCGCCTCCTCCTTTTTCCCCTGTGTGTGTGTGTGTGTGTGTGTGTGTCTCTCTCTCTCTCTCTTCCGTCTCCTGCCCGTTTCTCCACCACCTCTCTACTAATATTCTTTCATCTTACGTTCCTCAATCCGTCTGGGAGTTTTATTCTTTAGGAATTAAATAGGAGCCTGGAAGTTTTGCGTTCAAATTGCTAGTTTGCAGCTTAAGCATATTTTGCAGGAATTACAGAGGATATAGAAAAATTTAGAGAAATTTGGGGTATAGAATCATATTACCCTGGATATAATCATTCTCCTTGAGAACCATTTCTCTCCCAACTCTTATCTAACCCTACTTATTGTCCTCTTCCTTTTCTGGAACTTTTGCTTTCTCAGTTCCCACCCCATTTCTAATGGTCTGAATATCTCATTAACCAAATAGTGGATATTTGCACTCAAATTCACTGAACTTAATATGATGATTTTAAGACCCATGATTCTAAGAAACAATTTGAAATAATCTTGCATTGCTTTTGTTGGCCAAAACAACATTAAGTGAGCCTGAAAGGCGACATTTAATGAGGTTAATTAAGGCCTGGTTAATATAAACTTTTACATGATCATTTATATTTTTCTGTGGTAGACTCTTTATACAATGATAGCTGTGAAGTTCAAAGGGCAAGAAGGTATGCCCGGGAGATGTTGCAGGTCATTCGTTAACTTTGTTCCTCTACCAACTGTAAGGCACTTACTATGTATGAAGATGATGTATACAGACTTGAGTTCTGACACTTGACATGGCAGACAGACAGACAGACACCTTGCCTTGGTCTTCAGGGATGTAGAAAGGCTTTGAGGTAGTTCTGTAGTGAAAACTAGATGATATGGTATTAAAAAATAACAGAATTTTCCTAGTAAGGAAAATAGGATCCCAGGGTGTTGAGAGAATTTGGAGATGTGACTGAGAAATCTTTTGAAGAATCTTTGAGGAATCACAAAAAAAAAAAAACAGAGCCACAAGAGATGGGGTAGTGGAATTATAATTCTCAGAAAGTGAAAGAAGGCAAATATTATAAACTATAGATGAGTGAGCTTGATATTGATTCTTGGTAAGAATCTTAAAGGGAATACTATAAAATGGTTTCTGAGCTCTTAGAAAGGGAATGAGTAGGGATCCCTGGGTGGCTCAGCGGTTTGGCACCTGTCTTTGGCCCAGGGCGCGATCCTGGAGTCCCGGGATCGAGTCCCACGTCGGGCTCCCGGCATGGAGCCTGCTTCTCCCTCCTCCTGTGTCTCTGCCTCTCTCTCCCTATGTCTATCATGAATATATAAATAAATCTAAAAAAAAAAGAAAGAGAATGAGTAAGAGAAAGAGAATCAGTGAGTATGAAAAAATAGCACAGGGTCACTAAAAACACGTTGTGTCTGAATGTTTTCATCTCCTTTTCTGACTGGCAAGCTTATAAATGAGATTGATACAAAGAATGTACATTCCAGGAAGGAATCTGACACGGTCACTCCAGTTCTCTTGGCATAAGGGCTAAAGCCGGATGTCATTTCCTGTTTTTAGGTCATAAACAACGGAAACAAATTCTAACTAGTTTAAGGGAAAAAGGGATTTTATTTGAGGATATGGAACAGCTCTCCTGAAGGGCTAGACAATCAGGTTTGGATGTCACAAATCAGAACCATATCCAAAAATCACAGAGGTGGTCTTGTGAGCATGTGACAGCTTGTCAACACTGGCATGAACACCACCATTTACACTGCTGACACCGCTGACCCTGGTGTCCCAAAAAAAGGGTGTAAAGCTGTCCCTACCCTCTGCCAGAATAGAATCCTTAAAGTCCCAAATTATTTGCACCTCCACCTCCTAGGTCTACCGCTCAGCACGATGCCTCTGATTGTAGAGTGTAGATCATGTGGTGAACCCCAGGTGCAAAGGAAGCTGAGCCAGCCGGGAGCCAACATTTTTCTTCTTTCATCCAGAAAGGCAGTCTCTGGTTTCTGAAAGACGCATAAGGTAGGTAATTGCCCCAAACAGAAAAGTTTCAGATGATGGCTACTATGAAGATCGGTTAATGTCCTCCTCATAGGGACTGAGGGATAGGGTAATTGGGTGTTTATAAATAGCAGAAGGACCCTAGCTAAAGCTTGTTCATTAATCATTCCTTTTCAATCTTAAAGTTTTTATTGGCATACCACAGAACTCTGCATTTTTGTGCTAGACAAGATTTTTTTTAATGAGTGGCTGGGCTGAAGACAGAAAAGAAGCTTATTTTATTTGCAGGTGACACACAGCTAGACTGGAATGCTAATGCATGCAAGGGCAAAATCAGAATTGCAAAAGATCTCTAAAAGTGTGAACCAATCAGCCTGTGTTACAAGACAAAGTCTATCAGTAGTAAATGGCAGGCTTTGTTTTAGGGTTTTAAAAATCCAGCTACTCAAATATGTAGTGGCTGCTAAGAAACAGGACATAGTTTAATTGGTTGCCAAGAAAGCTAATTAAACCTTAGGCTGCATGAATAGATGCATAGTACTTAGAACAAAGCCTTCCTCACTCTGCGCTAAATGGACCATAGCTGAGCACTGTGCCAAGTTATGAAAACCGTAGTTTACCAGGAACCAACAAGTTGGAGGATGGTCAAGGAGGAGCACCGGGATGGTGAGCAATCTCAGACCGTTCGGATAGGAAGGATGGCAACTACAGAAACTGAAGGAGCTTGGTCTGTGAAGAGAGGCCTTGAAGAAAGTGGCCACCAATTACTCAGAGCTGGCACGTGGAAGCAGGGCCAGGTTTATCCTAAAGGGTGTGAAGAGGTGAAAGTAGGGCCAAACTGCAAATTGTAGGCAGTCTTTTATGGAAGGAAGACAGACTTTCCACCTGAGTAATCCAAAGGTATAAATTACCTGGAGATACTGGATGAGAGATTGGTTGCCAGCATTTAGAGGTGCTGTTGAGGGGCCTCAAACTATGTTTAGATCAAGTCAACTTTCAACTTTTATTTTTAGTTTCAACATTTAAAAAATTGATTAAAATAGAATAGACATAACATCATACTAGTTTTATTTTTATTTATTTTTTATTTTTAAAAATATTTTATTTATTTATTCATGAGAGACACACACAGAGAGAGGCAGAGACACAGGCAGATGGAGAAGCAGGCTCCATGCAGGGAGCCCAACGCGGGACTCGATCCCAGGACTCCAGGATCGTGCCCTGGGTTGAAGGCGGGCGCTAAACCGCTGAGCCACCCAAGGATCCCATCATACTAGTTTTAGCTGTACAACATAATGACTTGATATTCATATATATATATATATATGTATATATATATATATATAGTGAGATGATCACCGTAATAAATATAGTTAACATCTCTCACCCTACATGATTACAAAATTTTTTTCTTGTGATGAGAACTTTCAAGATCTACTCTTTCAGCAGTTTTCTCTATCTATGAGCTCATTTGTGTGTGTGTGTGTGAGTGTGTGCACACGCATGTGTAAGATTCTACATATAAGTGAGATCATCAGTATTTGTCTTTCTCTGTTTGGCCTTTTACTTAGCAGAATGCCCTCAAGCCCTATTTATACTATCTCAAATGGCAGGACTTCCTTCCTTCTTTTGTAAAGCTCAATAATATTCCACTATACATTCAACAGTTTCCTTATTGATTCATCCATCAGTGGACACTTAGGTTGTTTCCATCCCTTGGCTACCGTAAATAGTGCTACAATGAACATGGAGGTCACATAGCTTTCAGGTTAGCATTTTTTGGTTTTTAAAGTAAATATGTAAAAGTAGAATTGCTAGATCATATGGTAGTTCTACTTTATAAATTGTTTGAGGAAACTCCATACTGTTTTCCATAGTGGCCACACCAATTTACAATGCCACCAACAGTGCACAATGGTTTCCTTTTTTCCACATTTATGCCAGCATTTGTTATATGCCTTTTTGTTTTGTTTTGTTTTTTGTTTTTTTTAATAAATTAATTTTTATTGGTGTTCAATTTACCAACATACAGAATAATACCCAGTGCTTATCCCGTCAAGTGTCCCGCTCAGTGCCTGTCACCCATTCCCCCCCACCCCCCGCCCTCCTCCCCTTCCACCACCCCTAGTTCGTTTTCCAGAGTTAGGAGTCTTTATGTTCTGTCTCCCTTCCTGATATATCCCACCGAAGAAATGTTATATGCCTTTTTGATAATAACCACTCTAACGGGTATGACATGATAAATCATTATTTTGATTCATTTGCATTTCCCTGATGATCAGTGATGTTGAGTATATTTTCATGTACCTATTGGCAATCTGTATATCTTCTTTGGAAAAATGTGTTCCAATCCTCTGTCCTTTTTGTTTTTAATTGAAGGATAGTTGACACAATGTTACATTAATTTCGGGTGTACAACATAGTGAGTCCACAACTCTGTACATTATGCTGTGCTCACCATAAGTGTAGCCATCATCTGTCACCAGACAATGCTATTACCATACTATTGACTGTATTCCCTTTGCTGTACCTTTCATCCCTGTTGCTTACTCTTTTCAAAACTGAAAGCTTGTACCTCCCATGCCCTTCACTCCTTTTTGCCCATCCCTCCACCTCCTCCCCTCTGGCAACCATCCATTTGTTCTCTGCACTTGTGGGTCTATTTCAGCTTTTTTTTGTTTGCTCGTTTGTTTAGTTTCTTAGGTTCCACATATAAGTGAAATTATACAGCATTTATCTTTCTCTAACTTATTTCACTTTAGCATAATACCCTCTAAGTGCATCCATCTCATCACACCAATGACAAGACTCCATGGGTTTTTATGGCTTAGTAATATTCCAGTGCATATCTAATATCATATCTTCTTTATCCTTTCATTTATTTTTTTAGAGGGGGGAGAGACAGAGAGAGAGGGAGGTAGAGAATCTTAAGTAGGCTCCATGCCCAGCGTGGGGCTTGATCTCACCACCCTGGGATCATGACGAGCCAAAATCAAGAGCTGGAGGCTTTTCATTTTGTTGATAGTTTCCTTTGATGTGCAGTTTGATGTACTCCCATTTGTTTAATTTTGTTCAGACTTCAAGATTCTATTGTTTATGAAAATGTAAGGCATTACAAAGGTAATATAACAAGTTCTAATGTACATGTGAGCATTTTATAAGATTTTTCAATATAAAAATGCACAAAGATGTTTTGTGGATGACCTGAGGCTGATGGAGTTTGCTTAAGAAGCCCCAAGGACAGAGAGGAGAAATGCTGCATGGTAGGGCTCGTTAATGTCCAATGGCAAAAATCTTCCTGGGCTTGCTTGGTTTGGGCTTTGTGCATGTGAACCACACTAGCAGAAATAAATCGCCAGGAATTCAGTTGGTCTCTTGAGGAAGGTTTCAGAACAGTGCCAAGACTGCAATCCCAGGGAGCTCCCCGTGTTCAGGCAACAAGCTGTTCCCTTAGGACAACCAAAGCAGACGACCAGTAATCTCTGATTTTTGTCTCCATTAAATGCTTGGGCTTCACCCCATTTAGAGTGGAACTTAGAGAATGTCCTTATTTTTTCTATAGGGCGTGTAATGCTTCTATTTCAATTACTCATGAATCCTTACAGGCACATAGGCCTGTGAGCCACAGCTTCCTTGTACAGAGGGGAGCGGGGATTGAGTGAAATTACTCCAGGGAAAGCAAACAAGGACCTTTAGCTCTAGGGTACTTGGAGAACTACAGCCTGAGCCTTTCACCCACATATGAGGAGAGAAATCATTCAGAGGCCTAACAAAGGGAAATGTAGTCATACTGGTTGAACAACTGGTAGATTGCACCCAGCTAGACAGGAGTACTGTCTTGAAGGTATTCCTAATCATTGTGGATACCACTTAGAGAGAAAAGTTGTAGCAAATGTTTTACGTTATAATTCTCTGCTTCCAAGATAATAGGTTAAAGGGGGGGGGGGAGAAATAGTAGACACTATGTTTCTTATATTATCTTAGATTAGGATGTCGTGATAGTAATTAATGATTGTTAGGATGACATTGGGGCTACCCATGTTCATGTCTTTGTGACCTATGTGAGATGGAACCAGGTGTTTCTGTCTCTCAAATACTTTCCCAAATTAGATTTATTTTATTTTATTATTTATTCATGAGAGACACACAGAGAGAGGCAGAAACACAGGCAGAGGGAGAAGCAGGCTCCATGCAGGGAGCCTGATGTGGGACTCGATCCCGGGTCTCCAGAATCAGGCCCTGGGCTGAAGGCGGCGCTAAACCGCTGAGCCACCTGGGCTGCCCCCAAATTAGATTTCTGAAAACTCATAGAAGTGCTTTGATAGTAGTAGATTTCTGGAAGTTCAAAGTATTCCTGGATGTCTGGTTCAGGTCCTGTTAATCACACCACAAAACATAGGCAAATTCTCAGCATACAAGGCTGCCTTTGTGATTGGAATATTTTGGGGCATAGAGAGGGAGGGCAGGGATTTCAAATGCATGTAGAGGGTTTCAAATTTATAGTGACATCTCAGACGTGCAAAAATGAAACTATTTCTCTATAACTGCACTCAATTTGCTTATGAGGTAGTGGAAAACTCAATCTTGCCACTTTAGGATAATTGACCCCATTCTGGCTTAAAAGCCTCTTTTGGGTAATTCCTCTGTCAATTCAGGATTTCAGCTCCAGCCAGGCAAGATGTTTTCCCTCATCTTCTCCTCCTGGATAAGTCCTGGGTCTAAGTTCCTCACTTTCTGTTCTCTGTTCCCAGTTGGCCTTCTTGGACACACCTTGCTACCTTGGTCATGGGTGTCTACCTTGGTCCCTATTGACTTTACCATTGACCCTCCTTGTCAAGTCTGTCAGGCGGCACGTGGAGGCTGCTTCGTGCTCTACAGGGGCTGATGCTGCTCTCACTAACTCTCCATTCTCTTCTGCCTTCCTCACCCCTCCTAAGGAGCTATGGGATCCTTTCTTACTCTCCACACACAGGAAGAAGTGGGGGAGACTCAAGGAGGGTGGGTGGTTGAGGCCCACCATCAGTCCAAGTCTGCCCTTCTGACCTTCTTCCCTTCTCCTCCCTCCCTCCACAGTATGCACTCTCATAACTCTCTCTCTCTCCTCCCCCGATCTGCCTAGGCTCTGCCTCCACCCCTCTGTTCTCAGTCAGGAAATACTTTCATTGCTTGTGTGCATGTGTGTGTGATGGAAAAATGACCTTGTACCATTACCTGCATCCTTTAGAGGGTAACATCTGTAAACTCTATGCTCTGGTCTTCCAAGCTTTTACTGTTATCTTCAAGTTGAGCCCTTTTGGAATTCAAAATAAGACCACTTCTCCCTCACACAGGACTAGCTCTTTCAAGTCTCTTCAACTTTAGATGTTGTGAATTATGAATCCACTCAGCACCTCCACTGACTGCTTTATTCTGGCTGTTGCCACTTTCTCCTTAAGTAGCGAATGCCATTGAACCAATGGGTGGAGGACCAATAACTTTGAGAAGGAAAAGAACCTCAATTAAAAAAATTTTTTTAAAGATTTTATTTATTTATTTATTTGAGAGAAGGAAAGAGAGCAGGAGCAGAGGGAGAAGTAGACTCCCCACTGAGCAGGGAGCCCAGGACCCTGGGAGCAGGACCCTGGGAGCAGGACTGGAGCCAAATGCACTTAACTGACTGAGCCAACCAAGCATCCCTTCATTTAAATTTTAATAGTGTTGTTTTAATCTTTGTTAACCCACATGCCTCCATTTCAAATCAATGAAGATTAAATATGTGAATAAAAGTCGAGATGACATCTAGTTTTCTTCCACTCCTGGTGCAGCTTGAGGAAAGAAAGGCTCGTGTCCCCTAGTATTATTAGCTCAAAGCAACTCGCCAAGTTTGTCAGGATTTCTGTTTTCAAACCATCCCCCCTCCACATACATGAATCACACGTAAGTCACACTACCTTTACTAGTGGATGCTTATACCATCTGGATTCCTGTTTTCATCTATAAAAAACTGATTTTTAAATAAGCACCATGGTCATGATTTGTTCTGTAGCTTATTGTCATAAAGACTTTTAGAGGAAAACTACATTTTTGTTTTTTACATCTGCCTTTGGCCAGCTTTTTGTTGCCTCTGATGTATTTTTTGTAAATGTCTCTTGTGGAAAATATGGTGCTGTGCAGGGCCACAAGTGGTGATTACCAGAGTAGCTGCTCAGTCTCCCGAGGCCTTTCATGGAGGTGTTGCTGCCAATGCAAGCATCACCAGCACTCCCCTCACTTCCAGAGATCATCCTCTCCTCCACTATGTCCAGTCCATCTGCAGTTTCCCGGATCTTGTAAGTGTTGGTGTGCATCTCAGCAGAGTTGTTGAGCTTTTGATGGATGATCTTGATGGCAGGTGGAGAAAGTGGTCAAGAGGCAGCTCTAGGGGACCCAGAGAGATGTGTGAGCTTGATGTAGCTGAGGCTGGGCTTGTTGGCTATGCAGGGGGAGAACTTAAAAAGCAGAGGAAATGATTTAACATTAGCATTTAACACAGTGAACATTTAGAGTATACTACTTCCAACATTTTACCCAACAGTTTTCTACATGCTGTGAAGAATCCTGGCTATGTGAAAATGATCTATACAAAATTCGTTATGACATAATGAGTAAAGAAATCACAACAAATTACATATTTTAAAAAGTTAACAAATAGTACAAAACACAAAATCCAGAAAAATAATACAATATTTTTATTAGTTGATTGCCTGCTATACTTCTATAATACTTTTCCTCTCTATATTTTTTAGTTACCTTTTTAAAGAAAACAATTATATAATTTAATTTCCTCTAGAGAGCATAGAATCATTCAATATTTGCTCTGGCATGGTTGATTGAAATTTGTTTATTGAAAATTTAAAAATAAAGATTATTGGTAATGTCATTTAAAAGTCTAGGGTTAGGGGCACCTGGTGGCTCAGTATTTGAGCATCTGCCTTCAGCTCAGGTCATGATCCGGGGGTCTTGGGATCGAGTCCCACATCAGGCTCCCCGCTGGGAGCCTGCTTCTCCCTCTGCCTATGTCTCTGCCTCTCTGTATCTCTCATGAATAAATAAATAAAATCTTTTTTAAAACTTCTAGGGCTATGTTAAATTTGGGATAACGTCTATCAAGTTCCCTTTATATAGAGGCTGTGAAATCTGGAAGAGTTTTCCCAGACAGGCTTCTGGCTCCATGTGTTTCAAACTATGTTTTAGGTTCACAATCCACAGACTAGTGGGTGCCAGAAGCCACAAAACACATCTAGACTGTGATGCAAGCTCTGGCCCCCCATGTTCTGGTCATGATGCTGGGTGAGTTGACACAATGGGTGGCAGTTTTTCTGGAAGCCATGCCTACATCAGGATGACTAACTATAATTGTAACTATACACAGATACGTCTATGAACCAGATGAATGTATCCCACCAAGTCCAGCTGACTGTCCAACTAAATGTATTTCTCTAACTCAACTTCTCCTTAGCTGGATTCCCAAACACTCCTGCCCACTTCTGTGCCATCTAAAACAAGGGGGCGTAGGGTGGAATGCGAATGGTCTTAACCATCTGAGGCTCAGATATTTCACATCTGTACATTTATTAAAAAGCTGACAAACACACTGTGAGGGGTCCCTCCAAGGACATTGGAGAGAGGCAGTGCAGGTGAGGGATTTGAAGGCTTCCATTTCATTTGTTTCACAGAAGAGCCATGGCTGATGAGGTGGAGAATGCTGGACAAGGACAGAACTCAGATTCTTGCTGAGAAGACCAGCACAAAAGACCATGAAACCACACTGCCCTGTTCAGTGACTTGCTGACCATGTCATTTTGAAGGAGAGGTGAAGGGTGGGGGATAAATAAAGCATCAAGTGGCCCCTCAGAGTGAAGGCAGATGTCCTGTGGGCTCCTGAGCATTTGCTCACCCCTGTGTCCCCTAGCAGGGTCCAACCACCTGCTCCCCGACCTGGACAGCCCTCCTGTGATGAGTTTCAGGAAGGACTTAAGCCATGCCTTTGCTACCTTAACTTTGTAGACATTCAAGTGATGCGACTTTTGCCATCACTGTTTCTCTTCTGTGCTGTGTTAGTGCTGCAAATGGCTGGTGGAACTTGGGGTTTGGTGACAGAGCTGGGAACAAAGGGCATGTTTCAATCCATCTGGAAGGCAGTGACTCTTCCACTGTAGTGTGCTGGGGTTTGGTGGTGGAGGGCATGGACATAGAGGCCCCAAAGGCAGCATTTACCTGAGGAATCACCGTTGTTACCCTCTGGGGTATATTTTGCTCTGCCTGGAAAAGTTCCCATGTTTCCTGGCTGCTACCAGGGAAGGATGGAAGTCCTGGGAGATCTTGGTTCAACAGTGGCTGCCTGTGTAACAGGTCATTCACTTTATACACAGAACTGGTTGTGGGTCTGCCCTTTCTGCCTTTGATTCAGGAGGGAAAAGATAAAGCTACATGGCCGTGGGGACCTCTTCCTTCAGAAATGTCTTTGTTTAGTCACTGATGACAACAGAGTCAGTATTGAACAGTGAACATATGCAGTATCCTACAGGATGGTTGCACTCCCTGTTTTACTTATTCATCCTTCCCTCTCCCATAGATAGTTGGGCCATTTACTAAAATAAAAAACCTTCAAGAAGAATCCCCTCTGTGAATATTAAAAAAGAAAACCATAGCTGGGGCATCACAATGCCAGATTTCAGGTTGTACTACAAAGCTGTGGTCATCAAGACAGTGTGGTACTGGCACAAAAACAGACACATAAATCAATGGAACAGAATGGAGAATCCAGAATTGGACCCTCAACTTTATGGTCAACTAATATTCAACAAAGGAGGAAAGACTATCCGTTGGAAGAAAGACAGTCTCTTCAATAAATGGTGTTGGGAAAATTGGACGCCCACATGCAGAAGAATGAAACTGGACCACTCTCTTTCACCATACACAAAGATAAACTCAAAATGGATGAGAGATCTAAATGTGAGACAAGATTCCATCAAAATTCTAGAGGAGAACACAGGCAACACCCTTTTTGAACTCGGCCACAGTAACTTCTTGCAAGATACATCCACGAAGGCAAGAGAAACAAAAGCAAAAATGAACTATTGGGACTTCATCAAGATAAGAAGCTTTTGCACAGCAAAAGATACAGTCAACAAAACTAAAAGACAACCTACAGAATGGGAGAAGATATTTGCAAATGACATAACAGATAAAGGGCTAGTATCCAAGATCTATAAAGAACTTATTAAACTCAACAGCAAAGAAACAAACAATCCAATCATGAAATGGGCAAAAGACATGAACAGAAATCTCACAGAGGAAGACACAGACCTGGCCAACAAGTACATGAGAAAATGCTCTGCATCACTGGCTATCAGGGAAATACAAATTAAAACCACAATGAGATACCACCTCGCACCAGTGAGAATGGGGAAAATTAACAAGGCAGGAAACAACAAATGTTGGAGAGGATGCGGAGAAAAGGGAACCCTCTTACACTGTTGGTGGGAATGTGAACTGGTGCAGCCACTCTGGAAAACTGTGTGGAGGTTCCTCAAAGAGTTAAAAATAGATCTGCACTACGACCCAGCAATTGCACTGCTGGGGATTTACCCCAAAGATACAGATGCAATGAAATGCCAGGACCCCTGCACCCCGATGTTTCTAGCAGCAATGTCCACAATAGCCAAACTGTGGAAGGAGCCTCGGTGTCCATCGAAAGATGAATGGATAAAGAAGATGTGGTTTATGTATACAATGGAATATTCCTCAGCCATCAGAAACGACAAATACCCACCATTTGCTTGGACGTGGATGGAACTGGAGGGTATTATGCTGAGTGAAATAAGTCAATCGGAGAAGGACAAACATTATATGGTCTCATTCATTTGGGGAATATAAAAAATAGTGAAAGGGAATAAAGGGGAAAGGAGAAAAAATGAGTGGGAAATATCAGAAAGGGAGACAGAACATGAGAGACTCCTAACTCTGGGAAACGAACTAGGGGTGGTAGAAAGGGAGGTGGGCTGGGGGGTGGGGGTGACTGGGTGATAGGCACTGAGGGGGGCACTTGATGGAATGAGCACTGGGTGTTATTCTATATGTTGGCAAATTGAACACCAATAAAAAATAAATTTATAAAAAAAAGATATTTTTCTACAAACTAACAATAAATTACCTATACAAAATTTTAAAAAAAGAATCCCCTCTGTGATATCTGTACCATTGTACCATAGTCTTTTCATGCATTTAAAAAATATTTTATTTATTTATTCATGAGAGACAGAGAGAGAGAGAGAGAGGCAGAGACACAGGCAGAGGGAAAAGCAAGCTCCCTGCAGGGAGCCCGATGCGGGACTCTATCTCAAGACCCTGGGATCACGACCTGAGCCAAAGGCAGACACTCAACCACTGAGCCACCCAAGTGTCCCTCATGCATTTTTTAATAAAAGTTTTTTTTTTTTTAAGACCTGTCCTTTTCTCAACCTTGTTCCACAGAAAATAACTTTTGCTTTCTTATTTATTACCAGTTAGAGGGCTACCTTGATTTTTCCCAAGAATATTTAAAAAAAATTAATCAACTTGATTTTTGAAAGTAGATTCAGATTTATAGAAAAATTCTTTCAAACATAGAAAAATTCTCATATATTCTTTCTCCGCACTTCCCACAATTTTCCCTACACACTTTGCACTGGTGTGGTACATTTGTTACAGTTCAGTAACCAATGCCAATACATTATTATTAAATTAAATCTGTAGTTTACATTAGGGCTCACTCTTTGTGTCACACATGACATTATGCATTTGCAAATGCATAATGTCATGTATCCACCCTTATAGTACAGATGTCCCAGAGGATATCTTTTTGCAGATTTTTCATCTTAGTAAATGGCTCAATTGTCTGGTTGTACAAACTAGACAACTAAAGGTCATTTTGACAGCAACACAGAGCCCCCTCTTGGTTGATGACCAAGTCCCTAGGTGTCTTAGTCCATTCAGGCTGCTATAAAAAAAAAAAAAATAGCAGAGACTAGCCAGAGACTTAGTCCGTTCAGGCTGCTATAAAAAAATAGACTGAGTCACCTGAACCACAGACATTTATTTGTCACAATTCGAGAGGCAGGGAGGTCTAAGACCAAGCCCCAGCAGATTCGGTGTCTGTTGAAGACCTGCTTCCTGTT
This sequence comes from Vulpes vulpes, assembly GCF_048418805.1. Classification (NCBI taxonomy): domain Eukaryota; kingdom Metazoa; phylum Chordata; class Mammalia; order Carnivora; family Canidae; genus Vulpes; species Vulpes vulpes. The sequence continues at coordinate 31,783,319 of NC_132788.1, forward strand.
CACAGATGGCATATTCTCACTGTGTCTTCACATGGTAGAAAGGGTGCAGGAACTCTCTGGTGTTCCTACTGGGCACAGTTCCCATTCTTGAGGGCTCCACCTTCATGACCTCCCAAGGACCACACCTCCTTATACCATTGCATATGAATTTTGGGGAGGGTGGGCACAAAGTCTCTATCACCATCCAGGACTGAAGTATGGCAGTGTTGGCAGCGTACCGCCCAACACCAGGAGACATGGCTGACAGACCACAATCTCGGGGGACTTGTCTTTTGCCATGACACCGCTGTACAACAAGTTGTCATCACATGTGGCCTCTTAATTGGTCTTCTGCCCAGCCCATTCTTGGCTCTTTTCTCTCTGTCACTGCCTGGATCCAGAGCAATCTTTCAAAAGCACAAATCTGATTGATTCTCTCTTTTGAAACTCTTCATAGCTTGCTTATTGTCTGTCATCTGTTTCCTCTGCAGGCTCAGCCATACTCATTTCCCACTAATCTTTTAGTTCCACAAGAGCATCATGCCTTCTCCCATCCAAGGCCTTTGGCAGTGCTGGGAATGCTTTTTCTTTCTGCTTTGCTCATCCTTTGAATCTCTTTTTAAAAATAACTTCTTTAGAGAAGTCATACCTGACCTCTTGACTAGACTAAGTCCTGCTGCCATTAAACTCTTTCTTAGTTAGTCCCTTATATTTTTATAATTCTGTGTGACTGATGAATGCTTCATGCCCAGCAGACTATGAGCTCTTAGGGAGCAGGGGCTGTGTCTCTTTCATGTGGCATTTCCCCTTCAGTGCCCATCACAATGCTTAGTCTTTAGTAGGCATGTATTAAATATCTGTTGAATGGGGATCCCTGGGTGGCGCAGCGGTTTGGCGCCTGCCTTTGGCCCAGGGCGCGATCCTGGAGACCCGGGATCGAATCCCACGTCGGGCTCCCGGTGCATGGAGCCTGCTTCTCCCTCTGCCTGTGTCTCTGCCTCTCTCTCTCTCTCTGTGGCTATCATAAATAAATAAAAATTTAAAAAAAATATAAATATCTGTTGAATGAATGGATAAATGACCTGGAAAAAAAAAAACTGGACTTACATTGGGCAGTGTGGGTGATATTGAAAGCACCAATAACCAATGTGTGACATTGAACAGAGTATAGAATCTTTATTGACTTCAGTTTATTCCATTGAAGATGAAGAGATTGAAGATTATCTTTACTTTCCCCTTTAATTATGAAGCTCTTTGATTATATGGATGGCCATCTGTTTCCTGATTTTTTCAAGAAGTATGTATTAGGTTGTAGTATACTCCGAAAAATACTTTGTACCTGTAAAATGCCACATTGCAATGTATAGTATTGCTTAGCACGGGATATATATATAAAGGTAGTTTAGAAAATCTTAAAATGTGGGACTGAAAATTCAGTGGAGGGATCCCTGGGTGGCGCAGTGGTTTGGCGCTTGCCTTTGGCCCAGGGCGCAATCCTGGAGCCCTGGGATCGAATCCCACGTCAGGTTCCCGGTGCATGGAGCCTGTTTCTCCCTCTGCCTGTGTCTCTGCCTCTCTCTCTGTCTCTCTGTGACTATCATAAATAAATAAAAAAATTAAAAAAAAAAAAGAAAATTCAGTGGAAAACATTATAAAAGAAACTTCAGTTTAAGCTGAAGCATCAACAGTGACTGGCCAGGACAGTGTTCTTAGGAGATATATCCAAGGTAGGCTTAAGCCCAGCAAACTTGGCAAGGTGTAAATCTCAGCTTGATACATGCCTAATGCACAGTTTTTAAAAGAGTGTTTTTTTAAATAAATTATTTTTTTCTGTGTGGTGAAATCTGATAGTTTCATAAAGCAAAAAAAAAAAAAAAAATCTCTTTCACGGTCCCCCCCCCACCTTCTTTTAAACAATATCTGTATATTTTATACTTCAGGGGCCATTAAGATTTAAGATACTTCCTAGGCAGTCAGTATGTGTCCTCTAGATGGCAGAACAGGATTTCATTTTGCGCTGTTGAATCCTTTTGGTCATTTAATTGAAGATTTCCTATTGCAGAAAGTTCTTAGTGATCTTGCAACCGAAAGACTCAATATACGTCTAAGAATTTCTTTTGTACAGATAACACTTGACCAATCCAAAGTCACAGACAGAAGAAGCAAGGTGCATTAGGAGAAAATCTGAACAATGAATTAAAAAAAATCCAAAATTTTTGATGTTCTTAAGCTACTAAATTATTTTGAGTCAATTGCTTATTATTTTGCCATAATGTAGATCCTGCTAGACTGGCTTTAATGGGGCAGCCATGGTGGCCCAATGGTTTGGCGGCGCCTTCAGCCCAGGGCGTGATCCTGGAGAACTGGGATGGAGCCTGCTTCTCCCTCTGCCTGTGTCTCTGCCTCTCTCTCTCCTCTGTGTCTCTCATGAATAAATAAATAAAATCTTAAAAAAAAAAAAAAAAAAAGACTGGCTTTAATGGACAGATAAGACTTGTTGTCAAGTTGTTGACCTTTATTGTCGCTACTTAATAAATGTTGCTGGAGTCCCTGGAAATTATTCTCTCACCTAGGTTAAAACTGCTGTTACATTTGCCCGTATACTGCAAATTTGCTGAGTAACATATTTTCTTCTCAAAGAGATTTCAAGAATAAATTTTAGAATAGATTTACCTGTTATTAGGAATTTTGGAACGGTCACGTAAGCAATGCTTTCTAAGAGTTTGTGATACTATGAGATGTCATCTCTGAATACAGCTGCCATGGAGGATCTATTAGCTTTCTGCCATCTGTTAATAACCAATTCCTACCAGGGAATACATTTTCCAGAGAGCAGACATGCAGTAAATATTTATGAATTTGAATGGACTTGAATACAGGTCACATCCGAAGCTTGGATGTGAAACATCTCAAGAGGCACACTCAAGAGCTGGAGGTTAATCTTTCTGAGAGAGATCAGGTTTCGTCCACAGAGAACTTGGATCTCATGTTTCCAAAATGAAGGTCACTCTATCCACTAATATAGATAAAGTAATGAATGCTAATATGTGGGTTTTAGGTTTGCTACCATGGAGGGCCAAGTTCTCTATTCCTTCTTTTAGGTAGCAGACAAAAGTAATAAGATCTGTGCTTTCTCAGTCTCTCATAATTTTGCCTGCAACTGATGACTGCAAGCAACAGTGACAAATAAACATTGTCTGGAGTATATGCAGTTACGGCTTCTAAGAGCCTTGCTGGGCAGTCTGAGGCCAAGTCTGCATTCAGAAGGGAAGAGGAGGTGATCCGGGAGCCGCTCCTGCCCCGGGCTACCCGCCGCCTCGGGCGCCCGGCGGGCCCGCGCATCAGGTGGCATCCGGGGCGGGGCCTGCGCGCCGGCGGGGGCCTGGCCCCTCCCAGATGCCTCCGCGCGCAGGCCGCCCCCCAGCGCGCGGGCCTCCCGGTACCCAGTGCGCAGGCGCCGGCGGGGGGCTCCGAGCGTGCGGCGGGCTGGAGCGCGGTGGGAGTGCGCGGCGGCGGCCCCGCGGACTGACGGTCGGGCGGACGGACGGACGGACGGGCCGCGCGCCGTGCCGCCCTGCGCCTGTGAACTCCGAGCGCCCGAGGACGTCTGCGCTGAGGGAGGTGCGAGCCGCGGGGGCCGCGGGCGGGCGCGGGCAGGGACCCCGAGCCGCCGGGGCGCACGGTCTTGGGCTGGGCGCCTCGCGGGCGGGGCCTCCCGGACCCTGCGCTCCCGGGGCGTGGGTGCGGCGCGGAAGCGGGACGGGCTGCGCGAGCTGCGGGGACGGAGGAGGGGGCGGCGCCCGGCTCCGGCGCGCGGGGCAGCCGCGCGGGGACAGGGGCGCAGGCGGCGGCGGCGCGGGTTCGGGGCAGCGCCAGCGGCGGGACGGACGGTCCCTGGACGGCTCGGGAGCCTCCGGCCACGCCGCCCGCCGCAGCTGGTGCCGGGTCGGTCCTCCGGATGCGGGGCGCCGCCCCCGGGCGCCGAGGCACGTGCGGAGCCGCGCGCTAACTTCGCGGCGCCCTGGCGCGGGCCGCGCCCTGGGGTACCCGCGGCCTCGGGCGCCCGGCGGGCTCGCGCTACAGGTGGCATCCGGGGCGGGCGTGCGGGCTTGGGGAGCTGCGGGGACGGCGGAGGGGACAGGGGCGCAGGCGGGGCGGGCCGGGGCGGGCCGGGGCGGGGCCGCTGGTGCGGGGTCGCGGGGCCGCAGCGCGGGGAGGGGTGGCCGCCGCCCGCTCTCCAAGTGGGAGCGCGAGCCCCGGGCTTTTATCGGGGCGGCTGCTAACGCGGAGCTCCCGGCGCAGGGTTTTGTAACGGAGCCTCCCCCGGCGGCGGCTGTTCTCGGCTCGCTCGCTGAGGATCGCAGAGAAATAATGAGGATGTGATGATTGCAACCTGCGCTGCCAGGGGCGGGGGCGGCAGGCACGGGAGGGAGCCCCAGCCCACCTGGCCGCCCGCCTTGCGCGCACGGGGCGCCCCGACCGAGACTTGTTAGGTGGGAAGAAATGTTAAATGAGGGCTGGTATGAACATTGTCAGTTTATTGGTGAATATCATAATGACCATATTCCTGTAACCTTGGATTGTTTGGGAATTAGATCCTAAATATTCAGAAGATAGGAACCTCTACGTTTGTATTAGTATTTTATTTTCCCAACATTTGTTTTAGAGAGAGAGAGAGAGAGAGGAGAGGGGCAGAAGAAGGAGAGAGAATCTCAAGCAGACTCCACACTGAGTCCAGAGCCCAACATGGGGCTCAATCTCATGACCCAGAGTCCATGACCTGAGCCAAGATCAAGAGTTGGATGCTTCATCAACTCAGCCACCCAGGCACCTCTGTATTACTATATTCAGTGACTAGGCTTCTATGAACTAATTTTAAGTCTTTTACCTATCTTAGTTAATTGAATATATGACTTGAGATAATTATAGTTGTGTAGTAGAAATTTTCCAAACATGATGGCGATAAGCAAATGCTGCGAAGGTTAATAGCAAAGCTCTGACAAGCTTAGCCGTTGCAGCCCTGGCACAGCCTTATGAAAACAATTATGCGAAAATAATAATCCTGTTGCAGATTCAAATCCAGGTGCACAAAAATCTTAATTGATTTTTTTTCTTTCAGAAGTGCTAAGTTGCCAGTGGAAACTGCCCATGGGCCACATGAGAGACCACGGATCCTGTAATGCTCGGGATGCATAAAGCTGGCACAGAAGTGCTGCAGAAAGGCTGTCACCAGTTAGAGGGAAGGAGCCAGAGAAGCAAGAAGTGCGGCAACAGCCAAGGGTCTTCAAAGGTAGATGGGCTGTGCACCCCCTTTCTGAATGGGAGACCAGCACAGAGATCTGGAGGGGGGGTGTGTGTCACGCCCGCCCAGCCCAGCCCAGGGCGCCCAGCCCCCGCCCCAGGTCAGGGCCTTGCGCTGGCTCACGTGACCACGCAGCAGGCTTGCAGAGAGGCTGCCTGAGCTCTGCCAGGCCAGCAGGGTCTGTGCCAGGCCTGGTGGATTGCGAGGACAAGGAGCAGGTGACGGCCTTTCTGGAGAACATGGAGGTGGGGTGCAAGTACCAGTGCTACTGTGAGAAGGACCCGGACGGTGAGTGCTGGCAGAGCAGCATGTGCGAACATGGGGAGACGCATGGGGATGGCCGGGGGCTACAGGGGTCACGAGCCACCTCTGAGGAGATCCAGAAGGGGTCTCTGGTCTAGGTAAGTTGGTGGGGCCAGGTGCTTGAGGACCCCTAATCCTCTGCCATCTGCCCCATTCCCCAACTGAGTCAGATTCATTTAATTTTTTAAGGCCAGAAAAAAATGAATAATTTTGCAGGACATGGTGTTTGCTGTAACTGACAAAGGAAGAGATAGAAAACCTAAATGGAGAAATTTCCAGACACCACCCACAAGAAATAAAGTTGGGGGATGAAGCTGCCCTCCGTAATGTATCCGATCCACCTGGTTTCCCATGGGAATGCCATAAAACACTTAAAGAAGAGATTACTTTAGTGGCGTTGAGATGATTTGAGAGCATATAAAAAGATTGAAACTTTCCACAGTGTAAAAAAGAGCAGAAGGAGTGTAACACTGATACTATGACCCAATAAAGACAGGACCCGGAGAAAAAAACCCAACTTCAGTTGAGAGAACTAATGAGGAAAGTCTCAGTAAGATATCATCAATGGATTCCACGGCACATTAAGTGACCAAAATATCTAGCCAAGTGAGGCCCCTTTTGGGAAAGCCACGATGAGATGGGGAGTATCTGGAAATTTATAAATAAATTCTGTAAATAGAATTCCCATATTACCTGGTCACACCAGGAAAACACTATTGGTATATATGGTAGAAAATATTTTGTGAGATTGAACATTAATTACTAGCAGTAATTTTTACTTTCATACGAACTTAATATTTAAAATTATGTCCTGGAGTAAAACACATATCATCATAGGGTTACCAGCATTTGGAAATTCTGGGAGAGCATTTAAAAATTCCTGATACAATACAAAGTCCCAGGGTGGACAGGGTAGGGGTACGCACTCAACTCACTTGGGTGAAGAGGGAAAGATGATGATGTGGAAAGAGGGGCTCCTTGTTTATAAAAGACCCTCAAAAGAAAGATATGAAGTGGAGAAAGAATGTATTTATTTGGGGCATATAATGTTTAAGTTGTAGTTATGGTATAGTATCAATACAAATTTAATCTGGAAAAATTAAGAATTGTCGGAAAGAAAAAAGACAGGGAGGGGTGAAGAGAAGCCATCCCTAATCCTGTAGTCCCTGGAAACAGCCAGTATTATTTGTCACATATCCGCGAGCCTCTCTCTATCCTGTTCATCCAGCCATGATTGAGGTCCGTGAAAAAGGCAGACAAGGTGTTAGTCTGAGAGGCAGGCGTGTGGAGTGATGACAAGCTCTGATACTGAGCCAGGTGGCCTGAGTTTTAAGTCCCAACTCCTTTGTTTCTATGTGTGGGACCACCGCAAGTTATTATTTAAAGAGTAGATGAGGGGACCCCTGGGTGGCTCAGCCATTTGGCGCCTGCCTTTGGCCCAGGGCGCGATCCTGGAGTCCCGGGATCGAGTCCCACGTCGGGCTCCTGGCATGGAGCCTGCTAATCCCTCCTCCTGTGTCTCTGCCTCTTTCTCTCTCTCTCAGTGTCTATCATAAATAAAAATAAATAAATAAATCTTAAAAAAAAATAAAGAGTCGATGACCTGATACCTACGAGTGTATTACTTGATACCTATTAAAAACTGGAAATTCTGTGGTGCAACTGTTTTATATATATAGCGCGGGGGGTAATTTCTTCAACTGTAAATAAGAAGAGGCTCAAGTAAGTTTTTAAGTATAACATTTTAAAGGCACCTGTGTAAGAGCTGAAGTAGATAAAATGTAAAAGCCAACAGTTTTGCATTTGTTAAAGCAGATTTTTTAAGGAACTCCATGTGTCTTCTAGTGCACTAAAATACAATCTCACCTTTGTTGTTTCTTGGGTAATGTTGGGAAAAAAGGACCCAATTTTTCCCTGATAGTATAATTTTCCTTGTTATACAGGACAGAAAGTTATCTAAGCTCAATAGTTCTGAGAAATATCTTCATCTAGGAGCAGTCCTTCTGTTTCTTAGAAGTTTGAATTTGGGAGGAAGGTTGACAATCTGGGGGAAAAAAAGACTAAGTGAAAGGAACAGCATGCTCAGGAGGGCACACACCACGCCAGCTCCCTTGCCTCTAGTGGTTATCGTGTACCAACCCAAGTGGCTGCCACCTTATCACTTGGCTTTAATCATCATGTGTATTTTTAGCAGAGATATGAACTACAACTGATACTTCAAGTACTGAAGCAATATGTTTTAGGAGTTACAGATTTTAGAAAACTATCATAATTATTCAAGGGAAAAAGGTTTGGCTTTTATGTGGGCTCTATTTGATAACGATTTTTACCCCCATTTGACATCACATGTAACAATGTATGGTGATAGTAACTAAATTTACTGTGGTAATCATTTTGCAATCTATAGATACAGCAAATCATTATGGTGTACATATAAAAGTATTACAATGGTACATGTCAATGATCACCATTAGAAAAACTTTGATTAAAAAAATAAACATTCACATGAGAATCTTAAAAAAAAAAATAAGACAGACTGGACCATAGAAATAAGCCCACTTATTTATTATCTATAGATTTATAGAAACGTTTAATTTTTTTTTGAGGTTTAGTGGATCCGTTTCTATTTGCAGTGCTGAAAACCCTTCAACTATCTCACCGTTCACTAGCAGGTGAACTTGTATACTCTTGTTTTTCTTCTAGATTCATGAAAAGCTCCACTAGTATGAGAAGCAGAACCCCGTGCCCATCCTCCACGGCACAGCAGTCTTGGCCGATGATGTAAGTGTGCCTTTCGGAGCTCACTTCCACCTGGCTCCCTCGGGCCCGGTCCTGAGCAGAGCTCTTCTTGGCGCAGACACAAGTGTGAGATCCTAGGGGTGAAAACCAGAAGAATCTGCAAATGTTTCCAAAAGTCCTGTCACCGAGGACCTTATGCGGATACTGTGCTGATTTGCATTCACTCTCCTCAAAAAATTTTGTGTGGGGATGCCCTCTGTTCTACCTGGGTAGCTACGGTAGCAGAAGTTTGAGGCTAGAACTGTCTGGGCAGAGAGAAACTGTCAGCTACTAGTGTTCTGAGAAAGTCACAGGCAGGAGGAATGCTTTGGAGAAATAAAGACAAATGAGCTAGGTCTGTTGCTGACAGTGCTAAAAATTGACAAGTACGCTAGTGTCAGAACGAGGCCTGATGAAATACATAAAAAGACAGGATTGTTTTCAAAATGAAGTATAAAGCATCGTAATGATTTATGGATATTAGACCTTTCCAGATTACCTTCATAACCAAAGAATAAGTTTTAGAAGCAGTTGGCATTGATGGAGTAATTTCCTGTAGCTATCATTTTATTTTCCGTCTGGGGGAGGGAATTACCTTGCTGTTTCTTGTCATTCACTTTCAAACTCGGATGAATTGAAAGCACACCTGGATAAACTGTAAAGGACACTAAGCCAGACGCGAAATAGGTCTCGTGTGAAGGCTGGTTTTCATGATCTCCTAGGGCTTATCTGTTGCTTTTTAAACCTTTTCCTTGTTTATGATTTTAAAAAGCCATAGTTTAAATATCGGGGCCATATAATTAAAAAAATCGATCATCTTCAGAAGTTGATTTTCTTATATGTGTTTTCTATTTTATTTGTAAAAGATTTTACTTATTGATTTGTGAGAGACACAGAGGCAGAGACAGGCAGAGGGAGAAGCAGGCTCCCCATAGGAAGCCCAACGTGGGACTGGATCCTGGGCCGGAATCACGTCCTGAGCCAAAGTTAGATGCTCAGCTTCTCAATCACCCAGGTGTCCCTGTGTTTTCTATTTTAATTTAGATAATAAGGCATAGGTCATCAATGTTGAAGTGATTTGCTATTTGGTTAGTCCCCCAGACTCCTTTCAGGTTTTATCCACAGATTAGAAATTATAGGGATCTTTCATTTTATGTGTTTTATGCGGACGCTTATTCCTCTGCTCCTCTTGTTTCTTTATTAGAGAACCAGACTTTTTGAAGTGAAGTTGAGTAAAGGTATAGACAGAATTCTAGTAAGGGGCAGTTGCCACTTGAGGAAGTCTAAAGTAATCACTTTTTTTTTTAAACTTTTTTTTTTTTTAAAGATTTTATTTATTCGTAAGAGACACACACACACACACACACACACACACAGAGAGAGAGTCAGAGAGTCAGAGACACAGGCAGAGGGAGAAGCAGGCTCCATGCAGGGAGCCCACAGTGGGACTTGATCCTGGGTCTCCAGGATCAAGCCCTGGCCCAAAGGCAGTGCTAAATTGCTGAGCCACCAGGCTGCCCAATTTTTAAAAACTTTTTATCAGGGACGCCTGGGTGGCTCAGTGCTTAAGCGTCAGCCTTCAGCCCAGGGTGTGATCCTGGAGTCCCGGGATCGAGTCCTACATTGGGCTGCCTGCATGGAGCCTGCTTCTCCTTCTGCCTATGTCTCTGCCTCTCTCTCTCTCTCTCTGTCTCGTGAATAAATAAAATCTTTAAAAAAGTCATCAGATGCCTCTTTTGTGCCAACCACAGGACTACGTGCCTTGTTCCCTCGCATTCTTATAACAATCATATTTACCACCACTTCTCCTCTTGCTTTAACTGTACTTTGAGATAACTGTGGATTCATGTGTTGGAAGACATAATACAGATCCCACGTACCCTTGACCCTGCTTCCTCCAGTGGTGACATCTCGCATAGTTATGGTAACCACAGTGGGTACATCGTCACTGATGCAGTCCCTTAGGCTTTTTCAGATTTTACCTGTATTATATGCACACACTTGTGTATGTGCATACGTTTGTGAATTTTTTCCTGTCCAGTTTATTATATGTGTAGGTTACTGTTTCTTTTGAACATACGACAGAAAGAAGGCTGAGGTAAGTTATGGGAGATAAATGAAGTATAGACCTGGTTTGAATCTAGGTCTGTTTGACTCAGAGTTTTGATTTTTCAATAGCAGTAGTGATGGGCATTCCTGGGTGGTGCAGTGGGTTGAGTGTCTGACTCTTGGTCTCAGCTCCGGCCATGATCAGGGTCATGATTTGGAGCTTCGTGTCAAGCTCCATGCTGAACGTGGAGTCTGCTTAAGATTCTATCTCCCTCTGCCCCTGTCCCCTGCCTCTCTGTGAAATAAATTAATTTAAAAAAAATAATAGTCATGATGAATAACAGTAATAATAACAACAATAGCTGAAGCTCCCTGAGTTACATATGAAACAGACTATTTACCATGTGCCGGGCTGTTCTGATATATTACCTCATTTAACCTGTCCCCCCCCCCCCCCCCAAGAACTATACCTCATTGAACTAGTATCATTAATTAAACTAATCATATTTCCAAGGAACAAGGAATTCCTTTTACTGCTCCTGAAATCAGTAATAAAATAGTGAAATTCTACCTCCTTTTTATATCATTTTCAATTTGAACCTCTGACCTTAACCTGATCTGATCTTGGCAATTGTCATGTTTTTAAAGGTGTGTGTATCTGTGTATGTGTAAAGTGAGACCTGTATTATTATACATCGAATTATGTTGGGACACCTTACATATATTTTTATGAAATCATAAGAGCTAGCTTAGGCATGAAGCCAGGTTTTTAGGGGAATAAGTGTAAATCATCAAGAATATTTAAGAGTGTAATAGGGAGACATTTTTTCCCCCTAAAGTAGGATAGCTCTTTGTGGCCACATGCAGTCCCAGGAATGTTTGAGTTTAACGTCTCAAGTTACAGATCTGGCTTTCCAAGGGAAAGTGAATACATTTGGTGAATGATCCCTGATTATCAGAATATGATAATACTTTAGGAAGATAATAGATGTACTAATCAGCAGGCCATAATTTACGATTCTTTGCTAGTTACATATCTTGTAAAGCTGTCCCTGTGATGAACAGCAGCACTTCTTCAGAGCAGGAATAACAACACGTTCCTGTGTTGTAGATCCCAGGAGGTTTCGGTGCTCCTGTAGACAGCAGACAGAAATAAGAGGAAGTTTCTCCTTTTTACCTCGTATAATCCCACTGGAAAGTGAAATGTGTGCTGAGAGTTGATACTGACTTCTTCTAGGTCACCTCCCTGAAGTGGCCCCGGGGCAGGCACTGTCATAACAGTTCTTGGACAGGAGTCTGACGGCCCCCATAGGAGTTGGAGGGTTTCTGCAATAGGCTACTGGTGGAACAGGGCACTACTGTCTAGCCCCAGGAAGCTTCTAGTGAGGAGGGCCCCGAGGAACCTGCATCCTTTTCCTTAACTCTTTCAGAGGGTTATACGTACACCCAGATTGGAGTTAAAGGTAAACTCAGTGCTGTGTAGCTTGTGGTTGTTTTTGAAAAATGAGCAGCTACAAGAAAGCAACACCACGTATGGCTTAATAGGCCTTAGCTTTTTGGAATTTCAATTTGGATGTAGATAACATGAATGGTTTTGAAGCTATATATCATTAGGAACTCTTTGGAAACTGCAAAACCTTTTTAATGGGCCACTCTATCAATTTTCTGCTCTTCTAAGGAAGTTTTTCTTATTCATGACTCATTTTGCTCTTTGGCTAACACTGAGGCAAATGTAGTGACAATTTAGTTTTCTTCTTCCTCTGAAAACTTGTACATGTTTTCTGCCTCGGGTTGTGTCCACTTGGATGCCTGGAGAATGTTGACAAATGAAAGGTTAGGCTAGCCTGTTGATGCATATTTGCTTGGGCTTTAAAAATCAAAAAGGTTCCTTGGCTTCCTCGGAGAAGTGTTCTGCTTGATGGCCCAGAATACTGATCCAATAAAACCGACATGTTCCAGCCATCCTTCACACACACCTTAAGTGAAATTAATGAGATCACTCTACGATTACGCTTTGAGTTTTATTTTCACTTTCTAGGTCTGTATGAGCTGTTGGCTGTTGTGCCAGGCCAGCTGGGGCCACATGTGGACAGCCAGGAAGACCTGACCTTTCTCTGGGATATGTTTGGTGAGAAAAGCCTGCATTCACTGGTAAAGGTAAAACCATGCTGATGTCAGATTCTCTTGGTGGGAAAACATACGAAAAAATATTTTGAGTGCCGTCTCATAAACCAGAGATCAAATTGTTGCCTTCTGCAAGGCAGAACAAAACAGCCTTGTTCCACTTCCCTGACGGGCATGGAAGTTGTTAAAGATTCTACCAAAAATACCTAGATGATTTCCCTTCATGGTGGTGATCTGGCTGTGTGCACTAATGAAGCCAACGTGTGCCTGCCCTTGTTTAGAAGAAGAATATGAAATAATAGCAGGAAGGTTTAGGCTCCTTATGGACAACATTCATGAGCTGGAATTTAACTTGAGTAAATGAATGGTCACAGCAAAAATTAGAAGGAATATATTTCCTGAGGTTAAGGATGGCAGCAGTTCGTAGCCACATTAATTTAAAATAATTACCTTTCCACACAAATCTTAAGATAATTTGTTTCAACTCTCTGAAAAAAGTCCATGGTATTTTGATAGGGATTGCATTAAATGTGTAAATTGCCCTAGGTAGCATTGATATTTTCACTATATTAATTCTTCCAATCCATGACCATGGAGTATTTTTCCATCTCTTTGTGTCTTCCTCAATTTCTTTCAGAAGTGTTCTGTAGTTTTTAGGGAATAGATCCTTTCCCTCTTTGGTTAGGTTTATTCCTAGGTATCTTATGCTTTTGGGTGCAATTGTCAATGGGATTGACTCCTTAATTTCTCTTTCTTCAGTCTCATTGTTAGTGTATAGAAATGCCACTGACTTCTGGGCATTGATTTTGTATCCTGCCACACTGCCGAATTGCTGTATGAGATCTAGCAATCTTGGGGTGGAGGCTTTTGGGTTTTCTATGTAGAGTATCCTGTCATCTGCGAAGAGGGAGAGTTTGACTTCTTTGCCAATGTGAATGGCACACATTTCTTTTTGTTGCCTGATTGCTGAGGCTAGGACTTCTAGTACTATGTTGAATAGCAGTGGTGAGAGTGGACATCCCTGTCTTGTTCCTGATCTTAGGGCAAAGGCTCCCAGTGATTCCCCATTGAGAATGATATTTGCTGTGGGTTTCTCGTAGATGGCTTTTAAGATGTTGAGGAATGTTCCCTCTATCCCTACACTCTGAAGAGTTTTGATCAGGAATGGATGCTGTATTTTGTCGAATGCTTTCTCTGCATCTATTGAGAGGATCATATGGTTCTTGGTTTTTCTCTTGCTGATATGATCAGTCACATTGATTGCTTTACGAGTGTTGAACCAGCCTTACATCAGGGGATGAATCCCACTTGGTCATGGTGAATCATCTTCTTAATGTATTGTTGGATCCTAGTGGCTAATATCTTGTTGAGAATTTTTGCATCTGTGTTCATCAGGGATATTGGTCTATAATTCTCCTTTTTGGTGGGGTCTTTGTCTGGTTTTGGAATTAAGGTGATGCAGGCCTTATAGAGCGAGTTTGGAAGTACTCCATCTCTTTCTATCTTTCCAAACAGCTTTAGTAGAATAGGTGTGGTTTGTTCTTTAAACATTTGATAGAATTCCCCTGGGAAGCCATCTGGCCCTGGATTTTTGTGTTTTGGGAGGATTTTGATGACTGCTTCAATTTACTCCCTGGTTATTGGCCCGTTCAGGAAACAACAAATGCTGAAGAGGATGTGGAGAAAGGGGAACCCTCTTACACTGTTGGTGGGAATGTCAATTGGTGCAGCCACTCTGGAATACTGTGTGGAGGTTTCTCAAAGAGTTAAAAATAGATCTGCCCTACATACGACCCAGCAATTGCACTGCTGGGGATTTACCCCAAAGATACTGATGCAGTGAAATGCCAGGACCCCTGCACCCCGATGTTTATAGCAGCAATGTCCACAATAGCCAAACTGTGGAAGGAGCCTCGGTGTCCATCGAAAGATGAATGGATAAAGAAGATGTGGTCTTTGTATACAATGGAATATTACTCAGCCATTAGAAACAACAAGTACCCACCATTTGCTTCTATGTGGATGAAATTGGAGGGTATTATGCTGAGTGAAATAAGTCGGTCGGAGAAGGACAACCATTATGTGGTCTCATTCATTTGGGGAATATAAAAAATAGTGAAAAGGAATAAAGGGGAAAGGAGAAAAAACAAGTGGGAAATATCAGAAAGGGATACAGACCACGAGAGACTCCTAACTCTGGGAAACGAACAAGGGGTGGTGGAAAGGGAGGTGGGTGGGGGGTGGGGGTGACTGGGTGATGGGCACTGAGAGGGACACCTGATGGGATGAGCATTGGGTGTTATACTATATGGTGGCAAATTGAACTCCAATAAAAAATAATAAAGAAAGAAAGAAAAAAGAAAACAAAATTACCTTTGACAAGGTCAACTGAAATTTGACAAGTTCCTTTTTTTTTTTTTTTTTTTTGCGCACAATGCCATTGAAATGATATTTTGTGTATAAATACATGCAAGCTCAAAACGAAGAAAAAGTCTGGAGCTGGTTCTTGGTAAAGCAACATGCCATGGAAATGGTCGGCCACCAGAAATGAGATCTTGCCACACAGCAATGCTGGGAGTGATCAGAACTCTTAAAATAGTAAAATGAGATCAAGAAGCTTAGTTTGCTTCTGGAAATATGAATTGCATTTTTTTTTTTCATTTAACTCAAGCTGAAAAAAAAATTGTGAGTCTTTCTTACTTGAGTCTGTAGGAAATTGATACCTGTGGTGCCTTAGCTCTATCTGCACCAAAACCAAACTCAGGTGAATAGGTTATGGTTGTCTGTCATGAGAGAAGGATGTTACTGATGTATATATAGTATTTGAAAATCAGCCGCTTCCGATGTGCTTTTGCTTCACAGGATAGAAGAAATCTTAGTCCATTTTTTTTTTTTCCCGTCAAATTTGCTGAAATTTGCCTGCCTCAAGCAGTAGCAACTCTCAAGAAATGAAAAAGTTGAGATTTGGCATGTTCCTAACAATACATGTAAAGACTAGAGTGCTTGATTTAGTTTTTATGGAATTGCCCCGGTATCTTTGTGTATCGTTGTGTTCATCAGCACCCCCTTAATCATTAAACAGACATGCCCAAAACAGTGCATGCACGTGTGTCTCTATTTATTTGTAATGTGACCACTGTCTGTTTCCTTCCCATAAAATGGAAATTATAATGTTTGTTAACAGGGTGGTTTTGAGTTTCAAATACAATAGTGAAGAACTCCTTTCTTTGATAGTTACATAGGTTAGGCAAATACAGGCAGGCATTTAGTATTAAATTATAGCACGTGAAAGACCAAAAAGTAGTGACAGGTGGTTGTTATTTCTACTGAAAAAAAAAAAAAATCCACCAATTTTTTTTTTTTTAAAGTCTTAGTTACGCTAGCTCATGAGTTTTAAGCTTGGTGGTTTTTCAAAGTAAATGTGACTAGTAAGTGGTGAAGCAAAGTTACTAATAACCTGGTTTTAGAAAAACAGTGAATAAACAAATTGATGTTGCTAGCATTTAAGTGGCACAGTAGCATGTGTACTATTACAAGGATCTTTCTGTAATTGCTATAAAATGTTCTTTTAAAGTAAAGTTTACTGTGCCCCTCTAGTCCATTCTCTGTTTCTTACTAGCTGCCCCCACTCCCAGCCTCTATCACACGCAAACCTCAAGTGTGTCTTTGGACCCATTCTGTTCATTTTCAAGTATGTCAACAAGCAAGAGAGAGAAAGAGAGCCACAGGTGAGCGTACGCGAGAATGTGCACAAGTGCTAGAAGGGGCAGATGGAGAGAGAAACTTCAGCAGACTCCCCACAGAGTGGGAGTCCCCACTGACTCTGAGGTCAGGACCTGAGCCCAAACCGGGAGTCAAAGCATAACAACTGAGCCACCCAGGGGCCCAGGCAGAGACCTCTTCTTGATTGGCTTTGACTTTATTTGAACATGGTAGGAGCCACTATATTGAAAGGGTTAAAGCAGCAGAATGACGATATCAGACTGTTTTTTTTGGAAGTAAAATTTAGTTGCTACGGAGATGGGATGGGCCTGGAGATTTTCAGGTCAGGACGATGGCAATGAAGCTGTGGTGAGGGAAGGAAGGTGATTTTTGTTTTGAGAAAGGGAGTTGGATGCTCAGCCTGCCCTCACCAGCAGGGTGATGTTTCTCAACTTCTTGAAACTCCTCCCCCGTGTTGGTTAAACCTCAGCTCCCTAGAAGCACCCCACTAATCCAACCACAGATTGTTGATGCCAGGCCATCGGGGGTTGAGAGAGGGCTCCAGAGACCTGCACAAGCCCTGACATAACACTTCTTACATATTTGAATATCTTCTCATAAGAAAGGTGATTTTAGTTTTATGTTCATTTGCTATTTGGCAGTTAACCACGTAGAACTTGGTACTGTGTAGTTGGATACCTGGATCTTGAATTGAGGAAAATTAGTAAGTTGTAGGTTGGAGGTAATAGACTTGGGAGTCAGGTTGCCAGATAAAATACAAGGCATCCAGTTTAATTTGAACTTAAGAGAAACTAATTTATTTATTTTTTAGTGGACGTATGAACTGTGCTGTTTTTTTATATTTCCTTTTGTGAAATCTCGTAACTCTGATTGGGGTGTCATCAACATTTAGATAGTAACAGTCTTTGTAACCACTTTATTGAGACATATATCAGACAGTTTACCCATTTCAAGTATATATGCAAGGATGTGAAGTGTATGCACAAAGTGATGCAGCCACCTCCACGATTCTAGAATAATTTCATCTCCTCCCAAAAAACCCCTGTGTCCCTGTCTCATGTAGCTGTCTACTCCTAACCCTTCATCCTCTGACCCTTCCTCACTCCAGCCCTATGCAACCACTAATCTACTTTCTGTTTCTATTTACCTGTTCTGGACAATTGATGTAAATGGAATCCTATGGTGGGTAGATTTGTTTGCGATCGGCTCTTGTCACTTAGCTTAATCCACATGATAACACGTAGCAATACTTCATACCTTTTTATGGCCCAGTAGTATTTACGGATATACCAGCTTTGTTAATCTCTTTATTCAGCTTTGGACATTTGGGTCGTTTCTACCTATTGCCTATGATGAATAATGCTGCTAAGAATCTTCACATAGAGGGGCTGCACCTGGCCTTATGGGCTGAGAAGAAAAGCCAAGGTGATCACAGTAATGAATGCTGTGGAAGAAAACCAGGGGTCTGGCGAGTCTCAGAAGGTGTAGGAGGCCAGCCCTCCTGCAGTGCAGCAGCCCACCGACCCTGCATCCCCCACTGTGGCCACCACACCTGAGCCGGTGGGGTCAGATGCTGGGGACAAGAACACCACCAAAGCAGCCGACGATGAGCCGGAGTACGAGGACGGCCGGGGCTTTGGCATTGGGGAGCTGATGTCTGGTGTGGGGGAAACTTCGGGGCTTCTCCTGGTGGCCAGGCCGTATTGTGTCTTGGTGGATGACGGGCTGGAGCTGAGCAGCTGAAGGCACCTGCTGGGTCATGTGGTTTGGAGATGGCAAGTTCTTGGTGTTGTGTGTTGAGAAGTTGATGCCGCTGAGCTCCTTCTGCAGTGCTTTCCACCAGGTCACCTACAACAAGCAGCCCATGTACCGCAAAGCCATCTATGAAGTCCTGCAGACGCGGGGAGAAGCCAGTAGACGCGCGGGGAAGTTGTTCCCGGCATGCCACGACAGTGATGAGAGTGACACTGCCAAGGCCGTGCAGGTGCAGAACAAACAGATGATCGAGTGGGCTCTCGGAGGGTTCCAGCCTTCTGGTCCCAAGGGCCTGGAGCCACCCGAAGAAGAGAAGAACCCCTACAAAGAAGTTTACACAGACACGTGGGTCGAACCTGAGGCAGCTGCCTATGCACCACCCCCACCAGCCAAAAAGCCCCGAAAGAGCACAACTGCCAAGCTTAAGGTCAAGGAGATCATTGGTGAACGCACAAGAGAGCGGCTGGTGTACGAAGTGCGGCAGAAGTGCCTGAACATCAAGGACATTTGCATCTCTTGTGGGAGCCTCAGCGTTACCCTGAACACCCTCTCTTTGTTGGAGAAATGTGCCAACACTGTAAGAACTGCTTCCTGGAGTGTGCACACCAGCACGATGATGACACCTACCAGTCCTACCACACCATTTGCTGTGGCGGAGGCGGGAGGGCGGGTGGTGGCGCGAGGTGCTCACATGTGTGGGAACAATAACTGCTGCAGGTGCTTTTGTATGGAGTGTGTGGATCTCTTAGTGGGCCCGGGGGCCGCCCAGGCAGCCATCAAGGAGGACCCCTGGAACTGCTACATGTGTGGGCACAAGGGCACCTACGGGCTACTGTGGCGGCGGGACGACTGGCCCTCACGGCTCCAGATGTTCTTCGCCAATAACCATGACCAGGAATTTGACCCTCCGAAGGTTGACCCGCCTGTCCCAGCCGAGAAGAGGAAGCCCATCCGGGTGTTGTCTCTATTTGATGGAATTGCTACAGGGCTTCTGGTGCTGAAGGACTTGGGGATTCAGGTGGATTGCTACATCGTCTCCGAGGTGTGCGAGGACTCTACCACGGTGGGCATGGTATGGCACCAGGGGAAGATCATGTATTTCGGGGATGTTTGCAGGGTCACGCAGAAGCATATCCAGGAGTGGGGCCCGTTCGATCTGGTGATTGGGGGCAGTCCTTGCAATGATCTCTCCGTTGTCAATCCTGCCCGTAAAGGACTCTACAGGGCACTGGCCGGCTCTTCTTTGAGTTCTACCACCTGCTGCATGATGTGTAGCCCAAGGAGGGAGATGACCGCCCCTTCTTCCGGCTCTTTGAGAATGTGGTGGCCATGGGCATTAGTGACAAGAGGGACATCTCGTGATTTCTCGAGTCCAACCCTGTGATGATTAATGCCAAAGAAGTGTCAGCTGCACACAGGGCCCACTACTTCTGGAGGAACCTTCCTGATATGAACAGGAGCCATTGGCATCCACTGTGAATGATAAGCTGGAGCTGCAGGAGTGTCTGGAGCACGGCAGGATAGCCAAGTTCAGCAAAGTGAGGACCATTACTACTAGGTCGAACTCCATAAAGCAGGGCAAAGACCAGCATTTCCCCGTCTTCATGAATGAGAAAGAGGACATCTTAGGGTGCACTGAAATGGAAAGGTGTTTGGCTTCCCTGTCCACTATATCGATGTCTCCAAAATGAGCCGCTTGGCGACTCAGAGACTGCTGGGCTGGTCGTGGAGCATGCTGGTCATCAGCCACCTCTTCGCTCCGCTGAAGGAATATTTTGCTTGTGTGTAAGGGACATGAGGGCAGACTGAGGTAGTGACACAAAGTTAAACAAACAAACAAAAAAAAACCACAAAACACAACAACATAAGGATGGAGAGAAGTATCCGCACCCAGAAGAGAAAAAGGAAATTTAAAATAAAAACCAGAGGCGGCAGAAGTACCAGAGGGCTTTGCCTTGCACAAAGGGTTGGACGTCATCTCCTGATTTTTCAGTGTTGATTTTCAGTCCTATTTAAAAACGAAACCAAGTTCCCTCCCATCTCCCCCCCCCCCTTTTTTTTGGTCAAACCTTTTGTTTTCTACTCTTTTCAGAGGGGTTTTCTGTTCATTTGAGTTTTTGTTTCTTGCTGTGATTGAAATAAGAGGGTTTATTGCAGCAAAAACCAGTAACAAGAAATAATAACAATACCTTGCAGAGGAAGGACAGGAGGGAAAAAAAAGGAAATTCTACAGAAATCTATATATTGGAGGTTTTTTTTCTAACTATATATCTTTTTTTTGTTGTCTTTAGCCTGATCAGATAGGAGCACAAGCAGGGGGCGGAAAATAGTGACGCTCAGTGGCAGAATTTCCTTCCAGCCGCCGAGCTGTCTTGCCAGGACTATTCCTGGTCATGCAGAACAGAGCCCAACGAGCAGCAGGGAGACAGATCACACAAGACCCTTTTATACAGTATTTCAGGTGCCTACCACACAGGAAACCTTGAAGAAGATCAGTTTCTAGAAGCCACTGTTACCTCTACCAGTTTACATATATATGACAGATATGAGATATATATATATATAAAGGTACTGTTAACTACTGTACAACCTGACTTCATAATGGTGCTTTAAAACAGCGAGATGAGTAAAAACATCAGCTTCCACGTTGCCTTATGTGCAAACGGTTTTAACTTGGATGGAGAAGGGAGGCAGCTTGAAGGTGAATCGTTGCCATGGTGGGCTTTCCCCCTGGTGTTTAACAGGTGAAGGAGGAGAATTTGGGACCCACGTACTCCCACTTCTCCCTGCCAAAAACGGGTGAGAGGTGAGACGGGGTGGGTCAGACCATGGAGGGCTGAGAGTGGGATTCATCCAGGCTCACGCAATAACCTTTCGATTTTTTTTTTCCAAAAAAAGGAGACTCCCTCGGCAAGATGGCAGGATAAAGGGGTCTTCATTCCCAATTTCTCACATTAGCCGATTCAAGGGCTCCTTGTGGTGGGATCAGAAATTACCCAGAGTGTGGGAAAGTGACTGTTAAAACCTGACCTGGAGGAAAAAAAAAAAAAAAGAAGAATCTTCACATACAGGTATTTATGTGGGCATATTTTCATTTTTCGGGGCTACATACGTAGGAGTGGAATTGCTGGGTTAAATGCTAAGTCTGTGTTTAACATTTAGAAGAACCAGCAGTTTCCCAAGGTGGCTCCACTATTTTGTATTCTCACCAGCAGTGTGTGAGCCTTCTGATTTCTGTATGCTTGCCAACCCTATTTTTTTTAAAAAAGATTTTATGTATTTGAGAGAGCAAGAGAGCAAGCAGGGAGGGTGGGCAGTGGTGAGGGGGAGGGGCAGAGAGGAAATCTCAAGCTGACTCCTTGTGAACGCAGACCCTGATTTGGGGCTCAATCTCACACGACCCTGATACCATGACTTGAGTCAAAAATCAAGAGTCGTCTGTTTAACCAACTGAGCCACTGAAGTGCCCCACGAACAATTGTTTTAGCTAACACTTGCTTTTATTTGACTTGTTTATTCTCACCTTTCTAGAAGGTGGGATTTGATACCTCCTTGTTGCTGTGGTTTGCATTTCCCTGATGACTGATGAAGTTCAATATCTTTTTGTGTGTTTATTGGCTATTTTTGTATCATCTTTGCAGAAATGTCTATTTGGATTCTTTGCACAGTTTTTTTTTTCTCATTAGATACCTTTGAAATAGTAGACTTCTTTTTAGAACAGTCTTAGATTTACAGAAGTGTCTTTTCCATTTTTTGCCTATTTTTAACGGAGTTGTGTTTTTCCCTCATCATTGAGTATTAACAGTTGTCTTTTTTGGATACGTGTCTTTTATTAGATACGTGTTCTGCAAATGTTTTTTTTCCAGTCTGTGGCTTGTTTCTTCATTCTCTGAACGGTTTCTTTCACAAAACAAAAGTTTTTAATTTTAATAATGTCCAACCTCACAATTTCTCTTTCATACATTGGGCTTTTGGAATTGCATGGAAAAACTCATTGCCATGCTCAAAGTCACCCAGATTTTCTCCTCCATTGTCTTCTAGGAATTGTACAGATTTGTCTTTATATTTAGTTCTGTGATCTAATTTGAGTTCATTTTTGTGAAAAGGGATAAGTTCTATGCCTAGATTCAAAGGTTTCTGCATGTGAATATCCAGTTGTCTAGCATCAGTATTTGAAAAGACTGGCCTTTCTTCACTGAATCGTCTTTGCTCCTCTGCCAAAGACCAGTTGATTGTATTTGTGTGAGTTTTATTCTGGGCTCTGTTATGTTCTACAGATCTGTTTATCTGTTCTTTGACCAGTACTGCTGTGTCTATATTACTGAAGCTTTATAGGAAATCTTGAAATTGGTTGGTGTCAGTCCTTTGACTTTGTTTTTCTCAATATTGTGTCAGCTATTCTGGTTTTTTTGCCTACTCATATAAAATTGAGATTGAGTTTGTCATATATACGTGATAACCTGCTAGGATTTGGGTTGGGGTTGTGTTGTATATATAAATCAAGTTGGGAAGAACTGACATCTTAATCATATTATGTATTCTTGTCCGTAAACATGGAATTTATTTATGGAGATCATCTTTGATTTCTTTCAACTGAGTTTTTAAAAATATTTATTCATGAGAGAGACAGCACACACACACACACACACAGAGAGAGAGAGAGAGAGAGAGAGACAGAGACAGAGAGACACAGGCAGAGGGAGACGTGCGACTTGATCCCGGGTCTTGAGGATCAGACCCTGGGCTGAAGGCAGCGCTAAACCACTGAGCCACCCGGGCTCCTTATCATCTGAGGTTTATAGAGTTGAGATTCTGTACACTTTTTGTTAGGTTTATACCTGGGTTTTGTTTTGGGCACTAATGTAAATGGTATTTTGTTTTGAATTTCAAATTCCCATTGTTCAATGGCAGTGTGAACAGTGCTGTCTTGGGCAGACCCACCATGCTGATAGCTCTCTGTGGCCTGAAGCCTTCTGGAGCACAGGTCCCTCTCATACTCTTTCTTTTTGCCTGGTCACACCCTTAAGTACACCCATGAATGTCCCTCATCTGCTCTAGAGATAGGATTATGATTTTCAAGCATTTCCTCCTGGGTGGGCTCCCAGTAGTTACCTGCCAGCTTCTTGGGCCCCAAAACAGGTCTTACTGGAGGTGGGGTTGTGGAGATCTACTAATCTTTCAGCCTACCAAGACACACTTCTGTCCATAAGTCCCCATAAGGAGCCATTTCTCATCAAGCTGGTCTTGTCAGCCTTTTTCTCCTCTCTTTCATAGAACACAGGTATATAGGAAAGTAATTGATATTTGTACATGAAGTTTGCATCCTGAATCATTGCTATAATCACTTACTAGTTCCCAGAGTTTTTTTTGTTGTTTCTTTAGGATTTTCTACATACATAGTCATGTTGTCTGTGAACAAAGGCAGTTTTACCTCTTCCTTCCCCATATGTAAAGCTTTTCTTTTTCCGTCGTAGGTGATTAGCTAGGATTTCTTCTTAAATACTGAATATTTACTAGTGGTAAGAGGGGAACATCCTTGCCTTGTTACTGATCTTAGAGGGAAAGAATCTAGTTTTTCACCATTAAGTAGGTTTGCTCTAGGTATTTTATACATACTGTTTATCAAGTTGAGGAAGTCCCCTCTATTCCCAGTTTGGTGATAACTTATCATGAATACATGTTGGATTTTTCTTAATAATTGTTTTGCATCTGTTGATACGATCAAATAGATATTTTTTATCTTGTTGGAGTGATTGTTTACACTAATACTTCTGCATATTATACCAGGCTGTGCATTCCTGGAAAAAAAAAACACTGTTTTTGGTATAGCATCCATATTAGGAAGTACAGCCTCTGTTTTATTTTCTCTGAAAGAGTTTGAGAATTGGTATAATTTTTTTTTCTTATTTTTGCCAGTGAAGCCATCAGGGCTCAGTGCTTGCTGTTTAGGAAGGTTACTAATTATTGATTTAATTTCTCTTTTAGGTATAGGCCTATTTAGATCACTTGTCTCTCTTTGTGTAGGAGTTTTTGTTACTTGTGTCTTTTATGGAATTGGTGCATGTCATGTAAGTCCTCAAATTTGAGGGCATAGGATTATTGTTACCTTTAATTTTTAATCTCCATGGGATCCATAGCGACGACTCTTCTTTCATTTCTGATACTAGTAATTTGTCTCTTTTCTCATTTTTTCTTGGCTAGCCTGGCTGTAGGTTTACCAATTTTATGAATCATTTTAAAGAACCAGCTTTTGGTTTTGTTGTTTTTTCCCAATTGTTTTCCTCTCTCTCTCTCTCTCTCTTCCTCTATCTCTCTCTCTCTTCCTTCCTTCCTTCCTTCCTTTCTTCCTTTTCTTCCTTTTCTTCCTTTTCTTCCTTTTCTTCCTTTCCTCTTGATTTTATGTATTTATTCATGAGAGACACAGAGAGTAAGAGGCAGAGACATAGGCAGAGAGAGAAGCAGGCTCCATGCAGGGAGCTGGATGTGGGACTGGATCCCAGGAATCCAAGATATCGTGCACCCGACTCCTGAGCCATCTGGGTGTCTTGGTGTCTCTTTCCTTCCTTCCTTCCTTCCTTCCTTCCTTCCTTCCTTCCTTCCTTCCTTCCTTCCTTTCCTTCTCTCTCTCTCTCTCTCTCTCTTTCTCTCTTCTCTCTCTTTCTCTCTCTCTCTCTCTTTCTTTCTCTCTCTTTCTCTCTCTCCCTCTCTCTCTCCCTCTCCTTTCTCTTTCTTTCTCTTCTTTTCTCCCCTTCCCTTCCCCCTTCACTCTCAGAAAGAGAGAGAGAATGAGCAGAGGAGGAGGAGAGGAAGAGAGAGAAAGAGAGAGAATCTCAAGCAGACTCACCTGCTGAGTGTAGAGCCTGACTCAGGGCTCAATCTTATGACCCTGAGATTATGACCTGAGCCAAATCCAAGAGTCAGATGCTTATCCGATTGAGCCACCTAGGTGCCATGTTTGCCTGTTTCAATTCCACAGATTTCTATTGTATTCTTCCTTTTCTTCTCCTGGCTCTTCTTGCTCTTGTTTCCTAAGGTAGAAGCTTAAGTTACTGATTTTAGTTCTCTCTCTCTCTTTTTTTAACATATGCCTTTAACGCTGAAATTTTCCTCTAACCACTCCTTTGCAGCATTCCACAGATTTGGATAAGTTGTATTTTCATTTAGTTCAGAATATTTAAAAACTTCTCTCAATACCTCAGCTTGAACTCATTTATTTAATTTCCAAATGTATAGAGATTCTCCTGCTGTATTTCTCTTGCTGACTTAACTCCATGTGGTCTAAGCTAATGGTGTGTGATTTCCATTCTTTTAGATAGTTACGGTGTGTTTTATGGCCCAGGATGTGGTCTGTCTGGTTCTGTGTGAGTTTGCGAAGACTGTGTGTACTGCTATGTTAGATGAAGTGTTAGAACAGTTGGTGCTGTTGTGTTCAACTGTATCCGCACTGATTTTCTGCCTAGTGGTCTGTCAATTATTGCGTAGAAGGCTATAGAAGTTTCTAAGGGTGCTAGTGTGTTTATCCATGACTCCTTGGATGTTATCAGTTCTGCCTCACGTATTTTGACCCTCTCCTGTTAGGCACATACCTACACAGTAAGGAGTGTTCTGTGTTCTCAGAGAATTGATCCCCTTTTCACTATGTAATACCTTCTTTTATCCCTGAGTATTCTCCTCATTCTGCCATTGCCTTGTCTGAAATTGATATGGGTTCTTCAGCTTTCTTTGGGGTGGTGTAGGCCTGGTTTCTTTCTCCCTTCCTTTACTTCTCTTCTACCTGTGTGCTTACATTTAAAGTAGGTATCTTGTAGACAGCATATAGTTGGATCTTCTTTTTATCTGCTCTCGCAGTCTCTGGTTTGATTGCTTGCTTGATTTTATGTATTTAGTCATGAAAGACACAGAAGGAGAGGCAGAGACCTAGGCAGAGGGGAATCAAGCTCCCCACTTAGCAGGGGGCCTGATGCAGGACTCGATCCCAAAACCCCAGGATTACGACCTGAGCGGAAGGCAGATGTTCAACCACTGAGCCAGCCAGGCACTTCCAGTCTCTTGTTTTAATTGGCATATTTAGACCATCCACATTTTAGGTAATTGTTGATGTAGTTGGGTTAATATTCACCATGTTTGCAACTGATTTCCACTCACTACAGTTGTTCTTTTTTATACTTTTTATCACCTCTTTCTCTTCCATCTCTGCTTTTAGTTTAACATTTTATGGGATTCCATTCTTTCTTAGCATATCCATATACTTTTTTCTTTTTAAAGATTTTAGTTTTGAGAGAGAAAGAGAGAGAAGGAGCAGGGTGAGGGGCAGAGAGAGAAAGAAATTTAGACTTCCCACTGAGCCCAATGCAGGGCTCTATTGCAGGATGTAGGGGTCATGACGTGAGCTGAAGGTAGATGCTTGAACCAACCGAGCCCCCAGACAACCCTGTCCTTAGTCTTCTTTAAAAGAATTTTTTTTGTGCTTGCCCTACAGTTTGTTATATTCATTTATAACTAATCCAGGTCCACTCTGAAATAACATTACGCTTTGTAATGCAGGTAGTGCAGGTGCCTTATAGGAGAATATATTCAATTCCTTTTTTCCCCATCCTTTATAACATTGCTTTAATTGATTTCACTTCCTCATATTCCTTAAGAACTCAGCACGCTTCTTTTAATACTTTTTGCCAGACAAGTCTGCTGAGCAGTAAATTCCTTGGGTTTGAGTGTTTTGTTTTTATTTCTTTTCACTTTTGAAGTACAATTTCACCAGCTACAGAATTCTTAGGTGGTGGGTTTTTCTTTTTAACCTTTTTTACCCGCACCCTCTCTGTTCTTGCTTGCATGATCTCTGATGAGGTGTCTGATGTATTTCTTATCCTTGTCCTCTGTAGATAAGGTGCTTTTTTCTCCCCTCTGGGTCTTTTCAGTATCTTCATCCTCGGTTTTTGCTGTTTAGGTATTAGTGCAAGATGTAGATCTTTTTGGCATTTATTCTGTTTGGTGTTCTCTGAGCTTCCTGGGTATGTGGTCTGGTGTTTTGTCATTAATATTGGAGAATTTTCAGCTATTATTACTTTGAATATTTCTTCTCCTTCCTCTCTTTGTTCTCCTTCTGGTGTTTTAAAACATCCTGTGTTTGCTACACTTTTTGTATTGTTCCACAGTTATTGGATATTTTTTTCCTTTTTGCATTTCACTTTTGGGAATTCCCATGAACATATTTTTGATCTTA
The DNA here is from genome assembly GCF_048418805.1 of Vulpes vulpes. Classification (NCBI taxonomy): domain Eukaryota; kingdom Metazoa; phylum Chordata; class Mammalia; order Carnivora; family Canidae; genus Vulpes; species Vulpes vulpes. The sequence continues at coordinate 31,810,552 of NC_132788.1, forward strand.
CTGATTTTTCCCTTGGCCACGTCCAATCCACTGATAAGCACATCAAAGGCAGCCTTCATTTCTGTTACACTGTTCTTGGTTTCTCTCATTTCACCTTAATTCTTTCTGAGTTTCCATCTCTCATTAGCATATTAATCCACTAAGGCATTAGCATATTCATCATACTTATTTTAATCTCAGTATTTCTCCTGCTTCCATAAGTCTGTGTCATATCTGAGTCTGATTCTTATGATTGCTTTATCTCTTCAAACTGTGTTTCTTTCTTATCATGTCTTGTAATTATTTTTGTTGAAAGTTGGACATAATTATTGGGTAATAGGAACTGATATAATCCAGCTTTTAGTGTGAGCTTTTATGTTAAGCCAGCTAGAGGTTAGGTTGTGTTGAATGTTTGCTATAGGTGTCAGTGTCGGAGGCTTCAGAAACCTTCACGTCTCTCCCGTTCCCTGCCTCCTTCTCTGGCTCTTTAAGGAACTCTCTTGAGGTCTTTGATGTGCATCTCTCAGCTATGAGCACTGTGGTTTCACTGGCGCCCCGCCCCATTGGTGGGTAGTTGTTCTGTGATCTTGATGGTTAAGTGTCCGTTATTTAGTGGGCCTGAGTCTTGGGCTCTGCTGACTCCTATAAGCATTTCTTAGCCTCCTTTTTTCCCCTTCCTTCCTTAGTTGGGTCAGGAAGGCTAGCAGGGGCTGGAGTTAACCTCACTGCTCTTTCCCCAGGTCCAATAGGGCTCTATTTAAAGCTGCTTCTCTCAGAGGGCAGGCCTCGGTTATGGAAAAAGCTCTTATGTATTTCAAAATGGTTGTTTCTCTATTCTCCTATTGCAAACCCAAGGGGATTTTTCTCCCGTCTTCACTATGAGAATTTGGTGCGAGGAACGTGCAGGGGCCTCCTCTAGGACTGGGGCTCAGGAGGTTTTTGACTCTCAGACTTCCACATTCAGTCCCCATCAATTTATCAGAGTTACCATTTTTGTTTTCCTACAAGCTTCTGGCTTCACCGGCTTCTGCTTTACTAAGCTGATCTTGGCCATGAATCTCTCTATTCCTCTGTTTTTTCTGATTTCCGAGTGGCAGTTTGCTCTGTGACTTTCATTCTCCCTAATGATCTAGCTGAAACCAAAAGTCTCCCTTTACCTACTTTTATCATTTGGTTCTTTTTTTTTTTTTTTTTTTAAGATTTATTTATTTATTTATTTATGATAGCCACACACACACACACACACACACACACACACACACAGAGAGAGAGAGAGAGAGGCAGAGACACAGGAGGAGGGAGAAGCAGGTTCCATGCCCGGAGCCCAATGTGGGACTCGATCCTGGGACTCCAGGATTGCGCCCTGGGCCAAAGGCAGGCACCAAACCGCTGAGCCACCCAGGGATCCCCTTATCATTTGGTTCTTATTTTTATTGCTGATTCATAAAGAGTTGTGTATTTTGAATACCAACTCCCTGCCAAATTATATTTGTAATTGGAAATACTCAGTTTCTCCTTTGGAAAAGATAGCCTGGAATCTTGTTTTTAATGAAACACATGAAGCTGTGGACAGGGTAGTTGACCAGTGGGAGGAAGATACGATGGATAATTAGTTTATTTTAAATCTCGATATTCATGTGAATTTGTGAAGATTTTAATACTTGTGATTTAGGTAGAATTTTAAAAGTGGAAGTCTTCTTTGAGTCTACAAGTAAGTCTTGAACAGATGCTCAGAAGGTAACCTGTTAACAAGAATATATTTATATTTATATTTCCAAGCTGGAAACATTAGAAAATGAAAGACCAAGTTGAAGTTTATGTGTGATCTTCATCTTTCAGTAATTCCAATTTTCTTACTAATTAGCACCATGAGTCTTGCTTGGAAAGGAGTTATTTCCAAGATAATTGATACAGTCAAGCTATTAAAGAGTGAGAGAGAGAGAGAGAGAGAGAGAAAGAGAGAGAGATCATGTTTTGAGCAGTGGTTTTATAAACTTATTTTCTGTGCAAGCCTTTGGTTTCCTCTTTTATTTGAATCTAGACACAACGAGAAGCAAAGTAGTGGCGGAGGGAAGGTGAGATTTACATTAGTGGTAAGTCAGATTCAAGGCTGAAAGAATATTTTATGATTCTTGGGGGGTACAGGGCTTGTTAGAAACAAATTGTACTGTTCGAGAGGGGAGAGGTGGTGTTAGGTTCAGAGAGTAACCCCGTGCAGGTGGTTATGTTACTTGCCTCTGCAGTCCTATTTGCCTTGGTGGGAGGAAAGGGAAAAGATAGCCAGATGTTGCGAATGATCCATGGCCACCTGGTCTGACAGAGTGGAGACCTGGGCATCAGCAGCTGGTAATGCTCCTTTGCCAATCCAAGGTAATTGTTCAGCCAGCTCTGTAGGAAGAAGCAGACAATGTTATTTCTTACATTATAGTTTACATTTTTTTCCGGCACAGGAACAGGTAAAGTCTGCTGAAGATAGGAATTCCTGAGACCCTGAGTGAACAGTTGCCTTTGTAATTCACACTCTCAAGACAGAGGCCATATGTAGCCCTTCTTAAAGATCTGCGTGGGACTGGGGCTGAGTGATTAGGAGCCAGGTTGTCATTGGAAACGCTCAGTTTCTCTTCTTACTGATGTCCCGAAATGGTTGCTTGATGGGGCTGTCTCCTACTGAGGTAGTCTGTGTTCAGCGTAACGCATCAGCTACCTTCTGAAAGTTAGTGTGAGATTTAAGTGGTATTCAACTATGCTTCGTTGCAGAACAGTCACCTTATGTTTGGATTGATTCCTAATTTAGTAACAGGGAGTCTGTTTGCTCTACAAAAATGCACGTGGGATATTTCCTCCCGAGCATCACGTAAGAGCAGGTAGTTGATTGCCTGGAATGAGTGGAGGCAGGAAGGCAGTTCGCACTTCCCTTGCGGAGGTGATTCCTGCTCTTCTCCATCTCCAGAGACTAGGAATTCTAGTAGGGAAATATCCAGCTCCTGAGCTATTCTGCCTAACAGTGGGTTTGTTGGGGCACAAAGATGTGTGTCTTCCACTGTATTCGGCTTTGCCAAATCATCCTACAGGTGATTGTACGTGACCGGAAGTGACTGGCTTGCCGAGCCGCGTGTTGGCATTAGCAGTACCCCACTTCATCTCCCCTTATCACCTCAGTCTCTGGACTGTGTGGTTTTCGGAACCCTTGCTTTATTGCCAGGGCAGGCGGTAGTTCATGTCCTGTTGCCGGGAAGGTGTTTGGCCATGAGCGTGGGCCTGACATTCTGAATTGGTTCTCGGGGTACATTGACCATAATTCATTGTGGACCCAGATGGAAAAAGGGAGTGGCCTATTCCTCAGGGCCGAGATGGAACAGGATGTGGCGGTTGTGCAGAGGCTAGGTCCACGCTTCTCTGAGTTGTGTGAAAAGGGCTAGAGAAACACAAGTTCTGTTGGAAGAAAAGTCAAGGTTGGGGTAGAATCTCACAGGGTCGATTTTTTTTCTTAAAACAGTTTATTTATTTATGAGAGAGAGAGAGAGAGACATAGAATGAGCAGGTAAGAAGTGGCAGAGGGGGAGAGAGAGAAGGCAACTCCCTGCTGAGCACCTGATGTGGGGCTCCTCCCCAGGGCTCTGAGATCATGACCTGAGCTGAAAGCAGATGCTTAACTCCCTGAGCCCCCTGGACACCCCTCATAGGATGGATTGAAACCTTTTATGGGCTGACTTGGAGACATCACCACCATATTCACAGTATGTCAGGAATATGTGTCCCAAAACCTGGGATAGAATTACAAGTGAACTTTTGGCACCAACTCCATTTGATTTGGGTGGAGGAAGGACTGAGTAGTACTCCTTGAAGTTTAGTTTGGTACCTTAGGCACTCAGCTACCACTCATTGAATGAGTGAAGGCACCTCTAGAAGGAGAGACTCTAGTGTGTGGCTCAAGGCACTAAAGGTAATTTCTAGAGGGAGGGATCCTGTAACCTCCAGGACACCTTTCATTATTCATCCAGGTCAAGTTGGGACCTTTCGCTGCCTCTTTTCTCTTTCCTTTTGTTCCTTTTTCTTTCATTCTTGAGGTCATTTCATTGTCATTGTGTTTGTCTAGTCACCTCTCTTGGAGTGCCTTAGCTATGGTCGATTGGGTGTAGTAAGGAGTATTCCGTGTGTGCAGACCCCCGGGCTCTCCATTCTGGTGCACACACATCTGCAGTGGTAGTTCAGGGCTGGGGCTGTGGAGCTACATTGCTTGGACTTGGATTCTGGCTGTGCCAAGAATATCATGCCAGCAGTGTGATGATAATACCTCATTGCCTGACCTCGTGGCACCTCTTGTTCCTTATATGTGAATGATGATAATAGTGGTAGCTACCTTGCATGCTAGAAGTGAAATCATAGGCTTTTGTGTGTATAACCTAAAATTTCTTTCAGACGATTCACTTGGAATCAAAAAAGAATTTTGTATATTGTAAGCATCCATCCATCCTGCCACATACTGTCTGATATTTGCTGTTCACAGAGACATATAAGGTTATGTTACTTATGGTCATGTGACTTGTTAGTCAATGAAATGTGAACAGAAGCGAAGTGTGTCACTGCAAGGGAGACGTTTTTGAGGGCCAGCGCACTGTTTGCTACATTTATCCACCCGTGCACTCCCCGTTGGTCACAGGTGCTGTTCCAAATGGTAGAAGCTCTCGCACAGGGGCGCAGGAGTGCAGAAATGGGGAGCAGAGTTCCCAGAGGACATGTGTCCACAGAGTAGGAGTGAGATAATCAATCTTCAGTGTCACATGCCACTAACATTTGCGAGTTGTTTATGACCATTGTTCCCCTATTTAATTCTGATGAGTGCCTTCACCATGTTATATTTTAAATCTGTTTTTCTGACAGTATAGCTTAGTGATGTAGAGGGCAAAGCAGTTGTAATTAAGTTTCCATGTAGTTCTTTTTAAGTGGCTGCTATTGGTCTGAGAGTTGCACTGTAAAAAGTTAATATTTATATTCTTGTCAAAACTATGTATCTTTTATTAGGTCTTCCCTGATAGACATGTACTCCTCTCCTAACTGCTGGGGTGAGGCCTGAGAAAGGCTGGCATGAACTAAAAGGTCTCACTGTTTTTTAATGGTTTTTTTTTTTTTTTAAAGATTTTACTTATTTCTTTGTGAGAGAGAGAGAGGCAGAAACACAAGCAGAGGGAGAAGCAGGTTCCACGCAGGGAGCCCGATGTGGGGACTCGACCCCGGGACTCCCAAGATCACGCCCTGGGCCATAGGCAGGCACCAAATCGCTGAGCCACCCAGGGATCCCCAGATCTCACTGTTTGATGTGATTTTTCTGTAGTAATATAATAGCAGGATAGTGTGCCATGTTGGGTCAGACCCTGTCCATTTCGTGTTCTCTCTCAGCACTAATAAGACAGAAGGCCAGTATCTCTGTTACTTTCCGATTCCTTTGTTTTCTTAATGAATTTCATGAGCTTATTTTTACTTAACAAGCAAGGGCTTTCAGTATCAAAGTATAACATGTATGTCGCCCCCTCCCCACCATATCTTCTGATTCATACCTTTTTTAGCCAAAAGAAGTGGCCTGTCATGTATCAAACAGTGTATTCCATATGCAGTTAGCATTTCATTTTTTTTGCAATTAGCATTTCAATTGTAACTTCAGTTTCTTTTGCACATTGCAGGATTTCTTTTCTTTTGTAGTATTGCAGCCACAATTGCTTTTTTTCTCCTTGTCATTTCTGTGTTTAGTTCAGCCAAATGCTAATAAATTAAATGGTCCTCACTGACAACCTTAAGAATAAATTTTAGTTAGAAATTTCATTTAAATTGGTATGTTCCAAATTATACAGAAGACAAAAATTTGAGTGTCACTAGTTAACAAAATTGATATGCATCTTTGGTTTCTAATTTTAATAAATATTTGATAGGTCACTAGCACACTATTGTGTGCTTAGTGAATTTAGAGAATGGACTTTTAAATCTTGTATCCTTCCACTAGATGGTGCGCATTCCTTTAGGAAATCTGAGACTTCCTTCAAGGAACTTGTCAGTTATTCCACTGATGGCTTAAAAATAAAAAAGAAACAAATTCAGGTTAGAGCAATATCAAAAACTTGCGAAATACCCTATGTCATGTAAAGAGCCACAGAACTTTGTGGCAGAGGTATTTATGGGTGAAAATGCACTGTATTTCCAAGGAATCAGTGATTTTATTATAAAGCCCATTTGTATAAAAAGTACTTAACTGCATATCGTACTGTATTCAGTGAAGGGCAGACGATGGCAGAAAGCAGGCATCGTGGTCCTCAGCCATGCAACTCTTGAAATCAGTACTCAGATAATACTTAAATAAGTGTTAAATTACAACCGAGATAAAATCAGGCTATTGCTTCTTAGAGCGTATAATAGGGGGCATGGGTTGGAAGCATTTGCTTACATTCTAGGGATGGCTCATTTAAGAAGTGATTACACAGCTAGTTCAATGAGATTTGAAGGTTGTTTAAGAAAATCAGTCAGGCAAACATGGGTTGAGGCAGGAATTGCACAGTTAGTGTCAGTGTTGGGGGTGGTCTATACACATCTGTTATTGTTGCGTTTATTGCGGTGCGTAGATGCCCTGGGCCTTTTCCATTTGGACACTTGTGTTCTTTAGTTCTTATTTCCTCAGTGATTTTATTCCCTCTGCTCTTTCTGGAAGTTCTTTTAGGTGCAAGTTGATCATTCTGGTTTAGTAGGCCTTATTTTTTTGTTCTTTTCTCAGATTTTGCTTTCTGAGATGGATCCTCAACTTTTATTTTTATTTCTCTATTTAATTTTTAAAGAATTTCCTGCCATAATTTTAATTCAATTATTTTTCTTGTGGGCGGTATGTGGGCTAGAGTGTATCTGTTCCTTTTCCGTAGCATCCCAGTGTTACTTCATGGATACATTACCAAATGTTTTTAAGAATAATTAAAACAAACCAAAGAAATCCCTTATTTATCGATTCCTCACTATGGTTCCATGTGCTTGTCAAAGTCCTAAATCCCGTGTTTAATTCTTCCAGCAACCCTAAGAGTTACATACTAATCTTCATCGCTTCAAAATGGGGATGAAGATTAGAAGAGTAAGGCATGGATTTGACTCCAGTTACACAGCTGGTTAGGTGGTGGAGCTTGCCTTGAACCCCTGTGGTCTGACTCTGGTGGATTCTGTGCTGTTAACCTGAAGCTATTTCTGCTGGTTGATGGCTTCTCAGTAGAGTGGTTTTGTTCTTACTTTAAATCTTGCTTCATCCACAATGTGTATTTACTCTGGAACTTTGTTTCTGTTTGCTTGGTGTTGATTTTGTCAGAGGTCTGTTAACTCTTGGTTATCTGCCTGTATCTGATAGTGAGGTGTTAAAAGGCTGATTGGAAGCTCTTTGTGTCTGGACAGGGCTTGGTGACTGCTGAGCTTCTCTATAGAACAGTGGTTTTCAGATGTTGTGGAAGAGGGGGTGTTGGGGGAAAAGTGATTTTGCAGCGCTTGGGGTCCTCAGGGGCACTGTTACACATCCTATAATGGACAGGACAGGCCCCCCATAACAAATCATCCAGCCTAAAGTGTCAGTAATGCCAAGATTGAGAAAAAACTCCGCTTTTGAGTGAAGGGGTTGAAAAAGCAGTTACTCTTGGTCATGGGAGCAGAGGTTGTGGATTACAGAGTACAGTGGCTTTCTTTCCTGGGGCTCCTTGGGGTCTGCTGTCCCCGGGGCTAAAGGAAAAGAGCCCCTCTCAGTGTTGAGGTGTTCGGCATCCTCCTGCCTGGCATCTCTGAGCCCGGAGCATCACAGTGTTCTCCCGGCCAAATCAGCCGGGAGACTTTCCTACACAGTCTTTCAGCATCTTCTAGTAACTTTCTAGAAATTCATTCTAGAAATTACTTTTCTGCTTGTCTTCTTTCCACAATTACAATTTTTGATGAAGTTATCATGGTACATCTTAGGATGGAGAAAAGATTCATATTTGATATTAATCACTAAACTATTGAAGCCTGTTTTTTAGTGGGATTAGTGTAATTCATCAGCTGCTTATAGTCTCATTTTTAATCACTTCTTATAGTTAGAATTATTCTTTCTCAATTCTTTGAAGTTACTTTGAGATACATTTTTTTTCAAGATTATATTTATTTTCAAATGAGAGATACAGAGCGAGGCAGAGACACAGGCAGAGGGAGAAGCAGGCTCCCTGTGGGGTGTGCGATGCAAGACTTGATCCCAGGACGCCCCGGATCATGACCGAAGCCAAAGGCAGACAGACGCTCAACTACTGAGCCACTCAGGGGCCCGGAAGACTACTTTTCCACACCCCAGAGGCTTTTGCAAAAGTCCCCAAACGCTCAGCCTTCCCACCAACGTCTGAAGGGAAGCCAGCCCAGTTCACAGGGGATCGCAGAGATTTGGGAGGCTTGGGCCTCCTCGCACATATGCTTTGGGCACCCTTGGCCACTGCCCTCTGTGCGCATGCGCAGGAGTGCCAGTTTCTGAGGTGCGCAGGCGCATTGGCGGTTAGCAGCGTTGCTAGGTTACCGTGGTTCTGCGTAGGAAGATTCTAAGTCGTTGGGCTTAGTCCCTGGGACGTTGAGGCGAGGTGCACTTGCCTTGTTGCTGGCGCGGGAGTGTATCGCACTAGAGGCGGTGAAACCTGTGTCACTGAAGCCTGTTGGCTTCGTTCTGCAAAAGAGATTTACAATGTTGTTGGGCGGGGGCCCGCTGAAAGTCCGGCCTCAGAAGGCCAGCTTGCCACCTGTGACTGATTCCGGCCCCAGGTACCACATCGACAGTCAAGATCTTAGAAAAATCCACAAAGCTGCGGTCACGGGGAATGTAAGAAAAGTGGAGCGGGTACTGTATTTCGGTTTAAACGGCTCAAATGAAAGGGACAAGAGGAACAGGTAACAGGGCTTTTGAGGCAGGCGGGCGGGAGGAGGCGGGGCGGGCGGCCGAGGGGCTCATGACATTAAAAGCAAAAATTCTGGAGGTTGATTCAGCCACATAAAAGACCCTTCTGTATCAGAAAGTAATATTAACAAAATAAAAGAGGATGTACTTGCAAAATATTTACAACATATGGTTATCAGAAAGAGAACATATATCTTCGTTTTACAGGGAAGTTATTACAGGAATGAGATAGGGGCCCCTGGATGGCTGAGTCAGTTGGCCTCTTCTGACCTCCTCTCAGGGTCATGATCTCTGGGTCATGGGACTTAGCCCCTGGTGAGGCTCCCTGCTCAGTGGGGAGTCTGCTTTTTCTCTTTCCCCCTCCCTCTGCTGGTGTTCTTAATTTCAAATAAATGAAATAAAATATAAAGTAAAAGGAATAAAATCCCATTTTCCATCTCAAGCTTTGTGAAGATAAGGAATGATGTTACTTATACTACTGCTTAAAATTTAAGTTGTTTTGGACTTTTCGGAGAGTTTGGTGGGTAAGCACCACATTGAAAAATAAGCTTTAGCCATGAAGTTTATTGATGTAAAATATCTTTAGGAAATAATTAGAAATAAGTAATATACAATATGCTGTTCTCAGCACTATTTACAATAGCAGTGTATTAAGAAGTCACTTAATGGCCACTTACTGGCCATAAATAAATGGCAGTGTATCCATAGGCTGGACTCCCATGTGACCACTGAATGTGGCAAAGATAATTGATACACATTCACATGCAAAGCTGTACTTTAGTGGATGATTAAATGAGAGAAAAATTGTTTTGATGATGCAAACACAAAAGCAGACAATGGTTTTGTGTTAGCCAAAAAGATGTGCAAAATATGAAATTAGTTATCTTCGAACATTTGGATTCTAAGTGCATTTTTCATTTTCTTAAATCTGTGATTTCTATAGGAAAGATACATAAAAATTCCAACAAAGATTTATTATCAATGAAGTAATCCAGGAGAACAGTAAGAATATGAATCTTGTGTAGACAAAAAATAGTTTCTACTTACTTACTTTTAAGAGATTTTATTGATTCATTTGAGAGAGAGACCAGGCATACAAGCAGCAGTGAGGGGCAGGGGGACAAGCAGAAACCCCGTGGAACAGGGAGCCTGATGACGTAGGGCTCGATCCCAGGACCCCAGGTCCATGACTTGAGCCGAAGGCATATGCCTAACTGATTGAATCACATAGGTGCCCTCTTTCTATTTAAAAAAAATTTGATGGCCGAGGATTGGTATTTTCTGACAACTTTTAGCCTCTTCAGAAGTAAGGGGAATATTTTTATCCATATTGTAGCTTTTATTATGCATACATTAAATATATACATATGGTTTTATTATGTGCAGCTTTATAACATGTAATAAGTAAATGATTAACAATAATTTCGTTTTAGTTAAATCCTTATGAAAATGAAAAATATAAATATAAATGATATTGTGAAAGCTTATAGAATTTTTGTTGTATCCCTCTTCTGAAAAAAAAATTTAAAAATAGCAAATATAAATTTTTATTGCTATTTCAAAAGTATTAGTTTACTTTACAAAAGTTTTCTTTAAAAGTACTGAACTCTTCTGGTGCCTTGGTGGCTGTTTGTTGAGCATCAGACTCTTGATTTTGGCTCTGGTCAGGATCTTAGGATTGATATTAGGACAGGTTGAGCCCCCTGTCGGGCTCCATGTTCAATGGGGAGGCTGCTTGAGATTGTCTCCCTCTCCGTCTGCCCTTCACCACACTCATGCATTCTCTCTTTCTCAAAGAGATAGATAAATCTTTAAAAACTATTGAGCTCTCCAAATGTATTTATGTATTTTTTCAGTCCATTTATTTCTCAAACAGAACCTGAACACAGGTTATGTAACAGACATAGTCTACTCAGGATCTTTTCTTTTTTTTTTTTTTTAATTAATTAATTTATTTATTTATGATAGGCACACAGTGAGAGAGAGAGAGAGGCAGAGACACAGGCAGAGGGAGAAGCAGGCTCCATGCACCGGGAGCCTGATGTGGGATTCGATCCCGGGTCTCCAGGATCGCGCCCTGGGCCAAAGGCAGGCGCTAAACCGCTGCGCCACCCAGGGATCCCCTACTCAGGATCTTTTCAATCTTAAAAAGACTTCATGTTGTCCTGTATGAGCAAGATGAGAAATTTTATGTACTTAGTTTTTAAAGCTTTGATTCTTAAGTAATATCTCTACTCAACATGGGGCTCGATATTTAAGGACATATGCTCTACTGACTGAGCCAGCCAGGCAATCCTAAGATGAGAGATTTTATTTTATTTTGTAAATGTTAAAAGATGTATTTATTTTAAAAGGAGAGAGAGGGTCATGGGAGAGGGGAGGGACAGAGGGAGAGAGAGGAACCCAAGCAAACTCCACCCTGAGCATGGAGCCTAATGTGGGGCTCCATCTTACGACCTTGAGATCATCCTGAGCCAAAACCAAAAGTTGGACACTCAATCAACTGAGCCACCCGGGTGCCCCTAAGGTGAGAAATTTTAAATGGAAGTGTTAGGACTTAATCTCACGTGAAGCTTTTCCTTGGAACTTCCTGTCAAAGGAAAACATTTCTGAAGATCGGAAATTGTAAAAGATTTCCCAACCCTTTGACATTTCAATAATATTAAATACTAATATTGGTAACTGGAAATACTTGATTTCTATGAATCTAAACATTTTCTATTAATTAAAATGAGCCCCCCCCCCCAAAAAAAAACATAATGAGCTGTTCCCATTTCTTTGAATCCTGAGTTCTTTTGGCTTAAAATTCCTTGAAAATCAAAGTAAGGGTAACTTTAAATAAATTATTTTGTTCTTTTAGTCCTCTATTCCCATAATTCTTTCAACTAAAAATTATTTTAGTTCTTCAACAATATAATTCCAAGCATATGACTAGAAGTGTAACAGACCTGCTGTACATGTCATTATATCATTTAAGGCACACCGTAGATTGTATGATGCCCCACTATTTATGTACCAAGAAGAAATTTGTGTGTGTGTGTGTGTGTGTGTGTGTGTGTGTTTCTTGATACAAAGGTACTTTTATTGACAGAAGAAATTTAAGAAAATGTTAACATTCAAATGGGGAAGAGGGACTCTGAGGAAGTGAATTCCTTAGGAAAGGCTTGTGGGTTTTCTTTTTTTAATGTAAATTTATTTTTTATTGGTGTTCAATTTGCGACCATACAGAATAACACTCAGTGCTCATCACATCAAGTCCCCCCCTGATGCCCATCACCCAGTCACCTCACCCCCCGCCCACATCCCCTTCCACACCCCATAGTTCGTTTCCAAGAATTAGGAGTCTCTCATGTTCTGTCTCCCTTTCTGATATTTCCCAGTCATTTTTTCTCTTTTCCCCTTTATTCCCTTTCCCTATTTTTTATATTCCCCAAATGAATGAGACCATATAATGTTTATCCTTCTCCGATTGACTTACTTCACTCAGCATAATACCCTCCAGTTCCATCCACGTCTACGCAAATAAATGGTGGGTATTTCTCGTGGCTAATGACTGAGCAATATTCCATTGTATACATAAACCACATCTTCTTTATCCATTCATCTTTTAATGGGCACCGAGGCTCGTTCCACAGTTTGGCTATTGTGGACATTGCTATAAACATCGGGGTGCAAGTGTCCCTGTGTTTCATTGCATCTGTATCTTTGAGGTAAATCCCCAGCAGTGTAATTGTTGGCTCATATGGCAGATCTATTTTTAACTCCAAGAAGAAATTTTTAAAAATCATTCCAGTTATAGTTTTAAGACATTTTGAATTAGAAATTGGATTCCAGGGATCCCTGGGTGGCGCAGCGGTTTGGCGCCTGCCTTTGGCGCAGGGCGCGATCCTGGAGACCCGGGATCGAATCCTACGTCGGGCTCCAAGTGCATGGAGCCTGCTTCTTCCTCTGCCTGTGTCTCTGCCTCTCTCTTCCTCTGTCTGTGACTATCATAAATAAATAAAAATTAAAAAATAAATAAATAAAAATCATTAGTTTAAAAAAAAAAAAAGAAATTGGATTCCAATGTCAGAGATATTAAAAGGTGACAAAATGAGCATCTTGGAATCATTGAAATAAATAGAGTATTCTTGCTCATCCTTAAACGTAGCTGCAAAGTAGGCATAATTGGATCATTTTACCTAATTGTAGTGGGTCTTTGTAAGTTGTAGTAATAGTTACAATAATACTTGTGCTAGGAACTAGTATTCTAAACACTTTGCATGGATCCTCGCTTAAGGATCACGACAAGAGGTCTTGTGAGATAACTAATTATTGTGAGATAACTTTTATTTTATTTATTATTACTATTGTTTGGTAACCTCTATACCCAACAGGGTCCTCGAACCCCTGGCTCCTGAGATCGAGTCCCATGCTCTTCAGAGTGAGCCAGACAGGTGACCCGAGATGACTATTTTTATGCTCATTTTGTGGATGTGGAAATTGCGATAAGGCTAAGTGGTCACTGTTAAGTGACAGAGTTCAAGTAGGAATCAAACCCAGGTTGAGCTGCCTCCTGATATCATGCTCTTCCTAAACAGATAGGCTGTTCTTTTAATAGAGTGGTGAATAATCACTAATAAATCTTGTACTTTCTTCCAAAGAAAACTAAATCTTTGTTTTGGAGTCATGAGAATAACATACTATTTAACATTTACAATTACATGAATTAATTTGCATGTTTTGAAAGGGTATACTGTAATTTCCTGACAAGTCCTTTCACAATCATAGGACTGCTCTCCACTTGGCCTGTGCCTGTGGCCATGCAGATGTGGTGTTTCTCCTGGTAGACCGGAAATGCCAGCTCAACCCCCGTGATGATGAAAACAGGACACCTCTAATGAAGGTGCGTGGTCACAGCTATATCTGCCTGAGATTGATTGGATTGAAGTACTTGGAATGAACATTTGTTGCATTTAAACATAACTCATTGGTGAAACTTGTGGCATGTTTCCTTTAAATTCCCAGAACTTACATTCTGTTTCTTGGTGTAATGCTGACAGGCTGTACAATGCCAAGAAGAGGAATGTGCAACTATTGTGCTGAAACACGGTGGTGATCCAAATATTACGGACAACGAGGGCAACACCGCTCTCCATTATGCGGTCTCTGAAGAGAACGTCTCCATAGCAAAGAAGCTGCTTTTACACAAAGCAGATATAGAGGCCAAAAACAAGGTACAGATGAACTTTTTTTTTGACAAAGTATTTCATGTTCTAAATATATATACATATATATATAGCTTCAAAAAGGTTTTTTATATATATATACGTACATATATATGTACATAGGCACATATGAACACATGGACACGGAATTTTATACATCCGGTCCTGTCATCATGGAAACAACTCCAAAAGCAAGGCAGGGGGAGGGAAAGAGAAAAGTAATGCATATAGAAAGGCAACTTTCTGTCTGCTAGCGACCCTTCCACCCCAGAAAGAAAATCTTCCCATTAGTGCCTGGGAGTAGATGGTGCTCTCAGAGCCCAGAAAGGATTGAAGGCATAGAGTGGAGAGTGGTGATGATGGAGGCCGAATGCTTGTGTGGGGGCTTAGGAGATGAATGCTTCTGGGGATAAGTAGGAGACCGTGACCCAGAGGAGTAGCTTGGGTGAGTGTAAATGGGAGGAGAAAGCTGCAAGTTGTAATAGGCCATGGGCGCTCTAGGCCCTAAGGTTCAGAAGATGAGAGCAAGGGGATCAGGTCATGACATCCTACAGGGGGCATCTACTTGTGCTGGTAGCCACTCTGCCAGCCATGTGCCACGGTGAGGTCTCCCATTCCAGAGAGTAGCTCCTGCTCAGCCTGTGTAGTTCCTCAGTGGGGTGGTAGGTGTCTATGGGGAGCTGGCAATGACCACACTCGCCAGTCTCCCTGTGCTTTCTTTGACGTGCATTACCTTCAGTGGCTGCCCTTGCAGAAACACTGTTGCGTGCCATAGATAGGGTCGATTTTTCATATTTGGAAGCTGAAGCATTTCCTGAATGAAAATATTTTGAAATAATTGTCTAAGCTTTTGCTTTAAATAACAATACTTTTTATTTTTGAAGATTTTATTTGAGAAAAAGAGAGCATGAGAGAGAGCAAACATGAGTAGGGAGGAAAGGCAGAGGTAGCGGAAGAAGAGGCCTTCCCACTGAGCCAGGTAGCCTGATGCACGGGGCTTGATGTCAGGAGTGGGATCATGACCATAACCAGAGGGAGATGCTTGACCCACTGAGTCACCCAGGCTCACCATAATACTCCTTCCTTCCTACCTACCTCCTACCTTCCGTCCTTCCTTCCTTCCTTCCTCCTTCCTTCCTTTTTTTTTAATCTTTCTTTCTTCTTTCTTTCTTTCTTTCTTTCTTCCTTTCTTTCTTTTTTTTTCTTCTTTCTTTCTTTCTTTTCAGCTCACATTCCGGGGTTTGTTTATTTATTTTATCTTTTTGTTTTTTATTTTATTTTTTTTAGTTGGAGTTCAGTTTGCCAACGTATAGCACAGCACTCTGTGCTTGTCCCATCAAGTGCCCCCCCCCCTTGGTGCCCGTCACCCAGTCACCCCAACCCCCCACCCACCTCCCTTTCCACCACCCCTTGTTTGGTTCCCAGAGTTAGGAGTCTCTCATGTTCTGTCGCCCTCACTGATATTTCCACTCGTTTTCTGTCCTTTCCCCTTTATTCCCTTTCACTTTCTTATATTCCCCAAATGAATGAGACCATATAATGTTTGTCCTTCTGTGATTGACTTACACACTCAGCACAATACCCTCCAGTTCCATCCATGTTGAAGCAGATGGTGGGTATTTTTTGTTTCTAATTGCTGAGTAATCCGTGGTATATGTACGCAATGGAATATTACTCAGCCGTGAGATTTTATTTATTTTAGAGGAAGTGAGCGAGCATGTGCAAGCAGGGGGTGGTGTGGGGGCAGAGGGAAAGAAAGAGGGTGAGAATCTGAAGTAGACTTTGTGCTGAGCCTGGCTCAGGGCTGGATCTTATGACTCTGATCGTCACGTGAGTTTAGACCAAGAGTCAGATGCTCAATGGACTGAGCCACTCAGTTGCCCCTAAAGAATGATACCTCTGAAGAAGCATTAGAGAATGCAGCTTTCTTTTATGTATTTATGGCAAATATTTATGAGAACACAGAATGTGTTCTGAAACTTTATTTTCAGAAATTTTTTCTGACCCAGTTTGTTTTATTATTTAGTGTCAAACAACAGAGGAAAGCAAAATCTGCATTGGAAACACGCTCTCTCTTAAGACACAAAACAAATGTGTTTTACAGTATCAAATCTTGCTGCCGTTGAGAAGTTCCTATTTGATCAAAAAGCGATTTATTAACAGGGTCGGAGTTTATCTTTTATCAGCCTTGACTTAAGAGGGACAAAAGAGGGGAAAAGGAGAAAGAAGTCAGAAATATGCTGAGCAATTTGGAAAATCGTCAAATGAGGGGAAATAACTAGAAGAGTTTTTTTTTTTTTTTTTTTTTATTGTGTTGGTCTTTCTTCGGTTTTATGTTTAGGCAAGGTGTCTTCAATTTGCAGGGATAATAATTCTTACTTTACAACACACTCACTGGTTCCCTATACTTGTCTAGAGATGAATTCTAGGAGGACTCTGAGGAAATCAGATTGGCAGTGAACAGATGGTTGATTATGTGGGCAAGAAGAGGGTCACCTGGGCGGCTCAGCGATTGAGCATATGCCTTGAGCTCAGGGCATGATCCCGTGGTCCCAGGATCGAGTCCCACATCAGGCTACTCGAGTGGAGCCTGCTTTTCCCTCTGCCTGTGTCTCTGCCTCTCTCTCTCTCTCTCTCTCTCTCTCTCGGTCTCTCATGAATGAGTAAATAAAACTATTTATTAAAAAAGTGGCCAAGAAGAGGAAAGAAGAAATAATCAACTGATACAGTATCGTATTTGGCAGCAATAGCCACTTAGACAAAACTCTAAACTCTGCTTGCAAATCTAGAATGTCTTGATGGGAAGTAAGGAGTGTGTAAATAATGGAAGGAAGTTACATTTTTGAGTTTACTGGTCCTTGTTATAACCTCTAGCCATGGAAATTGAATGCAGGTTTGATAAATGATTCATTTCTGTTTTTGGCGGAATCCTCAAGCGATAGGGAGAATTGGCCACATAGGTGAAAGAGGAGACTGACGTGGTTGTGTACTGCACTAGTTCTCAGCTAGAATTCTGCTGGTGAATCACAGTCAACTTAGGGAACTTTAAAAGAATCTGCAAGCCAAAACTGTCCCGTGAAGCTTTCAACGGAGTAAGTCCAATAACGTGTACATAGAGATTTGGAAATAGTTTTTTGAGATTCTTATACAACTCTTGGCCAAGAACTACTGAATGGGTAAGTATACGTATACAAATTTAGAGATGTAAAAATATTAAATCTCTGCAAGCGCTGACGTTTGATACTGGCTACTTCCACTCTTTCATCTGTCTGTATGTCTATGAGAATTACAGATGAAAATTATTGGGCATCTTTGTTGGCTGAAAAATAGTTACCTTTTCTCCAACTATCAGTCATTCCCTGGCACCCAGATGGGAAGTCTTTATGAGTAGTCTTTTAATAAGTAGAGTCTGACCCTTTAAAGATTTTACATGTTTTGCTACCATTCTGATTATTACAAGCAGGGTTTTCCCAATAGCAGCAGTAGAAATCCATGAACCTTCCTTTTTAGTTGAAGCTGTGCGATAGACTCTCTTAGGATGTCTTTCAAATTCATAGGGCCCTGGCATAATCAGGGCAGTAGTGTTAAACATTCAGCATGTAGTTAGTGACAATACAGATGGTAATTGTTTTAATAACTTTGCTTCAGCATTCCTCTGAACTCTTTGCCTGTTCGGTTAGCAATCTGAGGGAAGTAAATACAAATAGATTGTAGTTGAAACAAGCATTGGAAAATTCTGACAGTAGGTGTTATGAGTCTTCACAGCAATTTTCATTAGAAGGTGGGGCCTAATTTGTTGGTAAAACATGATCCTGATGCTTTAGGAAAGGTTTGATGTTCAAGTATTTGTTTTATGCACAGCCATTAGAAACAGTCACAGCAAATAGAAAAACACAAGTAGGCTATAGACTAAACGTAGCCCCCGGATATATTTAGTTTCCACTGTCAGTTGAGCTAAGATTTAAAATTATGACACGCATGTAGAATTCTGGATTTTGAGCTTTTCTTATAGATGACTTCTGGTACCTTGAGCCCATGTTGCTGTTTGGTATGCTGTGCAGAGGCTGTCCCTTTATATGAGGCCTGTGTCTCCAGTTTGCTTGTGTCCCCGACTAGGTTCTTCACTGACTCGTGTCACCTGCTTTGCCTCCATAAGCACTGAGTTTACAATTACTGTTTTATGGTATATGTTGATAAAGATTTCAAGATTTTCAAGACAATCCCTGTTAATTGATAATATATTTTTTGTATCTTCTGTTAATTTCTTAGGATTCAGATTGAATTTTCAGTTTCTTTGTCTCCTAATTTTTTTTCATTACTTTATTCAGTAATCATGAGAGACCCAGAGAGAGAGAGAGGCAGAGAGCTAGGCACAGGGGGAAGCAGACTCTTATGGGGATCCTGATGTGGGCTCGATCCCAGGACCCTGGGATAATGATGTTCAACCTCTGAGTCACCCAAGTGCCTCGGGATGAATTTTCTAAGTTAGGAATTGAAAGTCGTTTTTTTCACAAACATTTTTTCTTTATATGTACGGTAATCATGTTCCTTTGGAATATCTGCAAGCCATATGAGGTTAATCCTGGTTCTACTTGGATAGATTATGCATATTTCAGACAATATTATCTTTCTCCTTGGTATTATTCCCTAAATATGCAATTAATTTAGTAGCTTATATTATACTAAAAATAATCCGTATAAAGCTGTATTAGAATTTTTGAATAATATTTTTTGTTAGACTCAGTTTCCCAACATGTAAACACCCAGTGCTCATCTAGTATTAGAATTTTTATTGATAAGTGATGACATTTTTATTTCTGATTTACACTTTGTCTAAATTATAAAGTAATCATAAATAGCAATGATAGTAGAAACTAGAATACAAACAGGTTTTTTTTTAGAAGTAGATGTGCGTCAGGTTCCCAGAATCAGTATAATTGAGAATAAAATCTCATATTGACTTAATTCACTTAGCGTAATACCCTAAGTCAGAGAAAGACAATTCTCATATGATCTCATTGATAAGTGGAATATAAGAAAGAAGACAGAGGATCATAGGGGAAGAAGAGGAAAACTTAAACCGGAGAGACTGAGGGAGACAAAGCATAAGAGACTCTTAATCATAGGAGCCAAACTGAAGGTCACTGGAGGGGTGGAGTGGGAGGATGGGATAACTGGGTGATGGACATTAAGGAGGGCACATGATGGAATGCGTCCTGGGTGTTACATAAGACTGAGGAATCACTGACTACTACCTCTGAAACTAATAATACACTATATGGTAATGAATTGAATTTAAATAAACGGGTAAAATGAAAAAAAAATCTCATACTGAGCTTTCTAACTGTTAAGATAAAACTTTATCATGCTATAATAGGGGAAAATCCAAGTACTATTTATGTAGTTACTTATTTTTAATATTTTATTGTTCTTATTTTTTTAATTTAAAAAAAAAATTTTTATTGGAGTTCAATTGGCCCACATAAAGGATAACACCGAGTGCTCATCTCATTGTGTGTCCTCCTTAACCAAAGATTATTTAGTATTAAGGTCAAAGTTCATTTGAAGCTTGTTTCTTTTATTTTTATTT
The DNA here is from genome assembly GCF_048418805.1 of Vulpes vulpes. NCBI lineage: Eukaryota > Metazoa > Chordata > Mammalia > Carnivora > Canidae > Vulpes > Vulpes vulpes. The sequence goes on from NC_132788.1 coordinate 31,830,245, forward strand.
ATTTTTCTTTTTAGTTTTTTTTTTTTTTTTTTTTTTTTTTTTTATGATAGTCACAGAGAGAGAGAGAGAGGCAGAGACACAGGCGGAGGGAGAAGCAGGCTCCATGCACCGGGAGCCTGATGCGGGATTCGATCCCCGGTCTCCAGGATCGCGCCCTGGGCCAAAGGCAGGCGCCAAACTGCTGCGCCACCCAGGGATCCCCTTCTTTTTAGTTTTTAAAAGAGTTATTTATGTGTTTTAGAGAGACAGCACACACATATGCACAGGCTTGTGGGGGAGGGGGAGGTGGAGAGGGAGAGGGAGAGAGAGAGTGTCTTAAACAGACTTGGTGCTGAGTGCCAGGGGAGCCCAGAATCCAATGTGGGGCTGGATCCCAGGACCCTGAGATCACACCTGAGACAAAACCAAGAGTCACTCACTGGCTACGCAACCAGCTACCCTGAAACCTAGCTCTTTTCATTCAGAGTCCATCTCCTCAGTGACTCATTTGGAGCAGGAGTGTTTTATGTTGACATCTGGGATCCCCATACCATTGATAGAAGAGAATCAAGCAAGTTTGTACAACCTGGAGAAAACCCTTAACTTTTTATTGGAAAGTTCTTCAAACTATATCCCTGGGAACTCTTTTTTTTTAAAATAATAAATTTATTTTTTATTGGTGTTCAGTTTACCAACATACAGAATAACACCCAGTGCTCATCCCGTCAAGTGCCCCCCTCAGTGCCCGTCACCCATTCACCACCACTCCCCGCCTTCCTCCCCTTCCATCACCCCTAGTTCGTTTCCCAGAGTTAGTAGTCTTTATGTTCTGTCTCCCTTTCTGATATTTCCCACACATTTCTTCTCCCTGGGAACTCTTATTTCTCAAGTATTAATGTTTGCTCCAAAAAAGGAATTGTCAAATGGGAATAAGCAAATGTAAATGGAGTTCATTTGTGCTAGATACATAGTGCAGTTTTGTAGTATTTCACAAACATAGATGATCATTGAATCTTTCTTTTGGGCACAGTATCTCTTGCAAATTATGTGTTCTTTGGACTATAATTGAAGATACACTGCTCCAGAGATATCCATTAAAATCAATAACAGGGATCCCTGGGTGGCGCAGCGGTTTGGCGCCTGCCTTTGGCCCAGGGCGCGATCCTGGAGACCCGGGATCGAATCCCACGTCGGGCTCCCGGTGCATGGAGCCTGCTTCTCCCTCTGCCTATGTCTGCCTCTCTCTCTCTCTCTCTCTCTCTCTCTCTCTGTCTCTGTGACTATCATAAATAAATAAAAATTAAAAAAAAATAAAATCAATAATAATACTTTAAATATTTACTACTATGTTTTAGAGAGTTGAGATACAGAGATAAAAAATAATTCTCCCCTCTAGAAGCTTTTTGTTTAGATGGTGTGCAATAAAATAACTAGAGTATACCGTGATATATATTGTGAGAGAAGCAAAGATCCTTTGAGCCAGGCAATGTTTAAACCGAGTTTGTTGAATGACTGCAGGTAATCTCTTGAAGAGGAAGAGGAGGTCTATTTTATAATTTTTATTTTATGTTTTAAAAAGATTTTATGATTTTGAGAGAGACAGTGAGCGAGCGAGCAGGAGAGCAAGCACGAGTGGAGAGGAGGGGTAGAGGGAGAGGGAGAAGCTGACTCCTTGCTGCAGAGGGAACCCAAAGTGGGACTCCATCCTAAGACCCTGGGATCATGACCTGAGCTCATGAGCTGAAGGCAGATGCTTGACCAACTGAGGCACCCACACTCCCTGAGAAAGCAGTATTTTAAAAAGAAGGAGCAGCTGGTGAAACCATGGAGGGTTGAGAACGATGGGGCTAATTTTATTTACTTTCTATGTTACATGTTTAAGTTACAGGATGGTTTAGAATTTTTACGATTCATATCCAAATATGTAATTTTGTAAATTACAAATTATTTTTGCACTTTTACAGGATGGCCTCACACCGCTTTTAGTTGCCGTAAATAACAACAAAGAGGACATGGTGGCATTTTTAGTGAAAGAAGGAGCAAATGTAAATGCAGTTGACAACGCTAAAAGGTAAGGTTTTTTTTGTGTGTGTGTGAATCTTAGTATTTGGTCAAGAGTGGTAACAATTTCTGAAGGCAAAAGTTTAACTTAATAAGAAGAGTATTAACTTACAGGTATAGTGAAAAATGTCAGCTTGCGATCGGTTCGGTAGAAAACAATTATTCTGACAGGACAACGTGAAGAACATTGTATAGTATAATTCAGGATCCCTTGTAATATAGATTGATATCATTTGCAATAGTTTTTTTGCTGTATGATTTTACAGTAGCTAAAAGTGTTTCTTGTCAAAATTGTTAGTTTTTTAGCTCAGAGCATGATGCCAGAGTCCGGGAATTGAGCCCCACATCGGGCTCCCAGCAGGGAGCCTGCTTCTCCCTCTGCCTATGTCTCTGCCTTTCTTTCTGTGTCTCTCCCGAATAAGGAAATATAATTGATAAAAAAAAAATTTAAAGAGTCCAAGCAGAAACCTCTGAAATGGTCTCCAAGCCTTCATTTGGTAGGGTAAACCAAAAACAACCCTGCATCCTAGGAGAGATGCAGAGGGATAGTGCTAGGAGAGCTATGCAGTGGGATAGTGCTAGAGGATGAAAGGCTGGTGAGCTCTATCACATTTCTGCTTGATTCACTAGTCTGGCCCATTCAGAGACTGGATAGATTGTGGCAAACATCTGTAGTTACTGTCAACTTAAACAAAGAGTCGTTCCATAGTTATTGTGCACCTCTTATTGCTTCCAGAACAGATTAATAAGACGTCAGGTACATGGTATGTCACCACTGATACGGCAAATGCATTCTTTTCTATTCCGCTAGTGAATGAGAAATAGTTCATATTCATAGAGTATGGACAAAGTGTCCATTCATTTCATTTGCCTCGGCGTTTTATTAACTCATGAAGCTAGACCATTTGAACATCCCCAGAATATCTCATTGGGCCTATCATACTGACACCATGCTAATTTGACATGAGGAGCAGTAAGAGGCTATAATGCTTTGGGCCCTTGGTCAGACCACATGAATTGACATATCTGTGAAGTTTTGAGGCATCTAGTGGGCATGCCAGGGTCTTCTCTTAGGAGTGAAAGAAAAATTGCCACATTTTGAATACTTTTTCACAAAGACAGAAACCGGGAGACCTCTTTGGGTTCTGGAGGTAGCATATTTTACACCACTAATTCTCAATGTGTTGGGGGTGGGGTGGTGGGAGAATAATTCTGCTCCTCGGGGAGCATTTGGCAGTGTCTGGAGACCTGTTTTTTGACATGTCAAAAGCTGTACATACTTAATGTATCGAATTCAGTGAGTTTGTGGATAAGTGTAGACCTCTGTGAAATCATCACTGCCTTAAAGCCATAGTCCTACCCATCACCTCCGAAAGTTTCTTCCTGCTCTTATTAATTAATTAATTAATTGCTAAGAACACTTAACATAAGATCTACCCTCTTAGCAAATTTTAAGTATGCAATGCAGTATTATTAGCTATAGAACGGCTAACAATAGATTTGTCCGGAGACCTTTTCGATCCTCACAACTGAGGACGTTGCTGGCATCTAGTGGGTCGATGTCAGGAGTGCTGGCAAACATACCCAAGGGAGGCCTCCACAACAACCCACCATGTCCATGGTACAAGGTTGGGAAACCTTGTCCTACATTGAGTACTCCTGTCATCCATACACCTTGGTGAAAGTGAAGAATGCAAGACTTCAGTGGTCTCAGAGCAGATGAATTGTGCAGCAGGTGCAGGCTGTGCTTAGGAGTCCCCACTGCTTTGGTCACAGGATCCAGTAGACCCTATGCTATTCGTGGTGTCAGTGGTGGGGAAAAGTTGTACCGTGGATCTTAGGGCAAGCCCCTGTTGGAGAATCAGAGTGCAGGCCCTTGGGGTTTTCTGATCTTGAGTCCCCATCAGAAGCTTGCCTGTAGAGGAGTCCTATGGGAGACAGAAATGACTTGGTTTTAGTATTCCTTCTGTGCTAAGTCATTGGCTGGACACAGCCTAGCAGAGACACAAGGCCCTGGTGTGAGTGCTACGGTGGATATGAAAATGTAGCAGCTGTGCCTACATTTTGAGCTACAATTCAACTGTGCTCTCTATGGTAGATCCTCTAGAAGACAAATCCGAAGAGTGCAACTCCCTGACCTCTATATTAGTCTGGGTCCAATCAGAAGACGGATATGACATAGTATTTTAAACCGTGGAAGTAAATATAAAGAATTACTAAATGATGATGAGATAGTAATGAAAAGATGGGACAGAGAAGTCTGAAGACAGTACCACAGAAGAGCTAACTTGGGAGGGGAGGGGGGTCCAAAGTTGCTAAAGAAGGTGTGATTGCAGCACGATGGATGGCAGAGAAGTTTGAGTCCTGTATGTCTGACTTCCTCTGTGCATCCAATTACCAGCCTCAACTCATTTGTGTCCCAGAGGGTTGTTCCTGTTTGCCTGGAGATTGAGCAGCTGGCCCTGGCCCATGTTCTGGTTTGCTTCCCTTCTTCTTCTTCATCTTCTTTCATCTTCATCTTCGTCTTCTTTGTGTTCTCCTTCTCCTCCTCCTTTCCTTCTTCTTCTCTTCTTCCTATCCCCTACTTTATTCTCCCTTGCCCCCCCCAACCCCCCTTCACCAGCATCAGAAGTACTCTTCCCAGCTGTGCACTCCAGAGCATGCAGTCCCGGCCCCAGCCAGTGATCTTCCTATAATGGATACCGTGCCCCCAGCAAATGCTCTTGACACCCTACTGGCTCTGTGCATCCAGTCCTTAGTCTTAACTCTGCTGTATCCCTAAGGGGTTTGTTCCATCCTTCTGCATGTGCATATGATACACTGGAGGCCTTGCACTGCTCTGCTGGTCCGTGGGCTCATTGTGCCCTTGACACTCTGTATACATCCGTTTATCAGACAGGACTCCCTGCACTCCTGAAGGATAGTTCCTGTTTGCATGATGAGTAGCATGGACTAGCTTTGGCCGGGCAACTCTGACTGTAGTTCAGACATCTCCTTCAGTGAGATCTGAATCCCAGCCTTGGGATTTACCCATTCGGGTAATCTTTCTTGGGTAATCTTGCACCTTAGTATTGGGTTTCTTTTCTCATCTTTATAGTTGGTCTACTGTTACAGTTCATCATTTTTTATATTAAACGTTCCCTGTTCAAATTACTAAGTGGTTTGTCTCCTGTTTGGACCCTCACTGATACACTATCCCTTGTTTTTGGAATGTGCTTCTCTCCCTCTCACTGGCTAACCCCTTTTCATTCTTTAAGTTTTAGCTTTGATATTGCTTCTTCCTGTGCATCCATCCCTGACTCACTACCCTTATTTTTACATGACTCCATAGGCCCTTTGTGCTCACCTTAAATGTGGCATTAAACTCGCCTCTACTCTGTGAACACCGCAGTGTCATCTTTGTTGTTCCCTCACTGATTCCCACAATGCCAGAATATAGGTTTTCAGTACACGTTTCTGATTTAAGTTTGGGTCCCTTTGAGGTGGTTCTCCCAGGTCAGGGATCTCCAGTAGACTATGGCCCAGGTCATCCTCAACACACTGGAGCCCTCAAATTCTCATCATGGTTTAATTACGACATAGTTTCAGTTTTCCTCAGTAGATAGAGTGGACTGCAAGGGGAGAGATGACAAAAGAATAAATAACCAGTTATGAAAAACTGTTGTTGTTTTTTTATTTTTTACTTATTTATGATAGTCACACACACACACACACACAGAGAGACAGAGAGAGAGAGAGAGAAGGAGAGAAAGAGAGGCAGACACACAGGCAGAGGGAGAAGCAGGCTCCATGCACCGGGAGCCTGACGTGGGATTCGATCCTGGGTGTCCAGGATCGCGCCCTGTGCCAAAGGCAGGCGCTAAACCGCTGCGCCACCCAGGGATCCCTGTTGGTTGTTTTTTTAAAGATTTTTATATATTTGAGTGTGAGAGAACACAAATGGGGGTGGAGACAGAAGAAGGGGGAGAAGTACACTCCCTGCTGAGCAGAGGGCTGGAGGCAGGGCAACCCCAAGGCCCCTGAGTCCTGACCTGAACTAACGAAGCCTTATTTTTTTAAGATTTTATTTATTCCTTCATGAAAGACACAGAGAAGAGAGAGAGCAGAGACACAGGCAGAGAGAGAAGCAGGCTCCATGCAAGGAGCCTAATGTGGGACTCGATCCCAGGACTCCAGGATCTCGCCCTGTGCCACAGGCAGGCACTAAACCAGTGAGCCACCGAGGTATTCCCTTAACGAAGCCTTTTAATGGACTGAGCCACCCAGGTGCCCCTATGGAAAGTGTGTGGTGAATTTCTTGGCAACTCTTAAAAGGACAAGACATTCATGACAGCCCTGAAGTAGAATTGGAAAACCTGAGCTAAGGGGTTTGGTAAAGCATTCATATCTCAGTTGTTTTTCATCATAAAACACATATTACCCCAACACTTTGTTATTTTCATTAGTTTTACTGCCAAATGAGTATGCAGCAAAGTTGAACCAGGACATATATGAGACTCAGATGGGGATGGGAGTTCTAATCAGGAACTTTCTAGAGGGTGTCTGTTCTAGATCCAAAATTGTTTTCCACAGAAGCCTGGGAATTGGAAATCCAGGATTCAGATGATTGTGAGAAAGTCTTTGGGGGATCCACATAGCATTTGACCACGGAACAAAGAAGCTCAGAGTTGGACTACCATATACTCTTTGAGTATCTCTGATCTGTAGAAAAACACTACAGTCAGCCAAATTCTTTAACTTACCTGGAGTCCTGGTGTGGAGTTCCTATCTCCTTATAGCCTGGTAATGTCGTTGCCTCTCATCGCAGGTTGCGTTAGGAAATGTCAGTCTTCTCTTCAGTTGTCACTACAGAGAGCCTCTACTGGTCTCATAAGTCACCCTGGGGAATTCTAAGGGGACAAAAGATAATTTTCTAGCTGGCTCCTGTAAGAGACAAATGCTTGATGCTCATAGTTGCAATCATTCACATGCACCAAAACCATTTGGTCTAGCTAAGCTGAATAGGGCCAAGAAATGGTTTCTTGTTGTTGTTGGCCCTTTGTTTTTGTTCATTGCTCTTCCACCAATGAACAGATCTGCCCTGGAACTAGCCACTCTCTCAGAAGGGACCCTAGTGGTCTCCAGAGTTCTCTAGGTCATTCCAGCAGCAATTTCTGAAGATGCAGACTCCCTTAGTTTCTAGGTTGCTCATTCCAAACAACTTCTTGTCAAATCATGCAACCTACACACACAAAATGGCATTAAATGGCCTCTGAAATAAGTGCCTACCCTTCTATCTATGCATTTGTCTTGCTGTAAAAATAGACACCAAACTTCCCAATTTTGCTGGTGCATCTTGTGCAACGGTGGTTTCTGTTAGGTTTTGTTGGTCAATTTTTCTTTTTTCTTTTCTTTTCTTTATTCTTTTCTTTTCTTTTCTTTTCTTTTCTTTTCTTTTCTTTTCTTTCTTTTCTCTTCTCTTCTCTTCTGTTCTCTTGTCTTCTTTTCTCTTCTTTTTTCTTTTCTTTTTCAGATTTTGTTGATCTATTTGACAGAGCAAAAACCTAGGATAAGGAGCAACAAAGGTAGAGGGAGAGGCAGGTTCCCCACTGACCAGGTAGCCTGATATGGGGCTTGATGCCAGGACCCTCAGATCGAGATCTGAGCTGAAGGCAGATGCCTGACTAAGCCCCCACTCCTTCCCTTTTCTAAGCAGGCTGTAGTCCCAACATGGGCCTAAACTCACAACCCCAAGACCAAGAGTTGCATATTCTATCAACTGAGCCAGTCAGGGGCTCCTACTTTGGTTAATCCTTAAAATCATTAACAAATGTAATAGGAATCTGGTCAGTGAGTTTGGGGGTAGCTAATTTTGTATTAGCTGTTGTCATGGGTTTGCTCCTGCTTTTTTCTATCTGCCTCACCCACAATATCTCGTGTAGTCCAGTTGTAATTAATTAATGGATCAATTACCACCACATTAAAAGAAGTTTCTGTAGACATTCGTATACAGCCTCGGGGTCTGTGTGTGTGTGTGTGTGTCACATACACATAAATATGAACAGACTGTCCTGTTTGTATTTTACTTGATTTTTTTTTCAACCGCATCATATCATTCTTTGATTTCGATCTTTCTGGTGAAATCTTTCCCATCCAATTCGAGTACCTACGAGAAACTGCAAACTTTTGTTAACAAACATGCAGTTTAAAAAGTGTTTTACTCTCATTTCCAAATAAATACACAGATATCAAAAGAGTGACCACTTACAAGTTATAATGGGAAAATATTTCATTAGAAAAAAGAAAAAAATTTTTTTCATTAAAAAAAATAAATAAAGATACCAAAATCACTGGAAAAAAAAATAAAAATGCAAATAAAAGTCTAAAAAAAAAAAAAAGAAAGAAAAAAGAAAAAGCCAGGGTATAAACACATCACGAGGTGTATGCAGGATTTACATAAGGGGAAAAAAACCTCCTGGGAAGCTAAGGAGGGATGTCAAATAAGACTGAAGCGCAAAGGCATAATGTGCATCTAAATACACTGATTCAAGGAGATTGATTCTGTTAACATTAATTCTCTTAACCTAATTAGAAATTCTCTCCATGAATTCTTTAAATTTAGCATAGTGATTAAAAATTCATCTCAAGTAACGTAGAGGTAAATATTGCCAAGAGAATATTGAAAGAGAAGATTAAGAAGGGGAACTATGGACCTGTATTGGATACTAAAACATATGTATAAAGAAGTTAAAATGCTAGAGTACTGATACAAGGTCTGTTGAATCCAGTGTAAAACCCAGAAACAGAAAAACATAACAGAATGTATGATAAAGTGGCATTTTAAGCTAGCTGAGAAAAGATGGATTGTTTAGCAGAAGCAAATAACTATTTTTTTAAACAGTTCTTAAGTGTTGGGGCGCCTGTGTGTGGCTCGTTTGGTTAAGCCTCTGTTTATTTTTATTTTTTGTGTTTGTTGATTTCAGCTCATATTCCTCCGTCTCTCTCTCTCTCTCTCTCTCAGAAAAAAAAAAAATCTTAAATGTTGTACCACACTGCAAACTAAATCTTGGATTGATTAAAGATTAAATTGGGGAATAACAGCAAAAAATAAAAACAAAGAAAATATAAACGTAAGGCTGGGCCAAATCGGAGGATTAGGAGGCATGCAGAAATGCGTTTTCATTTCATCTAGGGAATATGAATTGTTCTCCCCTTGTGAGCTTGCACTTGATGATACCCATTGCCAAGTCTGCCCATGAGAACAGTTTTCTGTTGGCTGCATCTGCTCCATTCCATGGAGACTGACAGGGGTCCCTAGGGATGTGGAAGAGGAATAAACTGAGGGAGAGCATTCGTTAGGGAAGTATTCTGGGGGAACATGCTTTCATGTACTCTAGCCCTAGTCGTATATAAATACTACTTTTATTTTTTTCTTAAGATTTCATTTATTTATTCATGAGAAACTCAGGAAGAGGGAGAAGCAGGCTCCCTGCGGGGAGTCTCGTGTGGGACTGGATCCCAAAATCCAGGATCAGGACTTGATGGAAAGCAGATGCTCAACCACTGAGCCACTCAGGGGCCCGGAAGACTACTTTTCCACACCCCAGAGTCTTTTGCAAATGTCCCGTAATGCTCAGCCGTCCCGGCAACGTTTGAGGGGAAGCCAGCCCAGGTCAAGGGGATCGCGGAGATTTGAGAGGCTTGGGCCTCCTGGGACATGCGCTTTGGGCACTCTTGGCCATGGGCTCCTTGTGAGCAGGCGAGTGACGCCAGTTTCTGAGGTGCACAGGCGCATTTGTGTTTAGGTGCATTGCTGGGTTACATTTGTTCTGCAGAGAGAGATTTTGAACCCCGGCTCTTGGTCGCTGGGAGGTTGCCGCGAGGCCGGCTTGGCTTATCTCCAGCACTAAGTGTTGAGCCCTAGAGGCGGCGAAAACCTGTGTCTGTGAAGCCGGAAAGCTTTGCGATGAAGACAGTGTTTAGCTTCGGGGGTAAGAGGGGCGAGCTGCCCTTGGGCTTCAAGATCAGCCCGCGGAGGGCCGGCTCTGGCGTCTGAATGGTACCAAACTCGCCCGCCGGGCCCTGGGTACCACATCCCAGACAGAGGTCTCAGAAAGATCCACAAAGCTGCCAGCGGGGGCAACGCAGCGAAAGTGCAGCAGATTCTGTTGCTGGGGATAAATGACTTGAATGATAGAGACCAGATGAACAGGTGATAGGGACTTTGCAGCGGCGGGGAGGAGGCAGGGCGGACGGGGAGAGGCGCTCACCTTGCCGGCCTGAGTCTGGAGAGCTGAGCCTGGGCGACCGCCAGGGCCCTTGGCCATCTTCTGGTGGCCCCGCAGCACTAGGTGGTGGAACCTTACCTGGGGTCTACTCCGGCCCACTGAGCAACAAAATGTCTTCAGCTGCCTTTGGACCCGTTCATAATTCTCCGTAGGGAGCACTTTACAGACAGTTTTGACGTGATTTAATGGACTTTCAATAGTAGTAGAAACGAAATTAAGGGGACGCCTGGGTGGCTGAGTGGGTGAGCATGTGCCTTTGGTTCAGGTCGTGATCCTGGGTCCTGGGAGCCCCAGTCGGGTTCCTAGCAGGGAGCCTGTATGCCTATGTCTCTGCCTCTCTCTCTGTCTGTCTCTCATGAATAAATAAAATCTTAAAAGAAAAACAGAAATGAAATTAAGTATATATGGTATTTTATTTTTAATGGACATCTTGTGCCAGTGTTATTAAAGAGTGCATGCTGAGAGAAGGAAATCCCAGAATTACTTTGGATACAGGGCAGTATCTGACTTCTGTGTAGAGTTTGTACCTATGTCATTTACCTTGGAAGGAGATTTGGAATTGGGAAGATGGTTCTGTCTGTCTGTGAATAGGAAGCCTCATTTTTCTGAAAATGTGTACTCTTCCCGTGTTTATCAGTATTCCTTGGAATAGAGGGACCTTGGAAGGAGATTTGGAATTGGGAAGATGGTTCTGTCTGTCTGTGAATAGGAAGCCTCATTTTTCTGAAAATGTGTACTCTTCCCGTGTTTATCAGTATTCCACAACGCAATAGAAACGTTGCGGTTTTAGAAATTTTGAGCTTATGTGTGCGGTCTCTGTGCTTTTCATTGTGATAAAATTAAGAAAAATTTTGCAATCACTCACTATATTGTACACCTGCACCTAATACAACGCTGTATGTTAACAAACTGGAACTAGAATAAAAACTTTAAAAAAAATTTTTTTATACAATTCCTTCTAGTTGTTGAAATGTACCTTAAATTTCCGCAAATTATTCGTTGACTAACAGCTGAAAGACGGATAAATCAATGGAACACGTAAGAAAATGCCAAACACCTAAGTGTATGTTAAGACTTTATAACTTGATGCTGGTGACGTTTCATATTAGAAGGAAAAGGTGAATCATTCATAATGTTGATGACATATCTGCTATTTGGAGAAAACTAGCTAGAATTTTATCTCATAAAAATAAGTTCCAGATGGAATACAGATTAAAAATGTTAAATCTGCAAAATACAGTACAAAAGAAGAAAACATGAATGCTTCTGTGCCCATTTTTTTATGTTGACAAAGACCATTCTAAGAATGACTTTAAAAGCAAGAGTTTGGGCAGCCCAGGTGGCTCAGGGGTATAGCGCCGCCTTCAGCCCAGGGCCTGATCCTGGAGAACCCAGGATCGAGTCCCACATTGGGCTCCCTATATGGAACCTGCTTCTCCCTCTGCCTGTGTCTCTGCCTCCCTCTCTCCCCCTATGTCTCTCACAAATAAAGAAAATCTTATAAATAAATAAATAAATAAATAAATAAATAAATAAATAAATACATGCATGCAAGAGTTCTGGAGGTTGATTCAGCCACATAAAAAATTAAAACTCTCTGTATATCAGAAAATAATATTAATATAATAAAAGAATTTCCTTGCAAAATATTTACCACATATGTGTATCAGATAAAAAAAATGTCTTTGTTTTACAGGGAAGGTATTAAAGGAATGAAATAGGGGGACCTCTGGGTGGCTCAGTCAGTTGGCTGCTTCCGACTTCCTCTCAGGGTTATGATCTCTGGGTCCTGGGATTCAGCCCCTGGTGAGGCTCCCTAGTCAGTGGGGAGTCTGCTTTTCCCTCGGCCCCTCCCCTCTGCTGGTGCTCTCTCTCTCTGTCAAATAAATTAAAAAAAAAATCTAAAATAAAAAAGGAATAAAATCCCATTTTCCATCTGCAAGCTTTGTGAAGATAAAGAATGATGGTACTTATACTCCTGGTTAAAGTTGTTTTTGACTTTTCGGATAGTTCGGTGGTTAAGTCCCAATTGAAAAATATGTATTCCTTTTACCCATGAATTTTATTGATGTAAAATATCTTTAGTAAATAATTAAAGATAAACAATATACAATATGCTTTTCTCAGCACTATTTACAATAGCAATGTATTAAGAACTCATCTAATGGCCTGTATAAATTATAAGCAGTGTATCCATAGGCTGGACTACTGTGTGACCACTGAATGTGGCAAAGATAATTGATACACATTAACATGCAAAGCTGTACTTTAGTGGATCGTTAAATGAGGGGAAACAATTGGTTTGATGATACAAACACATAAGCAGACAGACAATGGTTTTGTGTTAGCCAAAAAGATGTGCAAAATATAAAACTAGTTTTCTTGTTTCTTAAAAAAGAAGTCTCTGATTTCTACAGGAAAAGGTATATAAAAATTCCAACAAAGGTTTATTATCAATGAAGTAATCCAGGAGAACAGCAAGAATATGAATCTTGTTGTAGAGACAAAAAGAATTTCTATTTATTTACTTTTAAGAGGTTTCACTGATTTATTTGAGAGGGAGAAATCAGGCACACAAGCAGCAGGGAGGGGCAGGGGGACAAGCAGAAACCCCGTGGAGCAGGGAGCCTGATGACGTAGGACTCGATCCCAGGACCCCTGAGGTTCATGACTTGAGCCAAAGGCAGATGCCTAACTGACTGAGTCACCCAGGTGCCCCTCTTTCTATTTAAAAAAATTTGATGGGCGAGGATTGGTATTTTCTGACAACCTTTATTTAGCCTCTTCAGAAGTAAGGAGAATATTTTTATCTGTATTGTAGATTTTATTATGCATACATTAAATATATACGTATGATTTTGTTATGTGCGGCTTTATAACGTGTAATAAGTAAATGATTAACAATAATCTTGTTTTAGTTAAATCCTTATGAAAATAAAAAATACAAATGATACTGCGATAGCTTATAGAATTTTTGTTTCCCTCTTCTGAAAAAAAAGTAGCAAATATAAATTTTTATTGCTATTTCAAAAGTATTAGTTTACTTTACAAAAGTTTTCTTTAAAAGTACTGAACTTTCCTGGTGTCTTGGTGGCTGTTTGTTGAGCATCAGACTCTTGATTTTGGCTCTGGTCATGATCTTAGGATTGTGGGGTTGAGCCCCGTGTCGGGCTCCATGTTCAATGGGGAGGGTGCTTGAGATTGTCTCCCTCTCTGTCTTCCCTTCACCACACTAATGCATTCTCTCTTTCTCAAAGAAATAGATAAATCTAATATCTCTTTAAATAGATATATTAAATATAGTATATATATTAATAGATAAAAAATCTAACATATCTTTAAGTAGATATATTAAATATAGTATATATATTAATAGATAAAAAAATACTATTGAACTCTCCAAATGTATTTATTCTTTAGTCCATTTTTTTCCCAAACAGAACTTGAACACAAGATATGTAGCAGACATAGTCTACTCAGGATCTTTTTAATCTTAAAAAGACTTCATGTTGTCCTGTATGAGCAAGATGAGAAATCTTATGCATTTAGTTTTTAATGCTTTCATTTTTAAGTAATCTCTCTACCCAAGTGGGGCTCGACGTTTAAGGACACATGCTCCACTGACTGAGCCAGCCAGGCAATCCTAAGATGAGAAATTTTATTTTATTTTGTAAATGTTAAAAGATGTATTTATTTTAAAAGGAGAGAGAGGGTCATGGGAGAGGGGACGGACAGAGGGAGAGAGAGGAACCCAAGCAAACTCCACCCTGAGCATGGAGCCTAATGTGGGGCTCCATCTTACGACCTTGATATCATCCTGAGCTAAAACCAAAAGTTGGACACTCAATCAACTGATCCACCCGGGTGCCCCTAAGGTGAGAAATTTTCAATGGAAGTATTAGGACTTAATCTCACGTGAAGCTTTTCCTTGGAACTTCCTGTCAAAGGAGAACATTTCTGAAGATCGGAAATTGTGAAAGATTACCTTTACCTGCCCTTTTGACGTTTCAATAATATTAAATACTAATATTGGTAATTGGAAATACTTGATTTCTATGAATCTAAACATTTTCTATTAATTAAAATGCTTAATAAAATGAGCTTCCCCACCGCCACCCTCCCGCCGAAAAATAAAATGAGCTGTCCCCGTTTATTTGAATCCTGAGTTTCTTTTGGCTTAAACTTCGTTGAAAACCGAAGTAAGAATTACTTAAAAATATTCTTTTGTTATTTTAGTCTCTTTTACCCGTAATGCTTTCAACTACTGAAAATTACTTTAGTTCTTGAAGTGTAATTCCAAGCATATGACTAGAAGTGCAACAGACCTGTTGTATATGTCATTATTTCATTTAAGGCACCGTAGATTGTATGATGCCCCACTATTTATGTACCAAGAAGAAATTTTTAAAAATCATGCCAGCTATAGTTTTAAGACACGTTGAATTAGAAATTGGATTCCAATGTCAGGCATATTAAAAGGTGACAAAAATGAGCATCTTAGAATCATTGAAATAGAGTATTCTTGCTCATCCTTAAACGTGGCTGCAAAGTAGGCATAATTGGATCATTTTACCTAATTGTAGTGGGTCTTTGTAAGTTGTAGTAATAGTTATAATAATACTTGTGCTAGGAACTAGTATTCTAAACACTTTGCATGGATCCTCATTTACGGATCACGACAAGAGGTCTTGTGAGATAACTACCTTTTATTTTATTTATCATTACTATTGTTTGGTAACCTCTATAACCAACAGGGGGGCTCGAACCCCTGGCTCCCGAGATCGAGTCCCATGCTCTTCAGAGTGAGCCAGACAGGTGACCCGAGATGACTATTTTTATGCTCATTTTGTGGATGAGGAAATTGCGATAATTATAAGAGGTAGCAATTATGTGACAGAGTGCAAATAGGAATCATACTCCGCTTGAGCTGCCTCCTGAGGTCATGCTCTTCCTAAACAGATAGGCTGCTCTTTTAATAGAGTGGTGAATAATCACTAATAAATATTGTACTTTCTTTAAACGAATAATAATTCTTTGTTTTGGAGTCATGAGAAAAACATGGCTCCTTAAAATTTACAATTATATGAATTAATTTCGTGTTTGGAAATAGTACAGTGTAATTTCCTGACAATTCCTTTCACTCTCATAGGTCTGCTCTCCACTTGGCCTGTGCCAATGGCCATGCAGATATGGTGAAACTCCTGGTAGACCGGAAATGCGAGGTCAACCTCTGTGATGAAGAAAACAGGACAGCTCTAATGCAGGTGCATGGTCACAGCTATGTATACCTGAATAGGATTGGATTGAAGTACTTGGAATGAACGTTTTTTTTTTCTTTTACCTAGGGTTTCGAGATTAACCAGTACTTTTCAGAAACTCGGATCACTGAAATGTGTAACACAGGCTCATTCTATGAGGTTTTTCTACCTAGGAAAAAAAACAATAGATACCCTAATGTTCCATTTTAGGTATTAACCCTGAACATTTATAAGAGAAGGAGAAATGTGCTGTAACTACATATTAAAAATCAATCAAATGTTTCCAATGCTATGTTAATACTTAACATTCATCTTAAAAATTGACTTTTGTGACAAGATTTTTGCCTTTAAACATAACTCATTGGTGAAACTTGTGGCATGTTTCCTTCAAATTCCCGGAATTTACATTCTGTTTCTTGGTGTAATGCTTACAGGCTATAGAGTGCCAAGAAGAGGAATGTGCAACTGTTATGCTGGAACATGGTGCTGATCCAAATATTATGGACAACGAGGGCAACACCGCTCTCCATTATGCGACCTTAGTGGAAAACCTCACAATGGCCGAGAAGCTGTTTTTCCACAAGGCAGATAAAGAGGCCAAAAACAAGGTACAGATCAACTTTTTTTTTGACAAAGTATTTGACGTTCTAAATATATAAATATATATTTATAGCTTCAAAAGGTTTTTTTATATATATGTATATGTACATATATATGAACACATGGACACGGAATTTTGTACATCAGGTCCTGTCATCATGGAAACAACTCCAAAACCAAGGCAGGGGGAGGGAAAGAGAAAAGTAATGCATATAGAAAGGCAACTTTCTGTCTGCTAGCCACCCTTCCACCCCAGAAAGAAAATCATCGCATTAGTGCCTGGGAGTAGATGGTGCTCTCAGAGCCCAGAAAGGATTGAAGGCCTAGAGGGGAGAGTGGTGATGATGGAGGCTGAATGCTGTGCGGGGGCTTAGGAGATGAATGCTTCTGGGGATAAGTAGGAGACTGTGACCCAGAGGAGTAGCTTGGGTGAGTGTAAATGGGAGGAGAAAGCTGCAAGTTGTAATAGGCCGTGGACGCTTTAGGCCCTAAGGTTCAGAAGATGAGAGCAAGGGGATCAGGTCATGACATCCTACAGGGGGCATCTACTTGTGCTGGTAGCCACTCTGCCAGCCATGTGCCACGGTGAGGTCTCCCATTCCGGAGAGTAGCTCCTGCTCAGCCTGTGTAGTTCCTCAGTGGGGTGGTAGGTGTCTATGGGGAGCTGGCGATGACCACACTCGCCAGTCTCCCTGTGCTTTCTTTGACGTGCATTACCTTCAGTGGCTGCCCTTGCAGAAACACTGTTGCGTGCCATAGATAGGGTCGATTTTTCATATTTGGAAGCTCAAGCATTTCCTGAATGAAAATATTTTGAAATAATTGTCTAAGCTTTTGCTTTAAATAACAATACTTTTTATTTTTGAAGATTTTATTTATTTGAGAGATAGAGAGCATGAGAGAGAGCAAACATGAGTAGGGAGGAAAGGCAGAGGTAGGGGAAGAAGAGGCCTTCCCACTGAGCCAGGTAGCCTGATGCACAGGGCTTGATGTCAGGAGTGGGATCATGACCATAACCAGAGGGAGATGCTTGACCCACTGAGCCACCCAGGCTCACCATAATACTCCTTCCTTCCTTCCTTCCTTCCTTCCTTCCTTCCTTCCTTCCTTCCTCCCTCCCTCCCTCCCTCCCTCCCTCCCTCCTTCCTTCCTTTTTTTTAAATCTTTCTTTCTTTCTTTCTTTCTTTCTTTCTTTCTTTCTTTCTTTCTTTCTCTTTCTTTCTTTCTTTCTTTCTTTCTTTCTTTCTTTCTTTCTTTCTTTCTTTTTTCTTTTCAGCTCACATTCCGGGGTTTGTTTATTTAGTTTATCTTTTTTTTTTAAAAATTTTTTTAGTTGGAGTTCAGTTTGCCAACGTATAGCACAGCACTCAGTGCTTGTCCCGTCAAGTGCCCCCCCCCTTGGTGCCCGTCACCCAGTCCCCCCAACCCCCACCCACCTCCCTTTCCACCACCCCTTGTTTGGTTCCCAGAGTTAGGAGTCTCTCATGTTCTGTCGCCCTCACTGATATTTCCACTCGTTTTCTGTCCTTTCCCCTTTATTCCCTTTCACTTTGTTATATTCCCCAAATGAATGAGACCATATAATGTTTGTCCTTCTCTGATTGACTTACTTCACTCAGCATAATACCCTCCAGTTCCATCCATGTTGAAGCAGATGGTGGGTATTTTTTGTTTCTAATTGCTGAGTAATCCGTGGTATATGTACGCAATGGAATGTTACTCAGCCGTGAGATTTTATTTTAGAGGAAGTGAGCGAGCATGTGGAAGCAGGGGGTGGTGTGGGGGCAGAGGGAAAGAAAGAGGGTGAGAATCTGAAGTAGACTTTGTGCTGAGCCTGGCTCAGGGCTGGATCTTATGACTCTGATCATCACGTGAGTTTAGACCAAGAGTCAGATGCTCAATGGACTGAGCCACTCAGTTGCCCCTAAAGAATGATACCTCTGAAGAAGCATTAGAGAATGCAGCTTTCTTTTATGTATTTATGGCAAATATTTATGAGAACACAGAATGTGTTCTGAAACTTTATTTTCAAAAATTTTTTCTGACCCAGTTTGTTTTATTATTTAGTGTCAAACAACAGAGGAAAGCAAAATCTGCATTGGAAACACGCTCTCTCTTAAGACACAAAACAAATGTGTTTTACAGTATCAAATCTTGCTGCCGTTGAGAAGTTCCTATTTGATCAAAAAGCGATTTATTAACAGGGTCGGAGTTTATCTTTTATCAGCCTTGACTTAAGAGGGACAAAAGAGGGGAAAAGGAGAAAGAAGTCAGAAATATGCCGAGCAATTTGGAAAATCGTCAAATGAGGGGAAATAACTAGAAGAGGTTTTTTTTTTTTTATTGTGTTGGTCTTTCTTCGGTTTTATGTTTAGGCAAGGTGTCTTCAATTTGCAGGGATAATAATTCTTACTTTACAACACACTCACTGGTTCCCTATACTTGTCTAGAGATGAATTCTAGGAGGACTCTGAGGAAATCAGATTGGCAGTGAACAGATGGTTGATTATGTGGGCAAGAAGAGGGTCACCTGGGCGGCTCAGCGATTGAGCATATGCCTTGAGCTCAGGGCATGATCCCGTGGTCCCAGGATCGAGTCCCACATCAGGCTACTCGAGTGGAGCCTGCTTTTCCCTCTGCCTGTGTCTCTGCCTCTCTCTCTCTCTCTCTCTCTCTCTCTCTCGGTCTCTCATGAATGAGTAAATAAAACTATTTATTAAAAAAGTGGCCTAGAAGAGGAAAGAAGAAATAATCAAATGACATAGTATCGTAT
This sequence comes from Vulpes vulpes, assembly GCF_048418805.1. NCBI lineage: Eukaryota > Metazoa > Chordata > Mammalia > Carnivora > Canidae > Vulpes > Vulpes vulpes. The sequence goes on from NC_132788.1 coordinate 31,849,183, forward strand.
TTGGCAGCAATAGCCACTTAGACAAAACTCTAAACTCTGCTTGCAAATCTAGAATGTCTTGATGAGAAGTAAGGAGTGTGTAAATAATGGAATCAAGTTACATTTTTGAGTTTACTGGTCCTTGTTATAACCTCTAGCCATGGAAATTGAATGCAGGTTTGATAAATGACTCATTTCTGTTTTTGGCGGAATCCTCAAGCGATAGGGAGAATTGGCCACATAGGTGAAAGAGGAGACTGACATGGTTGTGTACTGAAGTAGTTCTCAGCTAGAATTGTGCTGGTGATCACAGTCAACTAGGGAACTTTAAAAGAATCTACAAGCCAAAACTGTCCCGTGAAGCTTTCAACGGAGTAAGTCCAATAACGTGTACATAGAGATTTGGAAATAGTTTTTTGAGATTCTGATACAACTCTTGGCTAAGAACTACTGAATGGGTAAGTGTACATATACAAATTTAGAGATGTAAAAATATTAAATCTCTGCAAGCGCTGACGTTTGATACTGGCTACTTCCTTCCATCCTGAGACCCTGGGATCATGACCTGAACTCATGAACTGAAGGCAGCTCTTGACCAAGTGAGCCACCCACACTCCCTGAGAAAGCAATATTTTAAAAAGAAGGAGAAGCTGGTGAAACCATGGAGGGTTGAGAACGATAGGGCTAATTTTATTTACTTTCTATGTTACATGTTTAAGTTACAGGATGGTTTAGAATTTTTATGATTCATTATCCAAATATGTAATTTTGTAAATTATAAATTTGCACTTTCACAGGATGGCTTCACACCACTTTTACTTGCTGCAAATGAGAACAAAGAGGACATGGCGACAATTTTAGTAGAAGAGGAAGTAAATGTAAATGTAGTTGACAACGCTAAAAGGTAAAGTTTTTTTTCTGTGTGTGTGAATCTTAGTATTTGGTCAAGAGTGGTAACAATTTTGAAGGCAGAAAGTTTAACTTAATAAGAAGAGTATTAACTTACAGGTATAGTGAAAAATGTCAGCTTGCGATCGGTTAGGTAGAAAACAATTATTCCGACAGGACAACGTGAAGAACATTGTATAGTATAATTCAGGATCCTTTGTAATATAGATTGATGTCATTTGCAATAGTTTTTTTGCTGTATGATTTTACAGTAGCTAAAAGTGTTTCTTGTCAAAATTGTTAGTTTTTTAGCTCAGAGCATGATGCCAGAGTCCGGGAATTGAGCCCCACATCGGGCTCCCAGCAGGGAGCCTGCTTCTCCCTCTGCCTATGTCTCTGTCTTTCTTTCTGTGTCTCTCCCGAATAAGGAAATATAATTGATAAAAAAAAAATTCAAAGAGTCCAAGCAGAAACCTCTGAAATGGTCTCCAAGCCTTCATTTGGTAGGGTAAACCAAAAACAACCCTGCATCCTAGGAGAGATGCAGAGGGATAGTGCTAGGAGAGCTATGCAGTGGGATAGTGCTAGAGGATGAAAGGCTGGTGAGCTCTATCACATTTCTGCTTGATTCACTAGTCTGGCCCATTCAGAGACTGGATAGATTGTGGCAAACATCTGTAGTTACTGTCAACTTAAACAAAGAGTCGTTCCATAGTTTTTGTGCGCCTCTTACTTCTTCCAGAATAGATTAATAAGACGTCAGGTAAATGGTATGTCACCACTGATACGGCAAATGCATTCTTTTCTATTCCGCTAGTGAATCAGAAATAGTTCATATTCATAGAGTATAGACAAAGTGTCCATTCATTTCATTTGCCTCGGCGTTTTATTAACTCATGAAGCTAGACCATTTGAACATCCCCAGAATATCTCATTGGGCCTATCATACTGACACCATGCTAATTTGACATGAGGAGCAGTAAGAGGCTATAATGCTTTGGGCCCTTGGTCAGACCACATGAATTGACATATCTGTGAAGTTTTGAGGCATCTAGTGGGCATGCCAGGGTCTTCTCTTAGGAGTGAAAGAAAAATTGCCACATTTTGAATACTTTTTCACAAAGACAGAAACCGGGAGACCTCTTTGGGTTCTGGAGGTAGCATATTTTACACCACTAATTCTCAATGTGTTGGGGGTGGGGTGGTGGGAGAATAATTCTGCTCCTCGGGGAGCATTTGGCAGTGTCTGGAGACCTGTTTTTTGACATGTCAAAAGCTGTACATACTTAATGTATCGAATTCAGTGAGTTTGTGGATAAGTGTAGACCTCTGTGAAATCATCACTGCCTTAAAGCCATAGTCCTACCCATCACCTCCGAAAGTTTCTTCCTGCTCTTATTAATTAATTAATTAATTGCTAAGAACACTTAACATAAGATCTACCCTCTTAGCAAATTTTAAGTATGCAATGCAGTATTATTAGCTATAGAACGGCTAACAATAGATTTGTCCGGAGACCTTTTCGATCCTCACAACTGAGGACGTTGCTGGCATCTAGTGGGTCGATGTCAGGAGTGCTGGCAAACATACCCAAGGGAGGCCTCCACAACAACCCACCATGTCCATGGTACAAGGTTGGGAAACCTTGTCCTACATTGAGTACTCCTGTCATCCATACACCTTGGTGAAAGTGAAGAATGCAAGACTTCAGTGGTCTCAGAGCAGATGAATTGTGCAGCAGGTGCAGGCTGTGCTTAGGAGTCCCCACTGCTTTGGTCACAGGATCCAGTAGACCCTATGCTATTCGTGGTGTCAGTGGTGGGGAAAAGTTGTACCGTGGATCTTAGGGCAAGCCCCTGTTGGAGAATCAGAGTGCAGGCCCTTGGGGTTTTCTGATCTTGAGTCCCCATCAGAAGCTTGCCTGTAGAGGAGTCCTATGGGAGACAGAAATGACTTGGTTTTAGTATTCCTTCTGTGCTAAGTCATTGGCTGGACACAGCCTAGCAGAGACACAAGGCCCTGGTGTGAGTGCTACGGTGGATATGAAAATGTAGCAGCTGTGCCTACATTTTGAGCTACAATTCAACTGTGCTCTCTATGGTAGATCCTCTAGAAGACAAATCCGAAGAGTGCAACTCCCTGACCTCTATATTAGTCTGGGTCCAATCAGAAGACGGATATGACATAGTATTTTAAACCGTGGAAGTAAATATAAAGAATTACTAAATGATGATGAGATAGTAATGAAAAGATGGGACAGAGATGTCTGAAGACAGTACCACAGAAGAGCTAACTTGGGAGGGGAGGGGGGTCCAAAGTTGCTAAAGAAGGTGTGATTGCAGCACGATGGATGGCAGAGAAGTTTGAGTCCTGTATGTCTGACTTCCTCTGTGCATCCAATTACCAGCCTCAACTCATTTGTGTCCCAGAGGGTTGTTCCTGTTTGCCTGGAGATTGAGCAGCTGGCCCTGGCCCATGTTCTGGTTTGCTTCCCTTCTTCTTCTTCATCTTCTTTCATCTTCATCTTCGTCTTCTTTGTGTTCTCCTTCTCCTCCTCCTTTCCTTCTTCTTCTCTTCTTCCTATCCCCTACTTTATTCTCCCTTGCCCCCCCCAACCCCCCTTCACCAGCATCAGAAGTACTCTTCCCAGCTGTGCACTCCAGAGCATGCAGTCCCGGCCCCAGCCAGTGATCTTCCTATAATGGATACCGTGCCCCCAGCAAATGCTCTTGACACCCTACTGGCTCTGTGCATCCAGTCCTTAGTCTTAACTCTGCTGTATCCCTAAGGGGTTTGTTCCATCCTTCTGCATGTGCATATGATACACTGGAGGCCTTGCACTGCTCTGCTGGTCCGTGGGCTCATTGTGCCCTGACACTCTGTATACATCCGTTTATCAGACAGGACTCCCTGCACTCCTGAAGGATAGTTCCTGTTTGCATGATGAGTAGCATGGACTAGCTTTGGCCGGGCAACTCTGACTGTAGTTCAGACATCTCCTTCAGTGAGATCTGAATCCCAGCCTTGGGATTTACCCATTCGGGTACTCTTTCTTGGGTAATCTTGCACCTTAGTATTGGGTTTCTTTTCTCATCTTTATAGTTGGTCTACTGTTACAGTTCATCATTTTTTATATTAAACGTTCCCTGTTCAAATTACTAAGTGGTTTGTCTCCTGTTTGGACCCTCACTGATACACTATCCCTTGTTATTGGAATGTGCTTCTCTCCCTCTCACTGGCTAACCCCTTTTCATTCTTTAAGTTTTAGCTTTGATATTGCTTCTTCCTGTGCATCCATCCCTGACTCACTGCCCTTATTTTTACATGACTCCATAGGCCCTTTGTGCTCACCTTAAATGTGGCATTAAACTCGCCTCTACTCTGTGAACACCGCAGTGTCATCTTTGTTGTTCCCTCACTGATTCCCACAATGCCAGAATATAGGTTTTCAGTACACGTTTCTGATTTAAGTTTGGGTCCCTTTGAGGTGGTTCTCCCAGGTCAGGGATCTCCAGTAGACTATGGCCCAGGTCATCCTCAACACACTGGAGCCCTCAAATTCTCATCATGGTTTAATTACGACATAGTTTCAGTTTTCCTCAGTAGATAGAGTGGACTGCAAGGGGAGAGATGTCCAAAGAATAAATAACCAGTTATGAAAAACTGTTGTTGTTGTTTTTTTATTTTTTACTTATTTATGATAGTCACACAGAGAGAGAGAGAGACAGAGAGAGAGAGAGAGAGATAGGTAGACACACAGGCAGAGGGAGAAGCAGGCTCCATGCACCGGGAGCCTGACGTGGGATTCGATCCTGGGTGTCCAGGATCGCGCCCTGTGCCAAAGGCAGGCGCTAAACCGCTGCGCCACCCAGGGATTCCTGTTGGTTTTTTTTAAAAAGATTTTTATATATTTGAGTGTGAGAGAACACAAATGGGGGTGGAGACAGAGGAAGGGGGAGAAGTAGACTCCCTGCTGAGCAGAGGGCTGGAGGCAGGGCAACCCCAAGGCCCCTGAGTCCTGACCTGAACTAACGAAGCCTTATTTTTTTAAGATTTTATTTATTCCTTCATGAAAGACACAGAGAAGAGAGAGAGCAGAGACACAGGCAGAGAGAGAAGCAGGCTCCATGCAGGGAGCCTAATGTGGGACTCGATCCCAGGACTCCAGGATCTCGCCCTGTGCCACAGGCAGGCACTAAACCAGTGAGCCACCGAGGTATTCCCTTAACGAAGCCTTTTAATGGACTGAGCCACCCAGGTGCCCCTATGGAAAGTGTGTGGTGAATTTCTTGGCAACTCTTAAAAGGACAAGACATTCATGACAGCCCTGAAGTAGAATTGGAAAACCTGAGCTAAGGGATTCATTCATATCTCAGTTGTTTTTCATCATAAAACACATATTACCCCAACACTTTGTTATTTTCATTAGTAGAACTGTCAAATGAGTATGCAGCAAAGTTGAACCAGGACATATATGAGACTCAGATGGGGATGGGAGTTCTAATCAGGAACTTTCTAGAGGGTGTCTGTTCTAGATCCAAAATTGTTTTCCACAGAAGCCTGGGAATTGGAAATCCAGGATTCAGATGATTGTGAGAAAGTCTTTGGGGGATCCACATAGCATTTGACCACAGGACAAAGAAGCTCAGAGTTGGACTACCATATACTCTTTGAGTATCTCTGATCTGTAGAAAAACACTACAGTCAGCCAAATTCTTTAACTTACCTGGAGTCCTGGTGTGGAGTTCCTATCTCCTTATAGCCTGGTAATGCCGTTGCCTCTCATCGCAGGTTGCATTAGGAAATGTCAGTCTTCTCTTCAGTTGTCACTACAGAGAGCCTCTACTGGTCTCATAAGTCACCCTGGGGAATTCTAAGGGGACAAAAGATAATTTTCTAGCTGGCTCCTGTAAGAGACAAATGCTTGATGCTCATAGTTGCAATCATTCACATGCACCAAAACCATTTGGTCTAGCTAAGCTGAATAGGGCCAAGAAATGGTTTCTTGTTGTTGTTGGCCCTTTGTTTTTGTTCATTGCTCTTCCACCAATGAACAGATCTGCCCTGGAACTAGCCACTCTCTCAGAAGGGACCCTAGTGGTCTCCAGAGTTCTCTAGGTCATTCCAGCAGCAATTTCTGAAGATGCAGACCCCCTTAGTTTCTAGGTTGCTCATTCCAAACAACTTCTTGTCAAATCATGCAACCTACACACACAAAATGGCATTAAATGGCCTCTGAAATAAGTGCCTACCCTTCTATCTATGCATTTGTCTTGCTGTAAAAATAGACACCAAACTTCCCAATTTTGCTGGTGCATCTTGTGCAACAGTGGTTTCTGTTAGGTTTTGTTGGTCAATTTTTCTTTTTTCTTTTCTTTTCTATTCTTTTCTTTTCTTTTCTCTTCTCTTGTCTTCTCTTGTCTTCTCTTGTCTTCTCTTCTTTTTTCTTTTCTTTTTCAGATTTTGTTGATCTATTTGACAGAGCAAAAACCTAGGATAAGGAGCAACAAAGGTAGAGGGAGAGGCAGGTTCCCCACTGACCAGGTAGCCTGATATGGGGCTTGATGCCAGGACCCTCAGATCGAGATCTAAGCTGAAGGCAGATGCCTGACTAAGCCCCCACTCCTTCCCTTTTCTAAGCAGGCTATAGTCCCAACATGAGGCTTAAACTCACAACCCCAAGACCAAGAGTTGCATATTCTATCAACTGAGCCAGTCAGGGGCTCCTACTTTGGTTAATCCTTAAAATCATTAACAAATGTAATAGGATTCTGGTCAGTGAGTTTGGGGGTAGCTAGTTTTGTATTAGCTGTTGTCATGGGTTTGCTCCTGCTTTTTTCTATCTGCCTCACCCACAATATCTCGTGTAGTCCAGTTGTAATTAATTAATGGATCAATTACCACCACATTAAAAGAAGTTTCTGTAGACATTCGTATACAGCCTCGGGGTCTGTGTGTGTGTGTGTGTCACATACACATAAATATGAACAGACTGTCCTGTTTGTATTTTACTTGATTTTTTTTTTCAACCGCATTATACCATTCTTTGATTTAGATCTTTCTGGTGAAATCTTTCACATCCAATTCGAGCCTTCCTTGAGTACCTACGAGAAACTGCCAACTTTTGTTAACAAACATGCAGTTGAAAAAGTGTTTTACTCTCTTTACCAAATAAATACACAAATATCAAAAGAGTGACCACTTACAAGTTATAGTGGGAAAATATTTCATTAGAAAAAAGAAAAAGCCAGGATATAAACACATCACGAGGTGTATGCAGGATTTACATAAGGGGAAAAAACCTCCTGGAAGCTAAGGAGGGATGTCAGATAAGACTGAAGCGCAAAGGCATAATGTGCATCTAAATACACTGATTCAAGGAGATTGATTCTGTTAACATTAATTCTCTTAACCTAATTAGAAATTCTCTCCATGAATTCTTTAAATTTAGCATAGTGATTAAAAATTCATCTCAAGTAACGTAGAGGTAAATATTGCCAAGAGAATATTGAAAGAGAAGATTAAGAAGGGGAACTATGGACCTGTATTGGATACTAAAACATATGTATAAAGAAGTTAAAATGCTAGAGTACTGATACAAGGTCTGTTGAATCCAGTGTAAAACCCAGAAACAGAAAAACATAACAGAATGTATGATAAAGTGGCATTTTAAGCTAGCTGAGAAAAGATGGATTGTTTAGCAGAAGCAAATAACTATTTTTTTAAACAGTTCTTAAGTGTTGGGGCGCCTGTGTGTGGCTCGTTTGGTTAAGCCTCTGTTTATTTTTATTTTTTGTGTTTGTTGATTTCAGCTCATATTCCTCCGTCTCTCTCTCTCTCTCTCTCTCAGAAAAAAAAAAAATCTTAAATGTTGTACCACACTGCAAACTAAATCTTGGATTGATTAAAGATTAAATTGGGGAATAACAGCAAAAAATAAAAACAAAGAAAATATAAACGTAAGGCTGGGCCAAATCGGAGGATTAGGAGGCATGCAGAAATGCGTTTTCATTTCATCTAGGGAATATGAATTGTTCTCCCCTTGTGAGCTTGCACTTGATGATACCCATTGCCAAGTCTGCCCATGAGAACAGTTTTCTGTTGGCTGCATCTGCTCCATTCCATGGAGACTGACAGGGGTCCCTAGGGATGTGGAAGAGGAATAAACTGAGGGAGAGCATTCGTTAGGGAAGTATTCTGGGGGAACATGCTTTCATGTACTCTAGCCCTAGTCGTATATAAATACTACTTTTATTTTTTTCTTAAGATTTCATTTATTTATTCATGAGAAACTCAGGAAGAGGGAGAAGCAGGCTCCCTGCGGGGAGTCTCGTGTGGGACTGGATCCCAAAATCCAGGATCAGGACTTGATGGAAAGCAGATGCTCAACCACTGAGCCACTCAGGGGCCCGGAAGACTACTTTTCCACACCCCAGAGTCTTTTGCAAATGTCCCGTAATGCTCAGCCGTCCCGGCAACGTTTGAGGGGAAGCCAGCCCAGGTCAAGGGGATCGCGGAGATTTGAGAGGCTTGGGCCTCCTGGGACATGCGCTTTGGGCACTCTTGGCCATGGGCTCCTTGTGAGCAGGCGAGTGACGCCAGTTTCTGAGGTGCACAGGCGCATTTGTGTTTAGGTGCATTGCTGGGTTACATTTGTTCTGCAGAGAGAGATTTTGAACCCCGGCTCTTGGTCGCTGGGAGGTTGCCGCGAGGCCGGCTTGGCTTATCTCCAGCACTAAGTGTTGAGCCCTAGAGGCGGCGAAAACCTGTGTCTGTGAAGCCGGAAAGCTTTGCGATGAAGACAGTGTTTAGCTTCGGGGGTAAGAGGGGCGAGCTGCCCTTGGGCTTCAAGATCAGCCCGCGGAGGGCCGGCTCTGGCGTCTGAATGGTACCAAACTCGCCCGCCGGGCCCTGGGTACCACATCCCAGACAGAGGTCTCAGAAAGATCCACAAAGCTGCCAGCGGGGGCAACGCAGCGAAAGTGCAGCAGATTCTGTTGCTGGGGATAAATGACTTGAATGATAGAGACCAGATGAACAGGTGATAGGGACTTTGCAGCGGCGGGGAGGAGGCAGGGCGGACGGGGAGAGGCGCTCACCTTGCCGGCCTGAGTCTGGAGAGCTGAGCCTGGGCGACCGCCAGGGCCCTTGGCCATCTTCTGGTGGCCCCGCAGCACTAGGTGGTGGAACCTTACCTGGGGTCTACTCCGGCCCACTGAGCAACAAAATGTCTTCAGCTGCCTTTGGACCCGTTCATAATTCTCCGTAGGGAGCACTTTACAGACAGTTTTGACGTGATTTAATGGACTTTCAATAGTAGTAGAAACGAAATTAAGGGGACGCCTGGGTGGCTGAGTGGGTGAGCATGTGCCTTTGGTTCAGGTCGTGATCCTGGGTCCTGGGAGCCCCAGTCGGGTTCCTAGCAGGGAGCCTGTATGCCTATGTCTCTGCCTCTCTCTCTGTCTGTCTCTCATGAATAAATAAAATCTTAAAAGAAAAACAGAAATGAAATTAAGTATATATGGTATTTTATTTTTAATGGACATCTTGTGCCAGTGTTATTAAAGAGTGCATGCTGAGAGAAGGAAATCCCAGAATTACTTTGGATACAGGGCAGTATCTGACTTCTGTGTAGAGTTTGTACCTATGTCATTTACCTTGGAAGGAGATTTGGAATTGGGAAGATGGTTCTGTCTGTCTGTGAATAGGAAGCCTCATTTTTCTGAAAATGTGTACTCTTCCCGTGTTTATCAGTATTCCTTGGAATAGAGGGACCTTGGAAGGAGATTTGGAATTGGGAAGATGGTTCTGTCTGTCTGTGAATAGGAAGCCTCATTTTTCTGAAAATGTGTACTCTTCCCGTGTTTATCAGTATTCCACAACGCAATAGAAACGTTGCGGTTTTAGAAATTTTGAGCTTATGTGTGCGGTCTCTGTGCTTTTCATTGTGATAAAATTAAGAAAAATTTTGCAATCACTCACTATATTGTACACCTGCACCTAATACAACGCTGTATGTTAACAAACTGGAACTAGAATAAAAACTTTAAAAAAAATTTTTTTATACAATTCCTTCTAGTTGTTGAAATGTACCTTAAATTTCCGCAAATTATTCGTTGACTAACAGCTGAAAGACGGATAAATCAATGGAACACGTAAGAAAATGCCAAACACCTAAGTGTATGTTAAGACTTTATAACTTGATGCTGGTGACGTTTCATATTAGAAGGAAAAGGTGAATCATTCATAATGTTGATGACATATCTGCTATTTGGAGAAAACTAGCTAGAATTTTATCTCATAAAAATAAGTTCCAGATGGAATACAGATTAAAAATGTTAAATCTGCAAAATACAGTACAAAAGAAGAAAACATGAATGCTTCTGTGCCCATTTTTTTATGTTGACAAAGACCATTCTAAGAATGACTTTAAAAGCAAGAGTTTGGGCAGCCCAGGTGGCTCAGGGGTATAGCGCCGCCTTCAGCCCAGGGCCTGATCCTGGAGAACCCAGGATCGAGTCCCACATTGGGCTCCCTATATGGAACCTGCTTCTCCCTCTGCCTGTGTCTCTGCCTCCCTCTCTCCCCCTATGTCTCTCACAAATAAAGAAAATCTTATAAATAAATAAATAAATAAATAAATAAATAAATAAATACATGCATGCAAGAGTTCTGGAGGTTGATTCAGCCACATAAAAAATTAAAACTCTCTGTATATCAGAAAATAATATTAATATAATAAAAGAATTTCCTTGCAAAATATTTACCACATATGTGTATCAGATAAAAAAAATGTCTTTGTTTTACAGGGAAGGTATTAAAGGAATGAAATAGGGGGACCTCTGGGTGGCTCAGTCAGTTGGCTGCTTCCGACTTCCTCTCAGGGTTATGATCTCTGGGTCCTGGGATTCAGCCCCTGGTGAGGCTCCCTAGTCAGTGGGGAGTCTGCTTTTCCCTCGGCCCCTCCCCTCTGCTGGTGCTCTCTCTCTCTGTCAAATAAATTAAAAAAAAAATCTAAAATAAAAAAGGAATAAAATCCCATTTTCCATCTGCAAGCTTTGTGAAGATAAAGAATGATGGTACTTATACTCCTGGTTAAAGTTGTTTTTGACTTTTCGGATAGTTCGGTGGTTAAGTCCCAATTGAAAAATATGTATTCCTTTTACCCATGAATTTTATTGATGTAAAATATCTTTAGTAAATAATTAAAGATAAACAATATACAATATGCTTTTCTCAGCACTATTTACAATAGCAATGTATTAAGAACTCATCTAATGGCCTGTATAAATTATAAGCAGTGTATCCATAGGCTGGACTACTGTGTGACCACTGAATGTGGCAAAGATAATTGATACACATTAACATGCAAAGCTGTACTTTAGTGGATCGTTAAATGAGGGGAAACAATTGGTTTGATGATACAAACACATAAGCAGACAGACAATGGTTTTGTGTTAGCCAAAAAGATGTGCAAAATATAAAACTAGTTTTCTTGTTTCTTAAAAAAGAAGTCTCTGATTTCTACAGGAAAAGGTATATAAAAATTCCAACAAAGGTTTATTATCAATGAAGTAATCCAGGAGAACAGCAAGAATATGAATCTTGTTGTAGAGACAAAAAGAATTTCTATTTATTTACTTTTAAGAGGTTTCACTGATTTATTTGAGAGGGAGAAATCAGGCACACAAGCAGCAGGGAGGGGCAGGGGGACAAGCAGAAACCCCGTGGAGCAGGGAGCCTGATGACGTAGGACTCGATCCCAGGACCCCTGAGGTTCATGACTTGAGCCAAAGGCAGATGCCTAACTGACTGAGTCACCCAGGTGCCCCTCTTTCTATTTAAAAAAATTTGATGGGCGAGGATTGGTATTTTCTGACAACCTTTATTTAGCCTCTTCAGAAGTAAGGAGAATATTTTTATCTGTATTGTAGATTTTATTATGCATACATTAAATATATACGTATGATTTTGTTATGTGCGGCTTTATAACGTGTAATAAGTAAATGATTAACAATAATCTTGTTTTAGTTAAATCCTTATGAAAATAAAAAATACAAATGATACTGCGATAGCTTATAGAATTTTTGTTTCCCTCTTCTGAAAAAAAAGTAGCAAATATAAATTTTTATTGCTATTTCAAAAGTATTAGTTTACTTTACAAAAGTTTTCTTTAAAAGTACTGAACTTTCCTGGTGTCTTGGTGGCTGTTTGTTGAGCATCAGACTCTTGATTTTGGCTCTGGTCATGATCTTAGGATTGTGGGGTTGAGCCCCGTGTCGGGCTCCATGTTCAATGGGGAGGGTGCTTGAGATTGTCTCCCTCTCTGTCTTCCCTTCACCACACTAATGCATTCTCTCTTTCTCAAAGAAATAGATAAATCTAATATCTCTTTAAATAGATATATTAAATATAGTATATATATTAATAGATAAAAAATCTAACATATCTTTAAGTAGATATATTAAATATAGTATATATATTAATAGATAAAAAAATACTATTGAACTCTCCAAATGTATTTATTCTTTAGTCCATTTTTTTCCCAAACAGAACTTGAACACAAGATATGTAGCAGACATAGTCTACTCAGGATCTTTTTAATCTTAAAAAGACTTCATGTTGTCCTGTATGAGCAAGATGAGAAATCTTATGCATTTAGTTTTTAATGCTTTCATTTTTAAGTAATCTCTCTACCCAAGTGGGGCTCGACGTTTAAGGACACATGCTCCACTGACTGAGCCAGCCAGGCAATCCTAAGATGAGAAATTTTATTTTATTTTGTAAATGTTAAAAGATGTATTTATTTTAAAAGGAGAGAGAGGGTCATGGGAGAGGGGACGGACAGAGGGAGAGAGAGGAACCCAAGCAAACTCCACCCTGAGCATGGAGCCTAATGTGGGGCTCCATCTTACGACCTTGATATCATCCTGAGCTAAAACCAAAAGTTGGACACTCAATCAACTGATCCACCCGGGTGCCCCTAAGGTGAGAAATTTTCAATGGAAGTATTAGGACTTAATCTCACGTGAAGCTTTTCCTTGGAACTTCCTGTCAAAGGAGAACATTTCTGAAGATCGGAAATTGTGAAAGATTACCTTTACCTGCCCTTTTGACGTTTCAATAATATTAAATACTAATATTGGTAATTGGAAATACTTGATTTCTATGAATCTAAACATTTTCTATTAATTAAAATGCTTAATAAAATGAGCTTCCCCACCGCCACCCTCCCGCCGAAAAATAAAATGAGCTGTCCCCGTTTATTTGAATCCTGAGTTTCTTTTGGCTTAAACTTCGTTGAAAACCGAAGTAAGAATTACTTAAAAATATTCTTTTGTTATTTTAGTCTCTTTTACCCGTAATGCTTTCAACTACTGAAAATTACTTTAGTTCTTGAAGTGTAATTCCAAGCATATGACTAGAAGTGCAACAGACCTGTTGTATATGTCATTATTTCATTTAAGGCACCGTAGATTGTATGATGCCCCACTATTTATGTACCAAGAAGAAATTTTTAAAAATCATGCCAGCTATAGTTTTAAGACACGTTGAATTAGAAATTGGATTCCAATGTCAGGCATATTAAAAGGTGACAAAAATGAGCATCTTAGAATCATTGAAATAGAGTATTCTTGCTCATCCTTAAACGTGGCTGCAAAGTAGGCATAATTGGATCATTTTACCTAATTGTAGTGGGTCTTTGTAAGTTGTAGTAATAGTTATAATAATACTTGTGCTAGGAACTAGTATTCTAAACACTTTGCATGGATCCTCATTTACGGATCACGACAAGAGGTCTTGTGAGATAACTACCTTTTATTTTATTTATCATTACTATTGTTTGGTAACCTCTATAACCAACAGGGGGGCTCGAACCCCTGGCTCCCGAGATCGAGTCCCATGCTCTTCAGAGTGAGCCAGACAGGTGACCCGAGATGACTATTTTTATGCTCATTTTGTGGATGAGGAAATTGCGATAATTATAAGAGGTAGCAATTATGTGACAGAGTGCAAATAGGAATCATACTCCGCTTGAGCTGCCTCCTGAGGTCATGCTCTTCCTAAACAGATAGGCTGCTCTTTTAATAGAGTGGTGAATAATCACTAATAAATATTGTACTTTCTTTAAACGAATAATAATTCTTTGTTTTGGAGTCATGAGAAAAACATGGCTCCTTAAAATTTACAATTATATGAATTAATTTCGTGTTTGGAAATAGTACAGTGTAATTTCCTGACAATTCCTTTCACTTTCATAGGTCTGCTCTCCACTTGGCCTGTGCCCATGGCCATGTATATATTGTGCGTCTCCTCATGTATTTGAAATGCGAGCTCGACCTCCGTGATGAAGAAAACAGGACAGCTCTAATGAAGGTGCGTGGTCATAGCTATGTCTGCCTTAGATCGATTGGATTGAAGTACTTGGAATGAACATTTGTTGCATTTAAACATAACTCTTTGGTGAAGCCTCTGGCATGTTTCCTTCAAATTCCCAGTATTTACATTCTGTTTCTTGGTGTAATGCTTACAGGCTATAGAATCCCAACAAGAGGAATGTGCAACTATTTTGCTGGGACAGGGTGCTGATCCAAATATTACGGACGACAAGGGCAACACTGCTCTTCATTATGCGGTGTTCGAGGAGAATTTCTCAATAGCAGAGGAGCTGCTTTTACACAAAGCAGATATAGAGGCCAAAAACAAGGTACAGATCAACTTTTTTTACAATGTGTTTGACATTAGATATGTATCTATCTGCAAAAGATTTTATTATGTATTGTCATTCATACATACACACACAGAGACCCTGAATTTTATACATCAGGTCCTGTCATCATGGAAATAACTCCAAAACCAAGGCAGGGGGAGGGCTAGAGAAAAGTAATGAGTATGTAAAATCTAAGATCCATCTCCCAGGCCCCCTTCCTCCCCAGTAATAATATTGTTGTATTAGTGCCTGGAAGTAGATGGTGCGCTCAGAGCCCACAAAGGATTGAAGGCCTAAAGGGGAGTGTGGTGATGATGGAGGGTGAGTGCTGTGCAGGGTCTTAGGAAATGGATGCTTCTGGGAATGAATAGGAGACCATGACCCAGAGGAGTAGCTTGGGTGAGTGTAAATGGGAGGATAAAGCAGCAGGTTATAATAGGCCATGGGCGTTTTAGGCCCTAAGGTTCAGAAGCAAGGGGGGATCAGGTCATTACATCTTACAGGGGCATCTACTTGTGCTGGTAGCCACTCTGCCAGCCATGTACCATGGTGAGGTCCCCCATTCCGGAGAGTAGCTCCTGCTCAGCCTATGTAGTTCCTCAGTGGGGTGGTGGGTGTCCATGGGGAGCTGGTTATGACCACATTTGCCAGTCTCCCTGCTCTTTCTTTGACGTGCATTACCTTCAGTGGCTGCCCTTGCAGAAACGCTGTTGTGTGCCAAAGTTAGGGTTGATTTTTCATATTTGGAAGCTCAAGCATTTCCTGAATGAAAATATTTTGAAATAATTGTCTAAGTTTTCACTTTAAATAATGATACTTTGTATTTTTGAGTATTTCATTTATTTGAGAAAAAGAGAGTATGAGAGAGAGCAAATGCAATTTGGGCTTAAAGGCAGAGGGATGGGAAGAACAGGCCTTCCCACTGAGCCAGGTAGCCTGATGCATGGGTCTTAGATGGTGTGGAATAGTGTATACCATGGTATATATTGTGAGAGAAGCAGATTCTTGGAGCCAGACAATGTTTGAAGCGAGTTTGTAGAATGACTGCAGGTAATCTGTTGAAGAGGTAGCGGAGGTCTATTTTTTTTTTTTTTACTTTTTAAAAAGATTTTATGTTTTTGAGAGAGGCAGCGAGCAAGCAGGAGAGAGAGCACGAGTGGAGGGGAGGGGCAGAGGGAGAGGGAGAAGCTGACTCCTTGCTGCAGAGGGAGTTCAAGGTAGGGCTCCATCCTGAGACCCTGGGATCATGACCTGAGCTCATGAGCTGAAGGCAGATGCTTGACCAACTGAGCCACCCAGGCTCCCTGAGAAAGCAGTCTTTTAAAAAGAAGGAGCAGGTGGTAAAAACACAGAGGCGTGAGAAGGAAGGGGCTAATTTTATTTACTTTCTACAGTATATGTTTTAAATTTAGAGGAATGTATAGTAATTTTAAAATTTAGCATGCAAATATGTAATTTTATAAATTATAAGTTTTTTTTTTTTTTTTTGCACTTTTACAGGATGACCTCACACCAGTTTTAGTTGCTCTAAATGAAAACAAAGAGCAAATGGTGAACTTTTTAGTAGGAAAAGGAGCAAGTCTACCTGCAGGGTACGAGGTTAAAAGGTACAGTATTTTTTTGTTTTGTTTTATTTTTTAAACCTTAGTATTTTGTCTCGAGTGGTTACAATTTCTCGTGTCATAAACTTTATCTTATTATGAGGATTAAGTTATAGTCATATAGTGAAAAATGTCAGGATGTCATCTCTTAGGTAGAAAGCAATTATTCTGACAGGCCAACATGAACAGTGTATAGCAGTATTCATATTTCTTTGTAATATTGATTGATGTCATTTGCAATAGTTTTTTTGCCATAGGATTTTATATTAGCCAAAAGGGTTTCATATTAATATTATTAGTTTTATAATGGGGACTCCTAACTTGTAGTTTACTTTAAGACACAATTCTGGATATCTGAACTCTTTTATTAATATTTTTTAAGATTCTATTTCATACTTTTCTTTAAAAGATGCATAATAAGCATAAGTAGGAATTGTTTTGTTTTTTTTTTTTTTTTTGGATGACTCTTTGCTTTATTACTTTTTGTTGAAGAATACTGATGTTGTTAGATGATCCCAAAGTGGTTAATTACCATTACCAGATACTCTGGGTTCATCAGTTTTTATTCTTTTTCATGTCCAGTATGTTTTATCATTTTCATTTTTAATTGGAATGGATTGAGGGATGAAAGAGAAACTTAGGTAAATAGACTCTTCCTTTAATGAGGAGAAATCATGGGTGAGTGATAAAGAGAAAAGATACGGACTTTAGCTTCACAGAAGTCTAGGTTTAATTCTTAGCCTGCCTCCTTGCAGGGTATGTGACCTTGGAAACATTACTTAGCATCACCAGATACCTTTCCTGATATGAAAAGGAGGATAATAATATATCCTTCAAGGGTGGTTGTGTGTAAATAAATATGTGTGTATATACATACATATATATATATATATATAAAATGTGTGTGTGTGTATATATAATGTAATTTAGTGCCTACCACATGCTTAACTTAGCATCCTTAATTGCAACTATGACTGTTTTCTTTTCATTAGTGTGAATATTACTGTTTTAAGCGTATAGATAGCTTTTATTCCGACCTGGCTTCCAGGTGGCTTGGAGGTACACTGTACCAGTTTAAGGAAAAAATGGGGAATTTTTAAAATGATTTTATTTATTTATTCATGAGAGACACACAGAGAGAGGCAGACACACAGGCAGAGGGAGAAGCAGGATCTGGAGCTCCAGGATCACGCCCTGAGCCAAAGGCAGACGCTCAACCACTCTGCCACCCAGACGTCGCAGAATGGGGAATTTTTTTTAAAAAAAAACCCCTTCACCTATTCAGATCGGTGACCTCAGCATAGTTTCTTGCTCATCAGAGGGTTTTACATTAGCAACTTCTACTATAATACCCAAGTGGAACCGTGGCTTCTTTTTAGTCCCTTCATTTTAGCCATAGGGTAAATTTACAAAGAAGAACACTTGGACATGTTAGTGGTCAATTCTGTAGCAACATGTGAGATATAACCTTGATGAAGTATATCAGATTAGGTGGGTAAATACTCTTGAGTTCTTAAGGATGAAGTTATCTCTCTGTTATTTTAGAATAGCCCTTATGCTTGCTGTAAAATATGCTGTAAAAGATGAACCATGAAATATAGTCAGCCTTCTCTTTAGGAAGGTTTTCCTAAGATGTATATGGATGGACTGCAGAAGAATATGCTATTATTAATAGTATTAATATGTAAGAGTTTACATTAAAATGCTAGTTATTACTGGGATACCTGGGTGGCTCAGCGGTTGAGCGTCTGCCTTGGGCACAGGGCATGATCCCAGGGTCTGGGGATCGAGTCCCACATCTGGCTCCCTGTGAGGAGTCTGGTTCTCCCTCTGCTGTTGTCTTTGCCTCCTCTCTTTGTGTGTGTGTGTCTCTCATGAATAAATAAAATCTTTTTCAAAACGTGAAAATAAAACATGCTAGTTATTTCTCAACTGAGGTTTAAAATGCAGTAAAATAGTGTTACTTCCTATGTAACAGCTGAGAAGGTATAATTTGATTCAGGCACTTTGGGATGGCAGTGAGTTAGAGCCTATCATCACCCAGAAACCAAGCAAAAGGCTAGACTAGTTAGAAGTAGCAATGGGTGCACGATTCTTTATGTCAGTTCTCTTGAGACCTTTATCCTTAGGGATCCTAACTGTATCTGTTTCATTCCAACTATAACCCTTCAGCATGGGGTTCACATAATGTTATATCTGGGTGCTTCTTTAAAGATTTTATTATTTATCTATCTATCTATCTATCTATTTATTTATTTATTTATTTATTTATTTATTTATTTATTTATTATTTGAGAGAGAGTGAGCACAAGTGAGGAGGAGGGGTGAAGGGAGAAGGGGAATCCGACACTCTGCTGAGCTGGGAGCCCAACACAGGGCTGGATCCTGAGACCATGACCTGAGCCAAAGGCAGATGCTTAACTGACTGAACTACCCAGGCACCTCAACGTCTGTTTTTACTAACTAGTTACTTGTGTCCTAAGATGTTCAGTTTCACAGAAAACTCTATACTCTTCCTTGTGGGTTATCACCTATACTTTCCCCCTTGAATTTCCAAGAACCTAAGGATTTCCCTAAGACCAGAGAGGCAGTCCTCTTTTATAAGCCATTTGGATGGAAAAAGGGACATGCTCATCATTCTGTGGTTTCCTTTGATTCTGTTCCTGTAGCATTGCTATTGAAACTGGTTCTGCAGTCCAGTCATGATTGACTTTTGCTAATAGGATGCCCTTGCTGATCCGCATTCCTCAGTCCTCATGGTGATCCACACTTAGAATTCAAACTTAAACCTTTTTTTTGTTTATTACATATGCTTATATGCTCAGCTGCTCTTCTAAAGCCGCTGGCGTGCTGTTCCGACAGCTGGACCTCCTGGCTTTAGCCCCATACACCCTACCCTTCACATTCAAAAACTTTACTTGGAAACCATGTATTAGCCCAGACCTTCATGATGAATTAACCTTCAAGGATTTTGTCTGTCTTTTCTGCTAGCAGATTTTAGTTGGGACCATTCTAAACTATTAAAGAAGTTCAAATAATGCTACAGGAAGAGACTGGACTTTCCCTTTTGTTCCTACATCTGTACTCGAAGCCTGCTTTATTTTTTTTTTTATTTTTTAAAAAGATTTTATTTTTATTTATTCATGAGAATACACAGAGAGGAGGGGGAGAGAGAAAGGCAGAGAAGCAGGCTCCATGCAGGGAGCCCGACGTGGGACTCGATCCTGGGTCTCCAGGATCATGTCCTGGGCTGAAGGCAGCGCTAAACCACTGAGCAACCCGGGCTGCCCCCCAAGCCTGCTTTAAATCCTGTGGAAGACCTTTTCTTATTAGGTCGTGGAAGGTCTCATATTGCCCTTCCCAGAGTTGTGGGCATCACCTTGCCTGAGAGGCCACGTTTTGGGTATAATACCTCATTAAATCCTCCTAACGGCCTTGTAATATAAGATGGTAAGATTCCTGTTTTATAGAGGAAGACTTTGAGCAGAAGAGAAGTGGCTGGTCCAAGAACAAAAAGCTGCTGGTTTTAGAGCTAGGACTTTGGGATTTGAGACACTTTCCATTATGGCAGGCTAACTCTTAGTTTACTGAGCTATAATGCCCTCAACTCATGACTGGTTCACCTTACTTTTGTTTCTCCTTTAATTATAATTACATACTTAATAAAAAAAAGTTTTTAGAACTAACAAATTTGAAGTACCTATGGGGTAATTTAAGTTTTGATGTTAACCCTGATATTGTTTGAAAAATCTTAAGAATTTGATATATCTGGTAAATGTTTTTCATATCAGTATTAAAAAAGTCACATTGTTTGTCACTCTTTCTTATACGTAGCAATGACCAGCTAATTTCTGAACATGAAGAAGAAATGAAACCTGAAAATTCTTCAGAGAATCATGATCTAGGTACGATTTTTTAGAGTGAATTACTTACGGTGGTCCTAACATAGATGAAGTCAGAGTAAGGCAGTTTTGATAATGAAAGAGCAATGAAAAAACAAAACAAAACAAATCCAATGTGTAAATTGCATGGGTATTTGTTTCTTAATTTCTTTCTTAATAGTCTAGGATTCAGAATTTGAGAAGTTATTTTTGGTAATTTAAAATGTGAGGCAGTATTGTCTGAAAAGAAATTTGTTATCTTAGTATTTTTTAGATTTTATTTCTTTATTCCTAAGAGAGACAGAGAGAGAGGCAGAGGGAGAAGCAGGCTCCATGAGGAAGCCTGATGTGGGACTCAATCCCAGAACCCTGGGATCACAACCTCAACCAGTGAGCCATCCAGGTGCCCTCATTATTAGTTATGATACTTAAAATATCAGGTGATATTTTTGTGTAAATAAGAAAAAAAGATATTTAAGTTGGTATGTTTTATGTTTCCTCTATAAACATGTTATAAAAGTTATACTGGTTATACAAATGGATATTTTAATTTTTACAAGTGGATTTCATTTAGTAAATCTTATTATAGCATGATTTGTCTCATTATCCTTAAAACTGGAACTCTGCAATACCTTGCTGGTACTTTACACAAATGGCAAACAATAAGAACTGCAAAAACTTAGCTAGTGTGCAGCAGTACCAATGAGATTGCTTGATTTTTAAGGTGATTACCTATCCTACAGAAGCCTGTTGAGGAGCACAGGTTATTTTAGATGCTGTTGCATCAACGCAATCTCACTATTCGTGACTTCACTTCTCTTAAGTCAGAATGTGATATGTTGACTTCATTAGTAGGACAATGTTCTCTCCTGTTCGTTGCATAATACTGTAGTTTTTTGGGAATAAGATACTCTGTTACCATTAGTCAAAAGATGATCATAATAAATATTCGAAAAGGGCAACTTGGGCTCAACAGATTATAATAAAAGCACAAAAATATTCGCAGTAGCAACGATGTTACCGTTGCTCCCCAGAGGTGGCACCTAGTGCGTTGCATGGTCTGAAATGTAGGAAGAAACCTTTAACTTAGTGTGGATCTCTATCACAGAAATCTTTAGGTTGGCTTTGGTTTTGCAAGTTATAGGAAGCAAAGATGAAATAGAGTTTTGGTCTTTCAAGGTGCTCATAATAGAATAGAGCTGTCTTTGTGTTGTGTGTGTTTTTTTTTAAGATTTTAATTTATTTATTCATGAGAGACAGAGAGAGGCAGAGATACAGGCAGAGGGAAAAGCAGTCTCCATGCAGGGAGCCCGACATGGGACTCGATCCGGGAAGTCGGGGATGAGGGCCTCAGCCAAAGGCAGATACACTCAACCACTGAGTCACCAAGGGGTCCCTGTCTCCTTTCCTGCTTGGCTAATTAGCAACAGCATCAGGCATATTTTCACATGACAATATCCACTGACCAGAAGAACTGTGTTTGTCTCTATGTTTCTTTTATGTAGGAAGAAAACTCAGTGGCTTGCAGTAAACTTCCCCTCACATTTTATAGGCTAGGTAACATGACTTGCTTGTTCCTAAAGCAGTCACTGGTAAATCATGTAGTGTGATTAGCTTAGAATAATCATTTCTCCTTTTTGCAGCTGGGGTGAGACCACATTCTTTGTGTATTGGGACAATAAATATCCAAATAAAGCTGTGGTTCTCCAGCACGAATAAAGAATATGGAATGGCTGTTGGGGAGGGAGCCAGCAGGGATTGATTGGAGAATTTGAAACAGAAGAGTAATCAGATTAGATTTGAATTAGGGCCCTTTGGTTATGGCATAAAATGGGGATCACCAAGCTTTTCTTAAAAGGGCCAGATAGTGAATATTTTAGGCCCTGGGGTCTCACACTCTACCATTGTAGTGTGAAAGTAGCCATAGCAATATGTATTGAAATAGATGTGACTGTGCTCCATTAAAACTTTATTTACAGAAACAGAGGGCAGGTTGGATTTGGCCTGTGGCCATAGTTTGCAGGCGTCTCGTGTGGAGGATAGATTGAAGAATACCAAGTTAAAGATACTGGAAGACAAAGAAAGCTTTTATTTCCTTAGCCAAGTATCAGTCCATTTTGAAATTTTCGGCCCTCTCTACTGAACAAGTCAGGAGGCTCAATTCATTCCATTTAAAATGCTCTTTTTTTCTAGGCCTTATGTCTTTCTCTAGAAAAGATTTTAAGAAGAGTTTATTTATTTGAGAGACAGACAGCACAAGCGAGGTGGAAGGGCAGAGGGAGAGAGAAAAGCAGACTCCCCGAGGGTCTCCACCCAGGACCCCGAGATTGTGACTGGAGCCGAGCCAAACTTTGTGATGAGATGTTTCATCCTGAACTTAGCAGTCTCTACTGAGGAGCTGAAGAAGTTCATTGTGCTACAGCCAAATATGTATAGTCTGTTTTAACTGCTCCTACTAGTGGAAGTCCAGGAAAATCATGCTATTTAAGTTTGCCATTGTCACTTTATGATAATGATTCTGCTAATGATACCATTTCCTGTCAGTCTCATAGGGTTTGGTTACAATAATGGTCATTAGAAACATCCACTTGTATGTACCACATTCTGATAACTAGAATTATTTTCTTGCATTTCGTAAATAAGGAGGAGAAACTGAGCTTTCTTAATGCATTAACTGCCCACCAATAGTACAGTTAATATCCACTGTAGTGTGGTTTTTAGGTGTGGTCCCAAAGGAATACTTTTTAACCAATCATCGTCGGTCTTACACTTTTAATATTCTGTATTTTTCTATTGTTGACTTAAAATGTATTTTGCTGCTTTCTTTACTAGTGGCTAAGAAGTCTGAAGAAGACTCCATAAGCAGGTAGGACTTTTATGGATTTTTAAAAATGATGTGTTAACTAAGGGAGTGAGAGGAAAGGATTTGTTGAGTGTTGTCTTCTGGGCTAGACACTATATTATGTGCTTAATACGTATTACTTAATAGTCATTGCAATAGTTTCACTAAGGAGCTGTGCTGTTATAGCCTACTTTTTATTAACTAGTCAGCTGTAGTTCAGGGAGGTGGATTAATTGACCCAGGATTCCATAGTTAATGAGTCGCAGACCCATGATTTGAATGGTAGCTCTGTGTGGCTCCCACATACATTTTTTGCCCCTCAGCAGCACTGGAATTAAGATACAGATCTTAGATCATCCCAGAATGTCAAATTTCATTACATGTTAACTCTGAAATAGAGTTTTCTTAAGAACCAGGCAAGTCCAAGCATTCTCCTAATATATTTGACACAACAGTGATAGCAAGAGGTAATTATTGCGGTGGTAACTAGTTTCTTGTTTTTACTGTCAAAGATTTTGGAGTGGATCTCAGTTACCTATGGCCACAGTACCATAGCTTTTACATAAGCAAGCCCTAATCTGGCAAGCTCCTACATATAGTGACATCTGCTCTCCTTGAGATGAATGATTTTTCTGAAAGTGAAGGATATGTAATCTAGGTATAGACCATGTTACGTTAATTAAATTTATCATCTATTTAGAGGACATTTCTAACCATTGTCTATTTACTGACTTCTCAGTCTAATTTTCCCTTTAGGCTGGCACCCTTGATATGTTCTGTGAAGCTTTTTCTATTTTTGTAGACTTTTTTGCTTTTCTCCATGTCCTTTCTATACTCTTTTCTTGATTTTTTTTAACTTCTCCAATTTTTCTTGCTGTTTCTTTTATTCCATTACTTTTTTTTATCATTTCTGCCAGCTAAGGATTCTCCATTTTTCTACAGACAAAATGAAAAGCAGATAGAATTTCAGGGTTTTAAAGAATCTTAGAGATGTGTTAATCAAAATACTCTCTGATGCTGTAACCCATGTTTAACATCCTTACCAAGTGGTGGTTGAAGTGGAGAATTTGAAACTCAAAAGGGATTAAGGTTACTTTCTTGAATTTGATAAGTGACAGAAATGAGATTTAAATTTAGATTTTTTTCCCTTTTCTCTCATCTTGTAGGTGAATGTTTTAATAATATAAAGATAGGGAGTGGGTCTAGTGTACATGAGATGGGAATTAGGAGAGGGCATGTTTCAAGAAGAACCACACTGCGTTGAATAGGAAAAAGAGTTTTTGAAATGATGTCAGAATATTGGGGTTTATGACAAGATAGACAAAGATCAACTACAAAAAGAAAGAACACAAGATATTGGGTGTTGTTTAGAAAAGCATATTAAAATGGAGCGTTCTGTGGTCATCAAGACAGTGTGGTACTGGCACAAAAACAGACACATAGATCAATGGAACAGAATAGAGAACCCAGAAGTGGACCCTCAACTTTACGGTCAACTAATATTCGATAAAGGAGGAAAGACTATCCATTGGAAGAAAGACAGTCTCTTCAATAAATGGTGCTGGAAAAATTGGACATCCACATGCAGAAGAATGAAACTAGACCACTCTCTTTCACCATACATAAAGATAAACTCAAAATGGATGAAAGATCTAAATGTGAGACAAGATTCCATCAAAATCCTAGAGGAGAACACAGGCAACACCCTTTCTGAACTCGGCCACAGTAACTTCTTGCAAGATACATCCACGAAGGCAAAGGAAACAAAAGCAAAAATGAACTATTGAGACTTCATCAAGATAAGAAGCTTTTGCACAGCAAAGGATACAGTCAACAAAATAAAAGACAACCTAGAGAATGGGAGAAGATATTTGCAAATGACGTATCAGATAAAGGGCTAGTTTCCAAGATCTATAAAGAACTTATTAAACTCAACAGCAAAGAAAGAAACAATCCAATCATTAAATGGGCAAAAGACATGAAGAGAAATCTCACAGAAGAAGACATGGACATGGCCAACATGCACATGAGAAAATGCTCTGCATTACTTGCCATCAGGGAAATGCAGATCAAAACCACAATGAAATACCACCTCCCACCAGTGAGAATGGGGAAAATTAAGAAGGCAGGAAACCACAAATGTTGGAGAGGATGTGGAGAAAGGGGAACCCTCTTGCCCTGTTGGTGGGAATGTGAACTGGTGCAGCCACTCTGGAGAACTGTGTGGAGGTTTCTCAAAGAGTTAAAAATTGACCTGCCCTACCACCCAGCAATTGGACTGTTGGGCATTTACCCCAAAGATACAGATGCAATGAATCGCCGGGACACCTGCACCCCGATGTTTATAGCAGCAATGTCCACAATAGCCAAACTGGAAGGAGCCTCGGTGTCCATCAAAAGATGAATGGATAAAGAAGATGTGGTTTATGTATACAATGGATTACTCAGGCATTAGAAATGACAAATACCCACCATTTGCTTCAACGTGGATGGAACTGGAGGGTATTATGCTGAGTGAAGTAAGTCAATCGGAGAAGGACAAACATATGGTCTCATTCATTTGGGGAATATAAATAATAGTGAAAGGGAATATAAGGGAAGGGAGAAGAAATGTGTGGGAAATATCAGAAAGGGAGACAGAACATAAAGACTCCTAACTCGGGGAAACGAACTAGGGGTGGTGGAAGGGGAGGAGGGCGGGGGGTGGGGGGAATGGGTGATGGGCACTGGGTGTTATTCTGTATGTTGGTAAATTGAACACCAATAAAAAATAAATTTATTTAAAAATAATAAAATAGAGCGTTCAAGAGAGTTTGGAGCAGCATTTCTTTTTGTTGGTTTAATTGAAGGAACTAGCATAGTTCAGGGTTTCTTTCCTTTTTTAAGATTTTATTTATTCATGAGAGACAGAGAGAGAGAGAGAGAGAGAGAGGGAGGGAGGCAGAGATACAGGCAGAGGGAGAAGCAGGCTCCATGCAGGGAGCCTGACTTTGGACTCGAACCTGGGTCTCCAGGATCATGTCCTGGGCTGAAGGTGGCACTAAATTGCCGGGCTACCCGGCTGCCCTACTTCAGGGTCTCTGTTGAGAAACACTAAAATCAGTTGAGCCACTGGCAAGATTGTTTACAGCAAATTAGGAATGGGGATATCATCGACTTCTACCCCACCTTACAAAAGGCGGCTTTGATCTTCTCAAATAATGGGGGGAATGGAGATTCTGAACTATATAGATATATGGCCCAAGGTAGTGGTCTTGTGATCTCTCCACCTCTTTTCGTAATTCTCTGATGCCCTTCCCGTGTATGTGTAGGGTTTGGTGGGGTAGGACTAGCTGTCAGATCAATAACGAAGCTTCCTCTGGGTAGTTGGTAACATGCCTACATTGAGATGACTGCATGGATGACTCAGACTCCAGTTAGCTGGTTCTCCAGGAGCAGGAAATGGCTCTATTCTTGGTCATTTGAGCCTTCCTTTGTTTTGGGAATCTGTGCCTTGGCAGGCTAAAGACTTAAACGTTGGAGAGTGCCACTGAGCCCTGCAGAGGAGTGATCCAGGAGTGGGAGCTCACAAAAAGAAAATATCAGGCAGTGTGTGGGGAAATAGAGGTACAGATATCGGGACTGTTTTTATAGCAGTCCCTCTTCTTGGGTATCTGAGTGCCCTTGATGATTTTTAAGGTCTTGCTAGTTTATGTGGATATAAATAAGGCAGGACTTGTGAAACCTGGATTTTATAATTTTTAATTTTTTAATCTCTTTGGGAATAGTATTCCCACTAATAACATCTAAATTTGTTCTTTAACATTTGTAGATCGTTTTAAAAATTTAAGTGTAGTTGACACAATGTTATGTTGGTTTCATGTGTACAACATAGTGATTCAGCAGGTCTATATTGTTACCCCATGCTTACCACAAGTGTAACTACCATGCGTTACTGCATAATGCTATTACAGTACTATTGACTCTATTCCCTATGCTGTACTTTTATCCCTGTGACTTAATATAACTGGGATGCTGAACCTCCCACTTCCCTTCACCCATTTTGCCTGCCCCCCACCCACTTCCCTTCTGGCAGTACAGAATTCTCTGTACTTATGGGTCTGGTTCTGCTTTTTGCTGGTTTGTTCATTTGTTCTGCTTTTTCGATTCTACATATAATTGAAATCATACAGTATTTGTCTATTTAGCTCTGACTTATTTCACTTAGCTTAATACCCTCCAGGTAATCCACATTGTTGCAAATGGTAAGGTTTCATTCTTGTTTATGGCTGAGTAATATTGCTCTGTGTGCATGTGTGTGTTATGCATCTGTTGATGGACACGGGTTGCTTTCGTATCTTGGCTGTTGTAAATAATGCTGCAATAAACATTGGGGTACATATGTCTTTTCAAATTAGTGTTTTCTTTTTCCTTGGGTAAGTAAGTACCCAGTAGTGGATTACTGGATCATGTGGTATTTCTATTTGTACTTCTTCAAGGAAACTCCATTTTGTTTTTTTACAGTGGCTGCACCAATTTCTATCCCCATCACCAGCGCACGAGTGTTCCTTTTTCTCTGCATCCTCACCAATATTTTTTTTTTGTGTGTGTGTGTGTGGTTTTGATTCTAGTCATTCTGACAGGTGGCAGGTGATAATTAATGGTGGTTAGCTTTTGTCTAGTTAGCTGTCAAACATTTCAGAGAATTCCTTACCTGTCACACTAGTTATAGGAACTAAAACTGGGCCTTTATTGGGTATTTCACAGGTTAGGAGAGGTGAAAGCAAAATAGATAACTAAACCCTTTTTAAAAACAGAGGTCAAGAGATGCCTGGCTGGCTCAGTCGGTTAAGCGTCTGCCTTTGGCTTGGGTCATGATCTCAGGGTCCTGGGATAGAGGCAAGTATGGGGCTCTCTGCTCAGCCGGGGGCCTGCTTCTTTCCCTCCCTCTGCCTGCCTCTCTGTCTACTTGTGCACTCTTTCTCTTTCTCTCTCTCTCAAATAAATAAATAAACAACATCTTAAAAAAAATAACACAGAGGCCAAATTTTGAAAGACTGTACTCTGAAAACATTGGTGAAAGCAATTGAGGATGGCACAAAGATGGAAAGAATTCCATCTCATAGATCGGAAGAACACCTATTGTTAAAATGTGTATAGGACCCAAAGCAATCTACAAATTTAGTGCAAAGCCTATTAAAATCCATCGACATGTTTCACAGAACTAGAGCAAACAACCCTAAATTTATATGGAACCACTGAAGACCTCAAATAGCCAAAGCAATATTGGAAAAAGAAAAACGTAACTGGAGATATCTCTATGCTAGATTTCAAGTTATATTACAAAGCTGTAGTAGTCAAAACGGCATAGTATTGGCATTAAATAGATACAAAAATCAGTAGAATAGTATAGAAAATCCAGAAATAAACCTATAGCGATATGGTTAATCTTTGACAAAGCAAGAAAGAATATCCAGTGGTTTGAAAAGGCAGTCTGTCTCTTCAATAAATGATGCTGGGAAAATTGAATGGGTATATAAAAGATTGAAACAGGACCACTTTCTTTCACCATTTACAAAAATAAATTCAAAATGGTTTAAAGATACAAATATATCACATGAAACCATTTTATCCTTGAAGAGAGCACAGACAATGATCTCTCTGGTATTAGCTGTCGCCACATTTTTTTGGTTATGTCTCCTGAGGCAAGAGCAATAAAAGCAAAATAAACTGTTGGGGCTACATCAAAATCAAAAGCTTTTGCAGTGAAGGAATCAATCCACAAAACTAAAAGGCAACCTACAGAATGGGAGAAGACATTTGCATATGACATATCTGATAAAGGGTTAGTATAAGAATATAAAGAACTGATACATCTCAACACCCGAAACACAACCCAGGTCAAGAATGAACAGAAGACAGCAGACATTTTCCCAAAGAAGATGTCCAGTTGGCCAACAGACATATAAAAAGATGATCAGCATCACACGTCATCAGGGAAATGCAAATCAAAGCTACAATGAGATAGCACTGCACACCTGTCAGAATGGCTAACTTCAAAACCACAAGAAACAAGTGTAGGTGAGGATGTGGAGAAAAAGGAACCCTGTTGCACTTTTGGTGGAAGTGCAAACTGGGACAGCCACTGTGGGAAACCGTATGGAGGTTCCTCAAAAACTTAAAAACCGAACTACTGACAATCCAGTAATTGCACTCCTGTGTATTTACCCAGAAACGACAAACACACCAATTCAAAGGGATACATGCACCTCATGTTTTTACTACAGCATTATTTGCAATCATCAGCCTAAGTGTGCATGCTGATAGATTAGTGAATAAAGAAGTGTGTGTGTGTGTGTGTGTGTGTGTATATATATGTGTATATATATACACACACACACTATGGAATATTGTTCAGCCATCGAAAGGAATGACATCTTGTCATTTGCAATGACATGGTGAAGTTAGAGCATTTTATGCTAAGCAATGTAAGTCAGAGAAAGACAAATATCATATGATTTCACGCCTAAGTAAAATGTAAGAAACAAAAATGAGCAAAGGAGACAGAAAAGAGATTAACCAAGAAGAAGACTACTATAGAGAAGACTACTGTAGGTAACAGATGGTTACCAGGGGGGAGGTTGGTAGGGGAGTGGGTAAATAGGAGGTGGGAATTAAGGAATGCACTTGTCACCATGAGCACTGGGTGATGTATGGAATTACCAAATCATTATATTGTATGTATGCAACTAATGTAACACTGTATGTTAAGGGTACTGGAATTAAAAAAAAAAAAAAAAAGCTTAACAAAAACGAGGCTAAATTTTCGTATTTCAAGAAACTTCATTTAATAAACAGCTGACCTTTTACTCGATTTTTCTTTTAAAAGAAATGAACTTGTCTTTGTTTTATGTTTTTGCTCTAAAGTCTTTCCGATGAAGCTGATATTGATCATTCGTGGCCTTCTTCAATTGGAGACTTAGGTCCTCGTACCAAGGTAAAGTACTCTCTTGTAAAATTAATTTTTCTGCTCTGAATTTAGTGTTATGTATTATGGCTTGCCTCTTGTCATTTTATGTTTTTTTTTTTAAATTTTCTTTATTGGAGTTCAGTTTGCCAACATTCAGCATAACACCCAGTGGTCACTCCCCCAAATGCCCCCCTCAGTGCCCATCACCCAGTCACCTCAACCCCCCGCCCACCTCCCTTTCCACTACCCCTTGTTCGTTTCCCAGAGTTAGATGTCTCTCATGCTTCTGTGTTAGTGTCTGTTCTTTCAGTCCATCTCTTTCTATGTTCATTGTCAATATTTTTGGTTATGGCTTTTTGTTGTCTGTGTGTCTGTGGTTTTCATTCCTGAATCATTACCCCACAAGGCTTATTATTTCTCTCACTTTCCTGGAAGGAGCTGATGTTAAACAATCATTTGTCCTTAGCATTTTGACAAACAAAAGCAACTTAAACTGTTTGTAATGCCCACTTGCCTAAATAAATACTACTAAAAACTAATTTTAATATTTTCTCTTATAAGAGATAGTCATGCAATTATAAATCATGCAAACACATTTAAAAAATTTTAAAGCTAATAAAATAATTAATTTTTTAAAATATTGTATTCATTTATTCATGAGAGAGGCAGAGACAGAGGCAGAGGGAGGAGAAGCAGGCTCCGTGCAGGGAGCCTGATGTGGGACTCCGGGATCACACCCTGAGCCGAAGGCAGATGCTCGACCACTGAGCCACACAGGCATCCCAATAATGACATTTCTTATTGTTAGTTTTTTGAATTTAAATTACTTAGGCATAAATTTTTATTTTAAGTTATTTTGGTAAATAAAGTATTTAAAATTTTTTTTAATTCAAATTAATTAACATATAGTGTATTATTAGTTTCAGAGGTCGAATTTAATGATCCATCAGTTGCATACAATACCGAGTGCTTATTACTTCAAGGGCCGTCCTTAATGCCAATCACCCAATTACCCCATTGCCCCAACCCTCTCCCCTCCAAGAACCCTCAGTTTATTTCCTATGATTAAGAATCGCGTATGGTTTGTCTCTCTCTCTCTGATTTTTATCTTATTTTTCCCTTCCTTCCCCTATGCACCTCTGTTTTGTTTCTTAAATTCCACATAGGATTGAAATCATATGGTATTTGTCTTTCTCTAACTTACTTATTTCACTTAGTATAATACTTTTTAGTCCCATCCATGTTGTTGCAAATGGCAAGATTTCATTCTTTTTGATTCCATTGTATTTATGCACACCGTATCTTCTTTATCCATTCATCTGTCAGTGGGCATCTGGGCTTTTTCCGTAGTTTGGCTATTGTGGTCATTGCTGCTTTAAACGTTGGGGTGCTGGTGGGCTTTCAGATCACTATGTTTGTATCCTTTGGATAAACACTGAGTACTGCAATTGCTGGGTGATAGGATAGCTCTATTTTTAACTTTTTGAGGAAGACTTTGTATAATAATCAGTTAGGGGTGGGAAAAGTAACATTTTGAGACTATTAAATCTCTTATAATCTTCACTCCATGAGAAAATGTAGGTTAGTAAATGGCAGAACTGAGTTTTCAATCTCTATCTGAATGATCTCCAAAACTTGTGTTCTTTTTGTAATGGTGTTCATCTGGTAATGGTGAATATTACAATTATTTTTACGAAACGTGATGCTTGTAATCCTGAAAACTATCAATTTTTTTCTAGACTGTCCCGAAAGTAAGCTTAAGAGAGCAAATGGTTGCTTTTCTGCGAGCCAGGGGTAAGCTATTTGAAGATTTGTGTTATTCACTGAGTTTTGTCCATTTTTGTGTTATTTAGTAATTTGAAGTTAGATATCTTCATGTACTCTTTACTTTTTCACTAAATAGGAGCAGACTATACCATTTTTAGCCAAGAAGGTGGACCTTTATTTGCTCACAATTTTGCAAGTGAAGATAAGACTGAAACTCTTTTGAAACCATCAGTCAATGTCTCTGGCTATTCTCCTCTTGCTTTTGTATCACCTGAAACTCCTCAAACATCTTTAGCAATGCGTGATGTTACAAAGGTAAGTTGTTTTGAACTTTTTCCCCCGTGTTTTTTCACCTACCATCCTCTTGATATCCTTATAATGAAAAGAATCTTAGGGAGAAATGGAAGCCCTCAAGAATATAAGAGAAAACAGTGTAATAACAACAGAGAAGTACTGGGTTGAGATTTATAACTTTTGGTGGGAATAAACAAACCTTAGGTATGCCATCATGGAAAGAAAGAATTAGAAAGCAACTGGAAAGAATAGCTAGATGGACGTGAAGATGAGGGAGGGGTTGTCGGGTAAGTAAGAATTCATTTAAGAAGGATGAGATGAATGTAAAGATAGAGTTTAGAGAGATTATTATTAAAAAAACAGCAGTAGTGAGGCTAAGGGAGAACAGATGCTGTATATTATAAAATATGGTAGAAATTATTTTAAATGCAAATTAATAAAAGATAGTCCGGCAATACAAAAAATGCTCAGATTCTTCTGAATGACAGCTGGTTTTTATGAAGAACTGGAAGGAAATTTTATCCTTTTAAGTTTAATAAAGTATGATAGCCTATATTTAATTTAGCAAAAATTGTGTTTATACATGGTACAAAGTAAAGTCTGTTTTAAGCCATAATCAGATTTATTATGAATCTTGAATTTTGGCCGTTGTCTTTCTTGTGGTTTCTAATTAAACTTACTGTGTGGTATAATCTTGGTTGATTTTCGATCTTTTGAGGATAAAGAGAGGACATAAATAAACATTTTAGTTTTTTCATTAATTAAACCTGAAATTTTTTCTTAGGTAAGTGAGGTTCTTAATCTCTATCTATTAAATGAAAAAAAAAAAATTTAAGCTACAGGACTCTTAAAAAATATAAAAACTTTTTTCTGGATTCTGATGCATCTTTTTAAAAAAGTGTAAGCATAGAATAGAGACACATGGCAAATGAATAAACTCATAATTTATCATTCTTTTTGTAAGATGATTTGTCATTAGAGAATCATAAGGAAGGAAAAGTTGCCCGTAGAGTATACAAAGTTATTTCCAGAAGGATGATCTTTACGTTTTCAAATACCTCCAACAGTGGATACATTTTATGTTATCTCAGGAAACTTTAGTGTTCATAGTTGTTATATTTTCTATTTTGTATTTTTTTATTTCATTTTAATTTAATTTAATTTAATTTAATTTTATTTTATTTTATTTTATTATTTGTAATTTTTTTATTGGAGTTCAATTTGCCAACATTTAGCATAACACCCAGTGCTCATCCCGCCAAGTGCCCCCCTCAGTGCCCATCATCCAGTCACCCCAACCCCCTGCCCACTTCCCCTTCCACTACCCCTTGGTCATTTCTCAGGGTTAGGTGTCTGTCATGTTTTGTCACCCTCACTGATATTTTCACTCATTTTCTCTCCTTCCCTTTATTCCCTTTCACTAATTTTTATATTCCCCAAATGAATGAGACCATATAATGTTTGTCCTTCTCCGATTGACACGTTTCACTCAGCATAATACCCTCTAGGTCCCTCCATGTCGAAGCAAATGGTGGGTATTTGTCGTTTCTAATGGCTGAGTAATATTCCATTGTAAACAGGGACCATGTCTTCTTTATCCATTCATCTATCGATGGACACCAAGACTCCTTCCAGTTTGGCTATTGTGGACATTGCTGCAATAAACATTGGGGGGCAGGTGTCCCGGCGTTTCGCTGCATCTGTATCTTTGGGGTAAATCCCCAGCAGTGCAAATGCTGGGTGGTAGGGCAGATCTATTTTTAACTCTTTGAGGAACCTCCACACAGTTCTCCAGAGTGGCTGCACCAGTTCACATTCCCACCAACAGGGCAAGAGGGTTCCCCTTTCTCCACATCCTCTCCAACATTTGTTGTTTCCTGTCTTGTTAATTTTCCCCATTCTCACTGGTGGGAGGTGGTATCTCATTGTGGTTTTGATGTGTATTTCCCTGATGGCCAGTGAAGCAGAGCATTTTCTCATGTGCTTGTTGGCCATGTCTGTGTCTTCCTCTGTGAAATTTCTGTTCCTCTCTTTTGCCCAATTCATGATTGGATTGTTTGTTTCTTTGCTGTTGAGTTTACTAAGTTCTTTATAGATCTTGGATACTAGCCCTTAATCTGATAGGTCTTTTGCAAATATCTTCTCCCATTGTGTAGGTTGCCTTTTAGTTTTGTTGACTGTTTCTTTTGCTGTGCAGAAGCTTCTTATCTTGATGAAGTCCCAATAATTCATTTTTGCTTTGGTTTCTCTTGCCTTATGGATGTATCTTGCAAGAAGGTGCTGTGGCCAAGTTCAAAAAGGGTATTGCCTGTGTTCTCCGCTAGGATGCTCATGGATTCTTGTCTCACATTTAGATCTTTCATCCATTTTGAGTTTTTCTTTGCGTATGGTGTTAAAAAGTGGTCCAGTTTCATTCTTCTGCATGTGGCTGTCCAATTTTCCCAGCACCATTTATTGAAGAGACTGTCTTTCTTCCAGTGGATAGTCTTTCCTGCTTTGTCGAGTATTAGTTGACCATAGAGTTGAAGGTCCACTTCTTGATTCACCATTCTGTTCCATTGATCTATGTGTCTGTTTTTGTGCCAGTACCACACTGTCTTGATGACCACAGCTTTGTAGTACAACCTGAAATCTGGCATTGTGATGCCCCCAGGTACGGCTTTCTTTTTTAATATTCCCCTGGCTATTCGGGGTCTTTTCTGAATCCACACAAATCTTAAGATGATTTGTTCCAACTCTGAAGAAAGTCCATAGTATGTTGATAGGGATTGGATTAAATGTGTAAATTGCCCTGGGTAGCATTGACATTTTCCCAATATTCATTCTTCCAATCCATGAGTATGGAATATTTTTGCATCTCTTTGTGTCCTCCTCAGCTTCCTTCAGGAGTGTTCTGTAGTTTTGAGGGTAGAAACCCTTTACCTCCTGGGTTAGGTGTATTCCGAGGTATCTCATGCTTTTGGGTGCAAGTGTCAGTGAGGTTGATTCCTTAATTTCTCTTTCTTCAGTTTCACTGTTAGTGTATAGAATCCTGCCACACTGCTGAAATGCTGTATGAGTTCTAGCAATCTTGGGGTGGAGTCTTTTGGGTTTTCTAGGTACAGTATCATGTCATCTGCAAAGAGGGAGAGTTTGACTCTTCTTCTTTGCCAGTTTGAATGCCTTTTATTTCTTTTTGTTGCCTGATTGCCGAGGCTTGGATTTCTAGTACTGTGGTGAATAGCAGTGGTGAGAGTGGACATCCCTGTCTAGTTCCTGATCTTAGGGGAAAGGCTCCCAGTGTTTCCCCATGGAGAGTCATATTTGCTGTGGGCTTTTTGTAGGTGGCTTTTAAAATGCTGAGGCATGTTCCCTCTATCCCTACACTCTGAAGAGTTTTGATCAGGAATGGATGCTGTAGTTTGTCAAATGCTTTCTCTGCATCTATTGACAGGATCATGTGACACTTGTTTTTTTCTCTTGCTGATATGATCAGTCACATTGATTGCTTTACAGAGTGTTGAACCAGCCTTGCATCCCGGGGATAAATCCCACTGGGTCATGGTGAATCATCTTCTTAATGTATTGTTGGATCCTATTGGCTAGTGTCTTGTTGAGAATTTTTGCGCCTGTGTTCATCGGGGATATTGGTCTATAATTCTCCTTTTTGATGGGGTCTTTGTCTGGTTTTGCAATTAAGGTGATGCTGGCCCCATAGAACAAGTTTGGAAGTACTCCATCCCTTTCTCTCCTTCAGAACAGCTTTAGTAGAATAGGTATGATTTCTTTAAACGTTTGATAGAATTCCCCTGGGAAGCTGTCTGGCCCCGGACTTTTGTGTTTTGGGAGGTTTTTGATGACTGTTTCAATTTACTCCCTGGTTATTGGCCTGTTCAGGTTTTTCTTCCAGTTCCAGTTTTGGTAGTTTGTGGTTTTCCAGACATGCACCCATTTCTTCTCGATTGCCTAATTTATTGGCGTCAAGCTGCTCATAATATGTTTTTAAAATCGTTTGTATTTCCTTGGTATTGGTGGTGATCTCTCCTCTCTCGTTTATGATTTTATTAATTTGAGTCTTTTCTTTCTTCTTTTAAAAAGGCTGGTTAATGGTTTTATCTATCTTATTAATTCCTTCAAAGAACCAACTCCTGGTTTTGTTGATCAGCTCCGCAGTTCTTCTGGTTTCTATCTCATGAGTTCTGCTCGAATCTTTATTTGTTGTCTTCTTCTGCTGGGTGAAGGTTTCATTTGCTGTTCCTTCTCCAGCTCCTTTAGGTGCAAGGTTAGCTTTTGTATTTGTGTTCTTTCCAGTTTTGGGACGGATGCTTGTATTACTATGTATTTCCCCCTCAGGACTGCTTTTGCTGTATCCCAAAGATTTTGAACGGTTGTATCTTCATTCTTATTAGTTTCCATGAATCTTTTTAATTCTTCTCTAATTTCCTGGTTGACCCTTTCATCGTTTAGCAGGATGGTCATTAACCTCCACGTGTTTGAAATCCTTCCAAACTTCTTCTTGTGATTTAGATCTAATTTCAAGGCATTATGATCTGAGAATATGCAGGGGACGATCCCAATCTTTTGTTGTCGATTAAGACCTGTTTTGTGACCCAGTATGTGGCCTGTTCTGGAGAAAGTTCCATGTGCACTTGAGAAGAACGTGTATTCAGTTGTGTCTGGATGTAAAGTTCTGTAAATATCTGTGAAATCCAAATGGTCCAGTGTATCATTTAAAGCGCTTGTTTCTTTGGAGATGCTGTGCTTAGAAGATCTGTCGATTGCAGAAAGCGCTATAGTCAAGTCTCCACATATAAGTGTATTATTATCTAAGTATGTCTGAACTTTGGTTATTAATTGAGTGATATACTTGGCAGCTCCAGCATTCGGGGCATAAATATCATGATTGTTAGGTCCTCTTGTTGGAGAGATCCTTTAAGTATGATATAGTGTCCCTCTTCATCTCTTACTACAGTCTTTGGGATAAACTTTAATTTAGCTGATACAAGGATGGCTACCCCTGCTTTCTTTTGAGGACCATTTGAATGGTAAATGGTTCTTCAACCTTTTATTCTCAGTCTGTACGTGTCTTTAGGTCTAAAATGAGTCTCTTGTAGACAGCAAATAGATGGGTCTTGCTCTTTTATCCAGTCTGAAACCCTGTGCCTTTTGATGGGGTCATTCAGCCCATTCACGTTCAGGGTTACTATTGAAAGATAGGAGTTTAGTGTCATCATGACACCGGTTCAGTCTCTGCTTTTGTGGATTGTTTCCTTAGACTTCTCTTTCTTTTACAGAGTCCCCCTTCATATTTCTTGCAGAGCTGCTTTCGTGGTCACATATTCTTTCGGTTTCTGCCTATCTTGGAAGCTCTTTATCTCTCCTTCTATTGTGAATGGGAGTCTTGAGGGATAGAGTATTCTTGGCTGCATGTTCTTCTCATTTAGGAACATGACTGTATCCTGCCAGCCCTTTCTGGCCTGCTAGGTCTCTGTGGAGAGGTCTCTGTTATCCTAATACTTCTCCCCATAAAGGTTAGGGATCTCTTGTCTCTTGCTGCTTTTAAGGATCTTCTATTTATCTTTGGAATTTGCAAGTTTCACTATTAAATGTCGAGGTCTTGAGCGGTTTTTATTGATTTTACGTGGGGATCTCTCTATCTCCTGTATCTGGATGCCTGTTTCCCTCCCCAAGTTAGGAAACTTGTCAGCTGTGTTTTGTTCAAATACAGTTTCTGGACCTCTGTCCCTTTCGGCACCCTCTGGAACCCCAACTAAACGTAGATTTTTCCTTCTGAGGCTGTCATTTATTTTCCTTAACCTATCCTCATGATCTTTTAATTGTTTTTCTCTTTTTTCCTTAGTTTCCTTCCTTGGCATCAACTTGTCTTCTATGTCACTCACTCATTCTTCTACCTCGTTAACCGTCATTAGGACCTCCAGTTTGGATTGCATCTCATTTAATGATTTTTAATTTTGGCCTGATGAGATGGAAATTCTGCAGTCATGAAGTCTCTTGAATCCTTTATGCTTTTCTTCTAGAGCCACCAGTAGCTGTATAATTGTGCTTCTTTGTTGGCTTTCTGACATTGAATTGTAATCCAGATTTTGTAACTCTGTGGGAGAGAGGACTGTCTCTGATTCTTTCTTTTGTGGTGCGTTTTTCCTTCCAGTCCTTCTGTTCAGTGCAGAGTGGCCAAAAACAAGTTGTACTTGATAGGAGCGTAGAGTTTTCTCACTGTGCCACTTCAGCAGTTCTCTCTTTACATCTGAGACCGAATTTTGGTAGGTTTTCAGGATGATTTGAAAGTTATCTCCTCTGGGGTGATAACACGGGTCTCCTTCAATCTCATTCCTTGAGGACCTGGGTCAGGTACTCAACCACTTCCACTGCCTTTCCCTTCACCGTGTTCATCACATTCTGCTTCCTGGGGCCGTGGTGGCGGCCGACCGCAGACAGGGCGGGAGGGGCACCCGGGGAAGGGGAGTCAAGAGATCCCTGCCGCGCCGCCACCTCCGCCGCCCGTGGGCCCGGCCGTCGGCGCCCGAGGGGCGGGACTGGCCACGGCGGCCCGGCCGGGACGAGGGGGAGGGGCGGCCGCGCCGACCGGAGGGCAGGGGGCGCGCTCCCGCCAGGCCCCCCAGGCAGGCGCGGCGGACGGGGCGCAGGTGTCGCGGGCCGCGAGGGAGGGCGGCGGGAGAGGCGGGCGCACGCACACCCCTCGCCTTCTCGGGAGCTGTCGGCTCCCCTCGGCTTCACTCGCTGTTTTGCGTTTTTTGATTAAAACTTTTCTAAGGGATCCCTGGGTGGCGCAGCGGTTTGGCGCCTGCCTTTGGCCCAGGGCCCGATCCTGGAGACCCGGGATTGAATCCCACGTCGGGCTCCCGGTGCATGGAGCCTGCTTCTCCCTCTGCCTGTGTCTCTGCCTCTCTCTCTATCTGTGACTCTCATAAAAAAAAAAAAAACTTTTTAAAGTAATCTCTATACCCAATGCTGGGCTTAAACTCAGATGCTGAGATTTCGAGTCACACACTCTTGTGAGTGAGCCAGCCAGGTGCCGCCGAAAGTTGTGAAATTTAACCTGTGAATTCTTTCATATCTGAAACTCAGAAATACAGGTGATTTGATTGTTTTAGGCCTTTTCTTCTCTCTTGTGAATATGGAATATTGCGTCCTGCTTGATAATCGTACATGACTTTGGAGACTCTAAACCTTTAATTTGGATGATCATGATTATTAATATTTTAATACTAGATTCTTTCTCCAGCCTTTAAGTACCATCCTATATGTGTAGATAGGAAATTAAAGCTATTAGTATGCTATTCACAGTGGAATAAAAAACCATGCGAATTTTAAAATGGGGTTTTAAATTTTTCTCATCAAGTGCCTTAAAATTCTGTAATCCCTAAAATATTTCTCTTCTACAACTTAAATCTTAGCTTTTAAGATTCATTTTTAAAAAGGAATATTGTGGCAGCCTGGGTGGCTCAGTTGTTTAGTGCCGCCTTCAGCCCAGGACCTGATCCTGGAGACCTGGGATGGAGTCTCCCATGTCAGGCTCCATGCATGGAGCTTGCTTCTCCCTCTGCCTGTGTCTCTGCCTCTCTCTCTCACTCTGTGTCTCTCATGAATAAGTAAACAGAATCTTTAAAAATGATAAAATAAAAAGGAATGTTCTCACAAAATCTTCAATTGCTGTTTTGCAATTAAATCTTTCTATTTATCTAAAAAATGCTATTCGCTACAGAAATGAATACATGCCCACATATATATGCATTTTTCTAAGGATTTATTTATTTCAGAAGTGGGGGGAGAGGGGCAGAGAGAAGGAGAGAAGCAGAGTCCCTGCTGAGCATGAAGTCTGTTGTAAAGCTCAATGTCACAATCCTGACATCATGACCTGAGCCAAAATCAAGAGTTGGATGCTTAGCCAACTGAGCCATCCAGGTGGTCATTACTTGCCTATATTAATAAAAGTATATTTTCTGTTCTAGAAAGTAATGTTGAAGTATATAAGTGAAGTACTGAATCCCATGGTTTTCCCCCCCTTCTTTTATTTTTATTTTGAAAATTTCAGAGGTTTGTGCAGGCTGACATTAATTATATCAGGTTAGTATGTTTTATGGATGACTTTTTAACATCATGTGGTTTTCCTGACTATTGTCATTTTTTTTCCTACTCCAAATGTATTTATCTAAAACTTTCTTAATAAGTCCCCTGAGTGCTTCAGATTTGATGAAGCCCCAGACTGAAGACATTATTTCTGACTCTTTGCTCTTCCTGACTTTGTAATCTGCTTTGTCATTTGTTTTCCCCACCCTAGTATAAAGCACCGTTGGAACACTGAAGCAGAAAAAAATCCTGGACTCTAAACTTCCCTAAAATTAGGTGACATCACATCCAGGTGCCTGGGGTGGCTCCCTTGGTTAAGCATCTGACTCTTAATGTTGGCTCAGGTCGTGATCTCATGGTCCCAGTATTGAGCCCTGTGTTGGGCTCTGTGCAGAGTGGAGAGGCTGCTTGAGGATTCTCTTCCTCTTCCTCTGTCCCTCCCTCTGCGTGGACACACACTCTCTCATTCTCTCCAAAAGTAAATAAATAAATCTTAAAAAAAAAAAAAAACATATCCAGTCACTCCGCCACATGCAGTATCTTTACCTGCTTACAATTTTTCACATCTTATTACCGTAATTCACTTTCTCATCTATAATTTTGAAATACTCTTCTCTTTTGGTTCCTCCATGTTCATCTTTACATTGATACTAGAGTGACATTTCTAAAATATATTTGTGATGATGTAAATCCTCCGCTTATTTAGTGGATTCCCCAATACGTGAGGGAGGAAGTTCATATCCTAGCATGACCCCTGTCTTTTTCAGTTCAGTCCTGATTTTCCAATTATATCTCTTTTTCCCATTCCCCATAATTGTGTCCTAGTTTTGCCACATTCTGAGCTATTGTCACTTACTATGCTATTCCCTACTTCATCCTTTTGATCATTCTACCTTTGCTAGAATGCCCTTCACACACTCCTTGTATACTTTGTCTTTCAAGATACAGCCTTACCGTTGCAGCATTTCCTGAGCTTCCCATATACAACTTTTTTCTCCTTGTGCCTTCACTGAACTTTATTCACTTCACTTGTAGAACTAGAGAATGATCCTCTTCTGTTCTTAATTGTTTTTGTCCATCTGTCCCCCTAGTAGCATATAGGGCAGACTCCCTCTTTTATTTATATTTCCAGCTTCTCCTAGGATAGTGCCTATGACTTGACAGATATGGTATGTATTTGTCTTTCTGAGGAGTGAGAGAGTAAGTGAATTAATGTGATGTTTTCTGAAGCTCTTTTTTTTTTTTTTTTTTGGTGGTGGTGTTCTTATAGGAAGGAGCAATGAAGCCGGCAGT
This sequence comes from Vulpes vulpes, assembly GCF_048418805.1. Taxonomy (NCBI): domain Eukaryota; kingdom Metazoa; phylum Chordata; class Mammalia; order Carnivora; family Canidae; genus Vulpes; species Vulpes vulpes. Next base: position 31,890,476 of record NC_132788.1, read on the forward strand.
TGGACAAAAGGACAATGGTATTGATGATATTATTGAAAGTGCTCCACAAGAGCAAGCAGTTAATGACAATTTGACTTCTGCTGATAGAGCACACAAAAATAATACGAGTGGTAAGTTAGTGAACCTCTATGAGTTGTTTTTCTATGCTTACAGGCTAGTATAAAACAATATGAAAGTATGTAGATCCAAAAATGTTATCCATTTCATTTCACGAAGTTATTTTTCTTTTGCTTTCTTTCTGTGTATCGCTACTACTGTGAACTTTTTCTTCCTGAAAATGCTTCATCCCTCTGAAAATCTTTTCTCCTATTACTTTTATTTTATTGAAATATTTGTGAATGTGGATAGGCTTGTATATGTGTTTAGAATTCATAGTAATACATGTTCTCATTAATGTATTTGTGACTGTATTTTACAGATAGGATGTCAGCTTTAGGAGAAGAAGATAGTTCACCTTGGGATTCTGAGGTACTGTCTTCTTATTATTTTAAAATATAAGCAATGAGTGATATCGTAACATAAAAGCGATGCTTAGACTTTATGCTCTCATGTCTATATTTGCCCATAAAAACAAATTCCTTATACTTTTTACCTGTAATTGATAATTATGTACTAAATATGTTAATAGAGTTCTGCTAATTTGCAAGCTTAACTTAGTGAAAGGTGTGTGGTAGTGTGGCAGAAAACTGAGCTTAGAAGTGTTAAGGAATCAGGACACCTGGGTGGCTCAGTGGTTGAGCATCTGCTTTCTGCTCCGGGCACAGTCCCGGGGTCCAGGGATTGAGTCCCACATTGGGGTCCCTCTGGGGAGCCTGCTTCTACCTCTGCCTGTGTCTCTGCCTCTCTCTCTCTCTCTCTCTGTGTGTGTTTCTCATGAATAAATAAAATATTTTAAAAATTTGTGTTAAGGAATCTTTTTTTTTTCTATATTTCATCCATTTACTCATGAGAGACATATACACAGAGAGGCAGAGACACACACAGGCAGAGGGAGAAGCAGGGTCCCCACAGGGACCCCCACGCAGAACCCGATCCCAGGACTCTGGGATCACGCCTGGAGCTGAAGGCAGATGCTCAATCACTGGGCCACCCAGATATCCCGAGTTAGCTATCTAAAAAGCTAAAGAATAACTCTAGGTCAATCTATGGTGAAATGTATGATTCTGTGGTGTGTATGGATGTGGAAAATTTCTAATGTGATCTAGACAGAGTTTGGATTATAGTTTTTTAGAAGTATAAATCATATGCATTATGTTTATATGTTAAATTTATTAACATGTGTATCTTATATATTATAATTTCCATATTCTGTTTTTATATATAAAGCATATATAGTTTGTGTATTGTGCATAATGTATATTATATCATAATTATATATTAACTACATATTTAAAGATTTATTAAAAGATTTTATGTTTTTATTTATTGAGAGGGTGGGAGGGAGAAGGAGACAGAATCTGAAGCAGACTCCATTCTGAGCGCAGAGCCCATCACAGGGCTTAATTCCATGACCATGACATCATGACCTGAGCTGATACCAAGTATTGGATGCTCAACAAATGGAGACATCCAGGCCGCCTAAAAGTATTATATTTGGATTGTCAGGTAGATCTACAAGGAGCATTGGGAGTATAATAACAATGGGGTTTAGTGGTACTCTATTCATTTATTTTTGTAAAGATAGATTTATTTATTTATTTATTTATTTATTTATTTATTTATTTATTTATTTATGAGAGCGAGGGCATGCATGAGCGGGGGAAGGGGCAAAGGGAGAGGAAGAAGCAGGCTCCCCACTGAGCAGGGGGGCTGATGACTTGGGGCTTGATCTCAGAACTGAGTCAGCCATCAAGGCCCCCATGATTTAGTGGTACTTTAAAAGGTAAAAACATTTTGGATAGTTAAGATAGCATGCATTGAGTACCTTTGTGGCAGCCCTACTTACAGTAACATAAGTATAAAGTAATGATGACTTATTCTAAGGTGACAACTATGGAAGAAGGTAAAAAGGGCCCATGTCTTAGTAGAGGCAGCTGCTCTACAATGCTGTGAGCACTGTATTTGAAGTCAAAGGATGTGCTGCCATCCTGATTGTGTCACTTACTTGCTGTGGGATCTCAGAAAAACTTGCTTAACCATTTTTTGTTTGAATGTCAGTGACCTCATTCATAAAAATGATACTAATACGTACCTCTCAGGTATGTGTCATGACCAAATGTGTTAACAAAGGTGAAAGCGCTTTGTAAGGTGTAAAGAATGCTCTAGAAATATGAGACAAAAATGATCACAGCAGTATTTTAGTGATTTACTAGATATAGAGGGCATGGTTTTTAAATGTGAAGATTTCTGAAGGACAGTAAAATGGCAAGTGTTAAGAAAAGAATGGGAAAGTTAGAGTAGACAAGTGGATTTCGAATTTGGGGTATGTTAAGTTTCAGTAGCCTGTGATTAGAGACATTGTGTATGTGTACAGTTGGCTCTTGAGCAAGATGGGCTTGAACTGTGTGTCCATTTACAGATGCTTTTCGATACAGTATTTTCTTAATGTAGCTTCCCTTCCTTATGATTTTCTTAATAACCTTTTCTTTAGTTTATATTTTAAGGGTATAGTGTATAGTACATATAATATACAAAGTTTGTTCATTGCCTTTACGTCATTGGTAAGGTCATCATCAGGTTATAATTTACTTGACCTTCCATGCTCAGTTTACAGTGAGTGGCCAAATGAAGGTTAAGATCTAGCTTAGATCTAGAGAGCATATATGTGAGTCTTTTATTGAAATGTTTTGGTTTTTCATATACGTTTCCTATTTTTAAGTCTAATTGCTCTTAAAGTAGGAAATTCAATAAGAGATGAGTAGCTAAGTTTTGGGGGAATCAAAAGTCATTTGTGGATATTTGACCGTGTGGCCATCAACACCCTTAGCCCTTGGCTGACAGTATAGTGATTTGGTACTTAGACCTTCTCAGTGAGATGAGGATGATAATTATGTTTTAGAGAGAGAGAGAGAGAGAGCGCACGCACGTTGTGAGCAGGCGGGGAGGAACAGAGGGAGAGAGAGAATCCTAACTTTGCTTCATGCTCAACACAGAGCCCATTGTGGGGTTCGATCTCACGACCCTGAGACCATGACCTGAGTTGAAATCAAGATTTGGATGCTCAACTGACTGAGCCACCCAGGCACCCCCTCAGTGAGATGATTTTCAATGTTTCGACCTAAAATACATTTCTGTTACTGAATACTAACTTTGACCAGGCTGTACGGGTTGTAGTGGTAGGAGTAGAAAAATAAGGAAACTGATCCATTATAAATCACTGTAAATGTTTCATGTAAAAAGAAAAAATGGAAATGTTAGTTTAGGGAATATTGGAGGCGTTTGTAGTTATTAGGATGGGGATGAGAATGGGAGTGGAATTTTGGTAGTGAGAAAAGATCTCTCTGAGTGTGGCCAGAGCTGCCAAGTGAAGGGTGGGAAGGACCCGTCACAAGAATGTCTTGGAGAAGGACATTCTGGACAGAGAGACCATGGAGCACATCTGTTCATTTTACTCTAATATCTTAGAATGACCAGGAAGCAGGAAGACCCACCCCATTGTTATAATCATTGTTATTTTTTGTGTGTAGAAAAGAAGCTGAGCGTACTAAAACAAATGCCTGGTACCTTTTAGGTGATTAATCAGTAATCATGCTCTTTTTGCATGAGTGAATAAAATGAAAGAAGTTTATTCAGTAAAGATACAGAGAACGCTCTTAGAAGTGAGAGGGGTCCCGACAGGGTTGCCCTTAATAAATGTTCTTATTCTTCCCTTTTGAAAGCTTACTATACTTTTTGAAGCATTTCATACCTGTATCTAAAATATTTTGCTATTATTTAAACATAATTTCAAGAAAAGTTTTTCTTCCTGCTTTGCCATTTCATTCAACCATTTTTTCGTACCAATAAAAATTCCAAGCTTTTGTTTATCTAAGTGAAGCAGCAGCTACCACAGTGTTCTGTTTATACTCAACATGATGTACTCCAAGGTTTCTTATCATGCCAAGTATCTTATTTTAAGACTAAAAAACTTTCTGCCATTAGGAACAGGTTAAATTTATAGCAAATATCGTTATTAAAGAATCTGTTTCAATACATAGTTTTACTGTCCTTTTATCCTGGTGGAAAATACAAAGTAGAGTCAGGTGTTTTGTTATTTCCTTGATGAAATGTACGTACAAGTCAGTCGTCTTGTCTGTGAAAATATTTACTCTGGCCTTCCATGTTCAGTTTAGAGTTAATGACCAAATGAAGATAAAAAGGTGCACTTAATTGAGAGAGCATCGATGAGGTTTTTAAATGTGTTGGTTTTCAATACATGCTTTTCTTATTTGTATGTCTGATTGTGATTCAAGTAGAACATTCGAATATTTTCTTAGAAAAGGATTTGGAAATCTTTATGCAACTCACTATTGATGTTAATTTTAACAGAGTATTTCTGCAAGTCTTCCAAAGAAATCTGTTGATTGTTTACCTGGAGCTGCAGATCAACAAGGGCAAAGTATATTCAATGAACAAGTAGAAGGTAAGAATTGTATTTTATAAAAAGTCATTTGACAGAATGTCGATTTAAAACAGAAATTCTCACGTATCCTAATTTCCAAAGAAAATCACCTATTAAATGCATAGAGAGAAAGATGTGAAAAGGGGGTAAGTTCTATATTTTATCAGGTGTCAGCTGCAGATTAAATTGAGAGTACCGCTAAAGGAGCTAAATTACTGGTTCCATTTCCAGGTATTCCAAGACCTAAGGAATGCCTGGAAATAGTTGGAAAAGAGCAAAGAGGGAATGATGAGAATGGCTGAGAGTACAGGGAGTAAATGGAGGAAAATTAAGCAACGCTTTATAGTGGAAGGTGGTAAAATAAAAGAATTCTTTTAAAAGGAAGAGCAGGGGATCCCTGGGTAGCTCAGTGGTTTGGTGCCTACCTTCAGCCCAGGGCATGATCCTGGAGTTCCGGGATCAAGTCCCACATCAGGTTCCCTGCATGGAGCCTGCTTCTCCCTCTGCCTGTGTCTCTGCCTCTCTCTGTCTCTCTCTCTCTGTCTCTCTCTGTGTCTCTCATGAATAAATAAATAAAATCTTAAAAAAAAAATAAAAGGAGGAGCAAATTACTTGAAATGTGGGGATAATATCAGGTGAGCTCCCAGTACCAAAACTTGTCAGAGTAGTATACCAAAATTTTCCCACTCTTAACAGTTTTTCTCCCTGTTGGGAAGACATTATGGATTGACCTAGCTGATTATGCAGAGCTATGTCCTAGTCAGCTATAAATGTATATATGTTAGGGGTGCCTGCATGGCTCAGTCAATTGAAGGTCTGCTTTTGGCTTGGGCCATGATCCCCGGGACCTGGGATGGAGCCGTGCTGAGCTGGGAGCCTGCTTTTCCCTCTCCCTTTGTCTGCTGCTCTGCCTGCTTGTGCACGCTCTCTCTGTGTCAAATAAATGAAAACATCTTTTAAATAAATAAATATGTGTACCTCAATGTCATATAAAATGGTGGTACTTTGTAAGTGTCATTTCGTGCAAAAAAAGAGAATTGGAAGGAAAAAGAGAGCAGGGTCAATTAGGGGGAGATCAAGGAAGCTTTAGCCCTGATAAAACTTCCGTTAGAACATTTATGACTTTTAATACATCTTCACTTTCAGAATTGATAGTGATGAACTTGAGGCTTGATCATAGAAGGTTAAGGTAAAGGAATACGGCGGCAGGGTTCAGTATGACCCAGGATTTCTCAAATTATAGTCAATCGCCCGAGACCTTGTTAAAAATGCACACTGTGAACAGCAGGTCTGGAATTCTGCATTTTGACCTCTCAGGTGATGCCAGTGGCGGTGGTCCTTGGGTCATGTGCTCAGTAGCATGGGTATAGACTTCCCTGTAGAGAAATCTGGAAGAGCTGTTGGATAGTTCAAGACATAACAGGGTCAAGAAAAAGCATTATTTTGTTTTTATTTCTGACCATGTTTATAACCAGAGGGGAACAAGGAGATACAGAAATAGAAGGTATAGATGTTAGATACTATTGCTAAACAAAGAGGAAAGAAGTGGTGGAGAAAATCCATAAAAAGGTTGTAAAAGCAAAAAAAAAAAAAAAGAAAAAATCAAGACCATAGATCACAAATTAGTTTTTAAAAAGATTTATTTATTAATGTTAGAGAGAGAGTGAGCGAGCAGGGAGGGGGGCCAAGGGAGAGGAAGAGAGAGTCCTTAATTAAGCAGACTCCCTGCCGAGTGAGGAACCCACCACGGGACTTAATCCCAGGACCCCGAATTCATTTCCTTAGCTGAAATCAAGAGCTAAGACCCCCCACTGACTGGGCCACCCAGGTGCCCCCAGAAATTACTTTTGAAGACAGGGGATAGTGAAGGGAAAGAGGGAAAAATGAAAGACGTCTTAGCTAGGAAATTTTGGAGTTGGTGAGGAAACTAGAGAAGTCACTTTTTTTTTTTTTTTTTATGACAGATCTAGAGAGAGGCAGAGACACAGGCAGAGGGAGAAGCAGGCTCCACGCAGGGATCCCGGCATGGGACCGGATCCTGGGTCTCCAGCATCACACCCTGGGCTGATGGTGGCACCCACCCTTTGTCCACTGGGGCTGCCCAAGAACTCACTTTTTAGATAGCTTGAGTTTATTTGTACTGAAACAGATTAGATCACAGCTGCTCCACAAAGAATACTGAGAGCAAATGGAGTGCTAGACTTGGGATAAAACATAGCCACCATTCATCTTCCTCAAATCTATTGGACCCCAGAGATACATGTTGCTTTGATATTCGTTATTCAAATGAGATTAATTTGAATATGGAAGCATGGGTGTCTATTTTTCAGATAGCTCATTTTGGGGGATGATAGCTTTTTCAGACACACCTTTTCAAGACTGACATAGTCTACCAAATCAAACTAATTTTGGAAACAAAAGAAATCATAGGGTCCATTCCTTAAATGCTAAAATTGTTTCTATCAATAAATATGACACTGATTTTGAAATACAAAAGATTTTTAGTATCTAAAAATTCGGTGGCAATTAAATTGATTTTTTTCATTTTGGTAGTCATAGTTCCATATTGAAAGCTTATTATACGTTATTTCTTAGATGTGTTTTATATACCTTCTTGCATGCGTGGGTCAAGAAACTTTAACATGGCTAAACTAGAGGATACAAGAAATGTAGGCATACCAGTGGCCCACATGGGTATAGACAAAAGTGAATACTTTTATTGACTATTATCCTACAAGTATATCCAGGCTGATCAATTCATAACACTGTTTTCAGTGAAAAATAAATTACGCTTTCGATAAATTATGCATTCATCATAACTGCGTACTGCCTAAATTACGGGACAAATTGAAGAACATGGCAAATACTTGTAGTAGAATGGTATCGATGATTCTGCTGTACTGCAATCAGGATGTGCTGTTGATATTTACAATCTTAGAAATTAAAACAAACATTTAAAACACAAAGATGTATTAAAAAAACCACAAGGATACACAATCTCATGTTGCTAGCCATTAGAGCTGTGATCCACTAATCATGTGAGTTGTGATGCTATCACACATTTTAACTTTAGAAAACTTTATTGTACACTTAAGAGAATGAGAGTGAAAATGTCAAATAACATTTAGTACGGTTGTGAAGATAGTTTTCACCTCTTGGATTTTGTGAATCGATGGATCTTGGGACTCTGAGGATTCTCAGATGACATGGGGAGAACTGATTTAAACCATGTACAGGGTTCATGGATACAAAATGATAAAGGGGCCCTTGTGATGAAATGGGCATTAAAGTTCCATTTCTGCATTTCTTGCTTTTTTCTTTCCCTTAAGAGGTTTAAATCAGAGCAATCTTGTTTATAAAGGGACAATAGTTTTGTTATATATTCATTTTCTGTTTCATGGCGCTGTAGTTTTTGGATCTCAGTGTGGACTGAGACTTACTTTGTTTTTACACGGAAAGGATTATATTACCCAAGTCTTTCATTTCTCATATAAATATGATATTTGTCCAAAAATTAAATTCTGAGGATGTCGGTGCATTGAGGAAAGACCCATCTCATTATTATTAAAGTAGTACCATTCAGTACAAGTTTTTAAAACCTCACGTCTTTAGAACACAAAATGCATATTTAAACATAAAATAAATGATTAGACATCAGTTTTGTTACTAAAAACATTCAGACCTTGAAGACTCGTAATTATCAATGAACAGAGCTTTTATGGAGTATAGAATATGTAATAGAGCTTGGTGAGTGAATTAAACTATATAATACTAGAGAATGAAAAAGAGAAAATGAGAGTTAAATACATCTGTGTGAATGCCAAGTATAGGACATGTAAAATATAATTAGCTACGAATGAGTAGTAAGTAGTGTGTCTGGGAGAAGAGCAGGACTTGTGGCTGTTTCTCTAACAAAAGAATTTGTACAAATTCGTTAAATTTGTATTGTTTACATTCTAATAAAGGAAACTTGGTTTTCAGATTCTTCTGATTGGGATTCTAGTTTGTCCCTCGGTAATGAGACTTGTCAAAGAACTGTGGATTTGAAAGGTAATAATAAATGCCCATTTGTATCACAACCAATGATCAAAAATGAGTCAGCATCCACAGAATTTGGACAGATGACCTTAATAGATAAAGAAAATATTAATATTGGAGCTGTGTTTCAGTTAGAGAATTCTATGCTCCATGGCCTGTGTGAATCACTGCTACCAGAAAACAGAGAGAGAGAGAGAGAGAAAAAAAAGAATCAGAGTTCAGTGTCCTTATGATTTCACCATAGTTCTGATTTTTCAAAAATAATTTTGTGGTAAAATTTGTGGTTACTCCTTTCATACAACCTACCACCAAACAGAGCATCTTTTAGCAAGACATTTTTGCATTCTTCCTCTAACCAAAGCCACATATAAATAAAGAAAGAGAATTAGGAGAAAATAATTTCTTTTAGGCTCGTATTCATCATTCACTTGAGAGTGGGTAGCAGGATTAGATTTAGAATTTGGGGACCAGTTGGGAAAACTATGTAGAGAGGTAAAGATTGTTAACTCACAACATAGTTTCTTAGCTTTATTTTTATAGCTCTAAATTCATAAGTATTGGTCATACTATATTTACTGTAACAGAAAAAAAGCACCTTCCCAAACAGAGTATTAAAATATTTCCTATATTCTCTATGACTTTATTTTGGAGTTGACTTTCCCAGCAGTAATGGCAATCATTGAGAATTTACCACATAGTATCCTCTTCTCAGCTACGTAGGCATAGTCCATCTCCTTATTTGATTATTTTTATTTTACTTTTTTAGAGAGTGTCAGAAAGTAAGGAGGGAGGGATGGGCAGAAGGAGAAAGAGAATCCCAAGCAGGCTCCACACTCAGCATGGAGCCCAATGCGGGACTCAGTCTCACAACTCTGAGATCATGACCCGACTGAAGTCAAGAGTTGGATACTTAACTGGCTGAACAACCCAGATGCTGTTTTATTATTTTAAATGAGTCAAGAGTTCCCAAGGAATCTTGGTTTTAGAAGTATCGAATATCATTTAAAAATAATATATGGAAAGTCAGTTCTAATTCTACTAAGATTTTCAGTTGATTAACCACATCTAACGTGTGTTCTACTTAATGTATCAGTGAATCCAGTGTCCTTTATCAGTCATATGATCACGTGTGTACTAACATATAGTGTAATATTTTTTCACTCCTGTAGTTTTATGTTATTTTCTTTTCTTCTTCTTTAATGAGAATTAACTCATTTTCTAAAGATTTTCAGTTATCTCCAGGAGTCGTGAGTATAGACTGTAAATCCAAATTTATTGATCTATACAAGTGACTTGTTTGCTGTTACTTCTTCATGAGCTTGGTAGATCCAAGAGCAGGACTTTAAAAAGAAAACACCTGTAGGCTCCTGTACCACAGGAAAATGTGAAACAAAAAAATTACAAAGTACATGCAAGCAACATAAAACAGTTCATGTACATTATATCTCTCTTCCCTTGATGCCAGGATTGTTGTTGATTGACTTAGTACATAATTATTCTGTACTGAGCCCTGATAATTTTATATTCTGAATATTTCTGGAACCATTCTGTCAGTTCAGGTGTGTATCATCATTGTTTTGCATTACTACCTTCTAATTCATCTCCTATCTTTGATCACAGTGCCCCTCACACTCATCCCTCCCCACAGTATTTAGAGTGATCTGTCTCAAATACATATACGACTGTGAACCACTGTTGAAAACATATTTATGTCCAGGCATCTTAAAATTACATACAAAGCTTTCATAATCTTGACTTGACTTCTTGACTTCTGCCTAAGTCTTCATCTTTAGCCCTTTATACCGTCTGCCCTTATCTCTGGTATCCTGAACTGCTAGTGATGTCTTCCTCTTTGATCCCTCTATTTTAGACAAATATTTACCCTGTTGTGTGCTTCTCTCCCTTGTCTTACTACAGCCTTGCATGTTCTCCCCATTTTCTGCCCTGTAATCCCTTTGAATCTGTCTGACGTCACTGTTGCAGGCTCAGTTTAGGCATTATGTCTAGGAAAGCTATTCCTGACACCTTATATCCACATACTTCTTTAAACCCGGTCCCCTATCTATCACTTAGTGGGAACTCAGTAAGTAAGTACTAAGTAACATAAAAACATATGTACTTATTAGTACAATAAGTACTAAGTAACATAAAATGTAAGAGATTGTCCCCTACAGGGATGCCTGGGAGGTTCATTCGCTTGAGTGCCCAGCTCTTGATTTCAGTTCAGGTCATATCTCAGACTTGTGAGATGGAGCCCCAGGTCGGGCTCAGGACTGGGGGTGGAGCCCGCTCAAGATTTTCTCTCTCCCTCTGCTCCTCCCTCCTCCCTTCCCCCCCCCCCATTGTCAAGATTGTCCCCTACAGTGTAGGAGCAAAAGAACTAGATACATAATGAAGTAGTTTACAGTTCAGGTGGTGAAGGTACACTAGAAAACCTGTAAGGTATTAAGGTAACCCCAAAGAAAGAGATACATCTTTATCTGGGAAAGGATAGCTATAATCAAGGATGACTTTACACAGCAGTCTGAGTCCTAAAGGATGCAAGGAAATTTGTCAAGTAGTAGAGGAAAATACTTTCAGAAACGTTTACTCCTCGGGGACATACACCCATAGGGAGGATATGCACTGATAAAGACATGAAAAGTACTAATAATTTTGGAAATGATGAATAACGTTATGGTTGAAGCTTAGGGTGTTGTTTAAGAGGTACTGTTACAAAGTAGAGAATAATCTCTTGTGATTTTATATGTTTCTACTGTATTTTAAACTTTTGTTTCTTATTGTTTTGTTCATGGATATTAAGTCGATGAATTTGTGAATGAATCTTGGAGATGTTTGTGTGCCTTTAGCCTGGTGACGTTTAGTATTTCTCAAATGGTTTGTTGAAATTTTAGATAATTAAAAGTATTTCTTGAATATTCAGCTAAAGATGAATTTAAACTCTTAAGTGATAAATGATATTTTCTATTTTTATAGAGGTAATAGCTTTTATCTAACCATTCTGAGTAGTCCATTTTAACTATATATATAGATTTGTCGTCAGAACCAGACTTAGAAGTGGCATCAGAGCAAGAGCAAGAGCAAGAAAGGCCTGATGAAAGTGAAAATAACCACCCCCAGGTATGTAAAATTTTAAATTTAAATTTCTGATTTTGTATTGTTTTCCCTGCTTTTCTAATATTACATGGTTCAAGTGAAATTATCTTTGAGTGGCTATATTGAAGTCAATAGAGTATAATATTTAGTTTTTATAAAATTTTACGAGTTACAAAACTCAAAATGTTGTAATTTTTAGTAACTAAGTTTAGCTAAACTTCATCCTTGGAAATTAGGCAAAAAAAAAAATTTCTTTTGAGGCAAAAATAATTCTAAATATTCTTTGCTTCTTCCATTTTTTGTAACTTCTTTACATGATAAAGAAGGTAGCATCAAATACTGAGTCATGTATAAGCAGTTGAAATTATGAGCAGTATAACAATGATGACTACTGACTTAGACTGATGTACAAGGAGTGATTATTCTCAGTGGTTCAAAGTGCCTAGTTCTCTATTTCCACTTACAAATGCCAAGATTAAAGATTTATTCTGCTTTGTGATCTCTGTGTAGTTGACTTCAGAGAATGGGGTCATGAAATCAGTACGATCGCCTGTTGTCGAAACGCACCTTCCAGGATGGGAGCTGTGTAATTGGATTATAAACAATAACTCTTTCAGTTATTTCATTTCAGCACAGGAAATCCATATTATTAATATTTTTCTTATCCACTCTCAGTGGACGTTACAATATATTAGAGCTGGATACAAGCAGATAATCTATAGCAATGTCTAACACTATCATAGTATATAATTTAAATTAAAATATAGGAATTTGTTTTTCTTTGATTGATGTTAATTGATATTTGCCCCCCAAAAATGTAGTTTGCCTATTATCTAGGTTTTAAATTGTAAAAACTCCTGAAATGCATCGTAGGAGCTCACTGTTTAAGATCCAAGGGGATAAAATGTTTTTAAGTTTGTAACATTAAAAATCATCTGATTCATTTTTCGGTAGATGTAAGTGTATTGAATTGTTTAGTGAAGAGAAACCTGACAAAATATAAGTGAATGGATTTATGCTTTTCTTCTGTCCTCACTTCTTAGTTATAATCAGTGTCTTAGGAGCAGCTAATAACTAAATTTTAATTATTTTCTAATTTTTCTTTGTCCGCATTTGATTACCTAAGGATAAAGTTATTTCACAAACATGTATCCTGGCTGAAAAGGCATCTGAAAGCCAAACCAAGCAAATTACCATTCCACTTGTGCAACTGCAAGATACGGCTCGAGAACCAGAAATGCATATGGAATGTGATAGACAGGATGATAGATCTGTACATTCAGAACATCTTCGTGCACACAAGAAGCATGAGGAGATACGGATGAAACAAGGCAAATTAGATTGGAAAAATAATGTAAAGCTCATGAGCAGAGAGTTAACTCAGGAGATTGGTAAAACTTGTGAAAAGTACCAAATTATTGCTCATCCTAAGGTAGAGCCACTACATGGTAATTCTAAAGAAGCAGAGTCAAAGGAAATACCTCCGAAATTGACAAAAGTTACACTTGATGGTGAGGAAAAAGATGAATTTGGAGTGTCTGTCTCTGTAGTACCTCAGGCCTTTCCTGAACAAAAAGAGCCTAGTCTCGAAAATGCTGTTCTCTCTCATTCATACTCTGGGTCTCCAGACTATGCTTGCCAGTCATCTTCTAAGCTTTCTTTCCATGAAGATGATAAGAAACCAGGTGAGCATGTTTTTAACAAAAATGAGAGTCTTGATAACGATACAGAAGATAAAAAAGTAAGGAACCCACTTGTTACATTTGAAGTGAAAGAAGACCAAGAGTTTGACCTGCAGATGGCCAAAAGTTTGAACCAAAATGCCACTAATAGTAAATTAGACACTGGATATATCCCTCCGTATAGTGACCCAGAAAGCCTTTCTGATTTGCAGCTTGCCCACTCCAATGTGGTGAAACAAATGATTCAGAAGAAAAGGCATGATACTTCTGCTATTACAAACACTTACAAGAAAACAAAACCAACACGAGACTCTTTCCAGAAGCCATTATATGCAGATAATGACAGTACTAATAACTATAAAAGTACGGAACCTGCATTAGAAATTGTGAGTTCTTCACCATGTCCTTTCAGAACATCAGAAGTACATCAGAAAGAAGAATTACAGCAAGATAAGCAAAATCTGCAAAGGTTTAAGAATGAGAAAGGCATGTTACAAGTAGAACTCCTGGCTTCGGAAAAAGAGAAAGTTGAACTTCAAAAACAGGTAGAGAGATTCACTTTGCTGCTGCTCTTTTGTTTTTTGTCTTTGTCAATTATCTGAGCCATTTTGATTTTCCACTTATGAAGAAAGCTCGTGTATAAAATGGGGTTGTCTCAATATATAATTGTGTTCGGAAATAGATTATTTCTGCAATCTAAATGATAGGAATGCAGGAAAACATATGATTTGTGTTCCTTAAGTTTCTTTCAGTTTCCCAAGTGGCGTGTGAACTGGGAAGCTCTTTTCGCTATGCGCCCTGTGACCTCATGAAACAGAATAACCGTAGAGAAAATTGCTTTAAAAATGCGATTATCTTGGGGTGCCAGCGGGGCACGGCCAGTTGAGAGTCCTAGTCTTGTTTCTGGCTTGGGTTGTGTTGTCAGGGTTGTGAAGAGGAGCCCCAAGTCGGGCTCTGCTCAGCATGGAGTCTGCTTGAGTTTCTGTCTCCCGCTGTGCCTCTCTCATGCTATCAGTCTTGTTCTCTAAAATACATAGATCTTTAAAAAATATATCATGATATCTAGGGTTTTTATCTCTTGGCTTAAATATAAGTTGCACTTCCAAACAATAAAATGGAAAAGAAGTTGGGATGCCTGGGTGGCTCACCTGTTGAGCGTCTGCCTTTGGCTCAGGGTATGATCCCGGGATCTGGGATTAATTAAGTCCCACATCAGGTTCCCTGCATGGAGCCTGCTTCTCCCTCTGCCTGTGTCTCTGCTTCTCTCTGTGTGTGTCCCTGATGAATAAATAAAATCTTTAAAATAAATAAATACATAAAATGGAAATGAAGCAATAACTAAGGGAAGGGATATAAACAGATATTTCATCTATATTTCAATCTATTTATTGCTTCTGTTTATTGCTTCAGTATGTGTAGTCTTCTCTGCTTTCCTCAAACTCTTGGAACTTCAAATTCCAACACGACCACTTTGAGATATTTTTAATAACAAATATTTGCATCATCACCAGTTTTTTTCTCCCATGTTTTTAAAAACAGACTCCTTTTTTCTTTTAGGATTGGTTGATTGATTGATTGATTTATAGGGTGTGAGCAGGGTGAAGGGTAGAGGGAGAGAGAGAAAGGGAGAGAAGCAAACTCCCCAGTGAGCGTGGAGCCTGAGGTGGGGCTCGAGCCCATGACCATGAGATCATGAACTGAACTGCAATCAAGAGCTGGAGGCCCAACTAACTGTGCCACTCAGGCATCTCCTCCACATTAAAAAAAAAAAATTAAGGTTTTATTTGACATACACAGAGAGACAGAGGAGAGAGAGAGAGAGAGAGAACACAAACCGGGGAGCAGCTGTAGGAGGGCAAGGGAGAAGCACGCTCCTGGTGGAGCAGGAAGCCTGACCCGTGGGTCTTGATCCCAGAACCCGGGGATCATGACCTGAGCCAAAGGCAGATGCTTAGCTGACTGAGCCACCCAGGTGCCCACGTGTGTGTGTGTGTATATACACATGTGTTTGTTTAATCACCATTCTCAGGTGTTTCTGTTGAGTCAAACCGTTACATTATGTTTAATAAAGTATGATATATTTTGACACATACGACTTTTATCATGTAGGTAGCATAGATTTTCAGCAAACCTTCAGTATTTGACTCTAAGGGAGAAAACTGATGTTTGAGGTAAAAAATAAACAAAATATAGAGATATCCTCCTTTAAAATAAAAATTAGCTAAGCGCCGCATCCCCAATTAAGGTATTAAATTACTGTGCCAAAGTCACACTTTTAGCATAGCTGATAAATAATAAACTTGTTGGGTCATTTATTTGATTCAGCATTAAGGAATTGTATCATCTCTTTTGATGCTAGGTAATGCCACTTTAGGAACTTTTGGACAAATCATGTAACCTTTTTTGGTTTTATTCCCATTATCAATAGAAAATGGGATTAAAGTTGATAATTACTTTTATACCCTCTAGCTATAAAATTTTATGGTTATGGAATGTGAAATTTGGGGAGCATTACTCATTTCCCCAAATTCTACACTAATATCAGTTTTGCTCTGCTCCTTTTATGCCTTGGTGAACTTTGGTCCCATATTTTAATGAACACTGTGACTTTTTTTGATAGCCCTGGGATCCAAATGAAAAAAGAATTATAAAAGGCAGTTGGGGAGAGAATAGCTCAGTGCAGAAATGGAAAGCTTCCTATTTGTTCCTGGTGCATCACAATGTCACATCCTTTAAATCTGTCTGTGTAAGCAAAATCCAGATGGTAAAGACAGAAGAGGACAGATTTTTGTGTCTCTTTATTTCTTTGGATCTGCTGGTCAGATGGGGTGAAGTTGGGAATGTTAGGTGGCAAAGTGTAGATATGAACACAAAATTAAAGTCCTTTTTGAAATTCTGGAAGATTATGTTGTTCTATTCAAACAGAAATGAAGCAGAATTTCCAAAAATTGCAATTACATGCAGTGATAAAGTTAAGCGCAAGATAGTTTTATTGATTAAAATTATGATAAACTAAGAGTCAAATGATACAATTAATGAAAAAGTTCTTTTTAATGAATAAAGATGTAAGAGTTATTCTCAGTATCAAATTTCCATTCAAGAGTGGAAAAGAAAGGAAGAAGCACAAGAGTAGTAAGATGGAAGGAGCAGAAAAGATATATGCTGCTGCTGTTCCTGCTGCTGCTCCTGCTCCTGCTGCTGCTCCTGCTGCTTCTCCTCCTGTTGCTCCTGCTGCTCCTCCTCCTGTTGCTCCTGCTGCTCCTCCTGCTGCTCCTCCTGCTGCTGCTCCTGCTGCTCCTGCTGCTGCTGCTTCTCCTGTTGCTCCTGCTGCTCCTCCTGCTCCTGCTGCTTCTCCTGCTCCTGCTACTACTCCTGCTGCTGTTCCTGCTGCTCCTGCTGCTCGTTCTGCTCCTGCTACTACTCCTGCTGTTCCTGCTGCTCCTGCTGCTCGTCCTGCTGCTGCTCCTGCTGCTCCTGCTCCTGCTGCTCCTCTTGCTGCTGCTGCTCCTCGTGCTGTTCCTGCTGCTCCTCGTGCTGCTCCTGCTGCTCCTGCTGCTCCTCCTCCTGCTCCTCATGCCGCTGCTGCTGCTTCTCCTGCTGCTGCTGCTCCTGCTGCTCCTCGTGCTGCTGCCGCTCCTCGTGCTGCTCCTGCGGCTGCTCCTCGTGCTGCTGCTGCTCCGCCTGCTGCTCCTGCTGCTCCTCCTTCTGCTCCTCGTGCTGCTCCTGCTCCTCGTGCTGCTCCTGCTGCTGCTGCTCCTGCTCCTGTTGCTCCTCCTGCTGCTCCTCGAGCTGCTGCTGCTGCTCCTGCTGCTCCAGCTGCTGCTCCTTCTGCTGCTGCTCTTGCTGCTGCTCCTACTGCTCCTCCTGCTGCTGCTCCTGCTCCTGCTGCTGCTCCTCCTCCTGCTACTGCTCCTGCTCCTGCTGCTCCTAGCGCTGCTGCTGCTCCTTGTGCTGCTCCTGCTGCTCCTCCTGCTGCTGCTCCTCGTGCTGCTGCTGCTGCTCCTCATGCTGCTGCTGCTGCTCCTGCTCCTCGTGCTGCTGCTGCTCCTCCTGCTGCTGCTCCTCGTGCTGCTCCTGCTGCTCCTCGTGCTGCTCCTCGTGCTGCCACTGCTCCTCCTGCTGCTCCTGTTGCTGCTGCTCCTGCTGCTCCTCGTGCTGCTGCTCCTACTGCTTCTCGTGCTGCTGCTGTTGCTCCTCCTGCTGCTCCTGCTCCTGCTGCTGCTCCTGCTGCTCCTGCTGCTCCTCATGCTGCTGCTGCTCCTCGTGCTTCTCCTGCTGCTGCTGCTGCTGCTGCTCGTCATGCTCCTGCTGCTCCTCATGCTGCTGCTGCTGCTGCTCCTGCTCCTCGTGCTACTGCTGCTCCTTCTGCTGCTGCTCCTCATGCTGCTATTGCTCCTCGTGCTGCTCCTGCTGCTCCTCGTACTGCTCCTGCTGCTCCTCGTGCTGCTCCTCCTGCTGCTCCTGTTGCTGCTGCTCCTGCTGCTCCTCGTGCTGCTGCTCCTACTGCTTCTCGTGCTGCTGCTGTTGCTCCTCCTGCTGCTCCTGCTCCTGCTGCTGCTCCTGCTGCTCCTGCTGCTCCTGCTGCTCCTCATGCTGCTCCTCATGCTGCTGCTGCTCCTTGTGCTTCTCCTGCTGCTCCTGCTGCTGCTCACGCTGCTGCTGCTGCTCCTCCGGCTGCTGCTGCTCCTGCTCCTGCTGCTCCTCGTGCTGCTCCTGCTGCTCCTGCTCCTGCTCCTGCTGCTCCTGCTGCTCCTGCTCCTGCTGCTCCTGCTCCTTCTCCTGCTGCTGCTCCTGCTCCTTCTCCTGCTGCTGCTGCTGCTCCTGCTCCTCTTGCTGCTGCTCCTGCTCCTGCTCCTGCTGCTCCTCCTGCTGCTGCTCCTGCTCCTGCTGCTCCTCGTGCTTTTCCTCGTGCTTCTCCTGCTCCTTCTCCTGCTGCTCCTGCTCCTTCTCCTGCTGCTGCTCCTGCTGCTCCTCCTGCTCCTGCTGCTCCTCGTGCTGCTCCTCGTGCTTCTCCTCGTGCTTCTCCTGCTACTCCTCCTGCTGCTGCTGCTCCTCTTGCTGCTGCTCCTGCTCCTGCTCCTGCTGCTCCTCCTACTGCTCCTGCTGCTGTTCCTCGTGCTGCTGCTCCTCCTCGTGCTGCTGCTTGTGCTCCTGCTGCTCCTGCTGCTGTTCCTCGTGCTGCTGCTGCTCCTGCTGCTGTTCCTCGTGCTGCTGCTGCTCCTGCTGCTCCTCCTGCTGATATTGCTGCTGCTGCTGCTCCTCCTGCTCCTGTTGTTCCTGCTGCTGTTGCTGCTCCTCTTGCTGCTGCTCCTGCTGCTACTCCTCCTGCTGCTGCTGCTCCTCTTGCTGCTGCTGCTCCTCTTGCTGCTGCTCCTCTTGCTGCTGCTCCTGCTCCTGCTGCTCCTCCTGCAGCTCCTCCTGCTATTCCTCGTGCTGCTGCTGCTGCTCCTCCTGCTCCTGTTGTTCCTGCTGCTGTTGCTGCTCCTCTTGCTGCTGCTCCTGCTGCTGCTCCTGCTGCTACTCCTCCTGCTGCTGCTGCTCCTCTTGCTGCTGCTCCTCTTGCTGCTGCTCCTGCTCCTGCTGCTCCTCCTGCTGCTCCTCCTGCTGTTCCTCGTGCTGCTGCTGCTGCTCCTCGTGCTGCTGCTCGGGCTCCTGCTGCTCGTGCTCCTGCTGCTCCTGCTGCTCCTCCTGCTGATCCTGCTGCTGCTGCTCCTCTTGCTGTTGTTCCTGCTCCTCCTGCTCCTGCTGTTCCTGCTGCTGTTGCTGCTCCTCCTGCTCCTGCTGTTCCTGCTGCTGTTGCTGCTCCTCGTGCTGCTCCTGCTGCTCCTCCTGCTGGTGCTCCTGCTGCTCCTCCTGCGGCTCCTCCTGCGGCTCCTCCTGCTGTTTCTCGTGCTGCTGCTGCTGTTGCTGCTGCTCGTGCTGCTGCTGCTGCTGCTCGTGCTGCTGCTGCTACTGCTGCTCGTGCTGCTGCTCCTCGTGCTGCTGCTCGTGCTCCTGCTCCTCCTGCTGCTCCTGCTGCTCCTCGTGCTGTTGCTCCTGCTGCTGCTCGTGCTCCTGCTGCTCGTGCTCCTGCTGCTCCTGCTCCTGCTGCTCCTGCTACTGCTCCTGCTCCTCCTGCTGCTGCTCCTGCTACTGCTCCTGCTGCTGCTTCTCCTCCTGCTGCTCCTCCTGCTGCTCCTCCTGCTCCTCCTCCTGCTGCTGCTGCTGCTGCTCCTGCTGCTCCTCGTGCTCCTGCTCCTGCTGCTCCTGCTTCTGCTCCTGCTGCTCCTGCTATTGCTCCTGCTGCTGCTTCTCCTCCTGCTGCTCCTCCTGCTGCTCCTCCTGCTCCTCCTCCTGCTGCTGCTGCTGCTGCTCCTGCTGCTCCTCGTGCTCCTGCTCCTGCTGCTCCTGCTTCTGCTCCTGCTGCTCCTGCTATTGCTCCTGCTGCTGCTGCTTCTCCTCCTGCTTCTCCTCCTGCTGCTCCTGCTGCTCTTGCTGCTGCTGCTTCTCCTCCTGCTGCTCCTGCTGCTCTTGCTGCTGCTGCTGCTCCTGCTGCTCCTCCGGCTGCTCCTCCTGCTCCTCCTGCTGCTGCTCCTGCTGCTGGACTAATTCAACAAAGAAAGAGTGGAAAAACTGATAACCAGCTGTTTCCTACTACGCAGAATGAAGATTCTGATAGGTAAGCTGATAGCAATATTTAAACAGTAGATAATTATTATTTTTCTATAAAACAAATTCTATTTGGAGCTAATGTTCATGATTAACACATTTTATATTTTTAGTAGAGATATCCACCCAGGGTGCTAAACAGAAAAAGGCAAAGACCGGTATGGTATCAACTTTTTTTGCAGGCATAGTGATAAATATTTAATTTAAAAAAATGTAGGTTAGCAAATGTGAGGAAGAAGTCATTCTTATACACTGTTTTTAGGTGAAAATTGTCAAATCCGTTGCACCTGAGTGGCTTAGTGGTTGAACATCTGCCTTTGGCTCAGGTTGTGATCTCGGGGGCGTGGGATCGAGTCCTGCATCAGGCTTCCCATGAGGAGCCTGCTTCTCCATCTGCCCATGTCTCTGCCTCACTCTGTGTCTCTCATGAATAAATAAATAAATAAATAAATAAATAAATAAATAAATAAATAAATAAATAAATAAATAAAAATCTTTAAAAGAGAGAGAGAGAGAAAGAAAATTGACAAATCCTTTCTGAAGGGTGATGTAGCAGTGCATTTGAAATCTCACATATGCTGTCCCTATATCCCAACGGCTTCATTGCCAGAGGTAGATCCTATAGGAGAACATGACTTGTGTGAACACTTAGACACACATATTGTAAGAACATTTATTATGTATTATTATATATATAAAATATGACAGGTATATTAAGAGTACTTACATAAACATGTTACATATATATGTTAAGATTATTTATTACAGCATTCCCTTATCAAAAACTTGGAGGGAGTCTAACTATTCATCCATAAGGAAGTAAGTTTTCACACCTATAAAATAATGCAGTGTGTGACTATTTGAGAAAATGAATTTAGGTCTGCAGGGTTTTGATTGTTTAACAAAGTATATATATATAAATATATATTTTTTAATTTTATTTTTATTTATTCATGAGAAACAGAGAGAGAGAGAGAGAGGCAGAGACACAGGCAGAGGGAGAAGCAGGCTCCATGCAGGGAGCCTGATGTGGGACTCGATCCTGGGACTCTAGGATCACACCCTGGGCTGGAGGCAGGCGCTAAACCGCTGAGCCACCCAGGGATCCCCTAAAGTATATTTAAAGTGTTTGGTTTCATGTCTTACAGAAACTTTAGAATACTTTTAATATCTGCTGAGTTGCAAAAGGAAGTTACCGGCTACACTGGCACTCTACTTTATTACCAACAAAACTGCTCATTATTAGGTTTTTGGTTTTGGTTCCCAATGCACGAGTGCTCAAATGTTGGACTCTCAAATTGATCTGAATATTATTACGAAGAGATTTCACATGGCAACTTGTCCCATATTCTGTATAAACATTTGATCCCTATGCTATAAACCAAGAGGTTGTTAATGCAATGTATCTTCTTTTTCAGGCAGTTTGCATACATGCTATTATTTTTCCTTTAAAAATGTTTTTAAGATTATTTATTTGAGAGAGATAGAGTGTGAGTGCAGGGAGCGGCAGAGGCAGAGGGGGAAGCGGGGAGCCTGAAGCGGGGCTTGATCCCGGGACTCCAGGATCATGACCTGAGCCGAAGGCTCAGGACGCTTTTACCGACTGAGCCAACCAGGTGCCCCTTATTCTTCCTTTTTAAAGACCATATATTTCAACATGCACCACACCAAATTTTTCAATAGTGACTTCATATTATATAATCTACGAAAATTCACTTTCCATTAATTCTAAACACAGTGGATCTATTAAAACATAAGTCAGATTATGTCCTCCTCTGCTCAAGACCTAATGGCCTCCCATTCACTCAGAGTACATGCTCAAGTTCTTTCTAATACCTACAAGGCCTTATGTGACTTGTTCATCTCAGGTCCCTCCCTATCCTTTCCTCCCTCTGTCTCTCTGATTTGAACTACTTTCTATCCCTTTCCTTCTGTTCAGCCACACTTGAATTTCTCACTATTCTTACCCCCACCCTCATTATAAACACTTCAGGCATACCTCTGTACTTGCTATAAACTCTCTGTGGAGTGCTTTTCTCTCAGGTATCCTCATGGCTTACTCCTTGCTCCCTCTTCTTCTCCCTGGTTTTTGCTTCAAGGTCACTTTCTCAGCAAGGCCCTTCTTGGTTTATCCTGACTAGTATTTCGACCACCCCTTTTGCTACGACACATCGAAATTTGATTTCTCTGCTTTAGTTTTTCTCCTCTCATACTGTGTGGTTTGCCTAGGTAGTTTATTGTTACTATGTTTACTTTCCTCGTGAGTAGGATTTTTTTCTGTTCATGGCCGTGTCCTCAGTGCTTAGAGAACATTCTAGCGTATATAGTGCTATTCAATAAATGTTGGTTGAGTGAATGGAGTTTAACCCGTGTGTATTGTTTTTAACATAATACCAATTCTCACTTAAACAGAAAGAAAGGTTGGCATGGGTCCGTTCTGACCACTTAACCTGTCAGTTATCTGCATTTTGTGGATTATTTGGGCCTAATATTGTGGTTACTTGCTACTTATTCTTTTACTGGTATTTATGTTAGTTTTAACTATAGTAGAATGGAACAAAGGAAGAGCAAACTTCATTTATGTTACATCAAGGAAAATGAAATGTGGTGTTAAAATATTATAGGACTTTAAACATTTTTGCCAAAGGATATGAGCCCTCAATATCTGAAATATAAAGGTGAAGTTGGAATTTACTGCTTACTAATAAGAGGGAGCTATGCTGGCCACTTACAGTCTTTTCTGACAGAGTAGTCTTCACTTTCTATATACAGTTTCAGGAAAAGTGGAGTTTAAGACTTGGGAGACTTTCAGAGAATTAAATGGTTTGTCATCATCTGAAGCACCATGGTAATTTGGGTAAGACTGTTGTTGATTGGTTGGCACTCGAGGCATGCGTATTGGAGTGATTTTGTCCCACATTGGCTATACTTCAGGAGGGAGAAGCTGACATTGGTTGGCTGGTGAGTGGGGAAAGATGGCATTGATCATTACAAACATTTAAAACTGTTTCTGATGGGTTCTCGTTACCATGGCTGCATTAGGATTCCCCCGCCAACATCACTTTGAGGTATCTTTAACCAGTTGTTTTCTATTTAAAAGTTGCTTCTATTAACTGTGTTCAAAATGAAAGCTATTTCATATCCATAATTACAGATTTACATCTGAAATTTGGGTCGAGAAAAATTGTTTAATAATTGCTTTCAGGAAGATCCATCTTTTTTGGATGTTTAATTTAACTAGAAGAGTTATATGGCAATTTTAAAACAGTAATTGCTGGTTTTGTTTTTGTTTTCAGTGCCCTAAAGTTACTCAGTTAATAATCTCCTGTGGGAAAATTCAGTCTTTTTGTAAATTTACATAGCTGTATGCTCATAATATTTTCTTGCATGCATTTAGTCCATGAAGAAATATATATAATTTTCTGTTGGTAAATCTAGCTTTTTGTATTAGAATTAGATACTAGGCTAAAAGTATGCACAAGTTACCAAAACATTTTCTTTTTCTTTGTCCCCTTAAAATTATTGTTAAAAATTTATTTGAGAGCGAGAGAGAGAGAGAAAAGAAAGAGAGAAAGAAAAGAAAAGAAAAGAAAAGAAAAGAAAAGAAAAGAAAAGAAAAGAAAGAAGGAAAAAAAGAAAAGAAAGAAAGGAGAGAGAGAGAGATGGAGAGAGGATCTCAAGCAGACCTGGGGGTGATTCCACAAACTTGAGATCATGACCTGAGCCAAAGCCAAGTCAGACACTTAACTGACTAAGCCCTTCCAGCTGTTCATTAAACTTCTCATTTTGTTTATGTAGTATATTCCTCATTTTATTGAATTAACTGTTTTTTTAAAGCTTTTATGCATTTATTTTAGCGAGAGAAAGAGTGTGTGAGCTAGGGGGGAGTAGCAGAGGGAGAGCGAAACTGTGCTGAGTGTAAGCCTGATGCAGGGCTCAATCTCATGACCCTGAGATCATAGCCTGAGATGAAATCAAGGGTCAGACACTTAATTGCCTGGCCCACCCAGGCACCCCTGAATTGGCTTTTTGTGTTTCCTGGCAGCTCCTTGAATTTCCTTAAGACTGAGATTTTGAAATCTTTCTTGGATAAATTACAGATCTCCACGTGTCTGAGATTGATTACTGGAAGATTATTGTAATCCTTTGTTGGTGTCATATTTCCTTGATTTTGTCATATCCTTTTGCATTGCTGTCTTTGCGTTTGAAGTAGCAGTCACCTCCTCCAGTCTTTAATGACTACCGCTCCCATGTGTCCAAACCTGATTGTTTTGCTCTGGTGGTGTGCTAGAACTTCTCTGCAGGAAAGCTGGTTTTCCACGAAGAGTCTCTACCTCCATGGGTGATTATCTAAGTGTTTTCCAGGGGCTCCCAGATGGTGGCTGTGAGGGTGAGGGTGGCGCCAATTGATGGGCTTTTGCCGGGTCCACAGCTGGGAGTGTAGTGCGTATGCCTGTTACCTGATGCACGGGCAGATGAGACTTTTCCTCGGTCCCTTGGTGTATGGCCAATGGTCCCCTTGATTCCACAGGTCCTACACAGGCAGTTTTGTCCCCACAAATGACATTGTATCATAATTGTATATGTGTATTTCCTTGCATATGGTTGCATTTCATAACTGTTCTGTGAATTAATAAATGAATTCAGAGGGGTAACAGATGTTTACAAAAATTGTTTTTTTTTATTCCTTACCAGTAAAATTATTAGAAAATATTGGCTTTCTAATGCATATTTTAACTGGATTTTTTTTTTTAAGTAATGATCCTGGTTTGTCTATCATGGAAATAAAGAAAGATAAAAATGTAAAGTGGACATCAAAAGCATCTATGATTACACCAGGCTTTGAGAAGGCCGATTCCCTAACTGGTAGTCTACTGCGAGTGAGTAATGACAACAATCTAAGTGCAATGGATCAGGATGAAAGAAGGTAAAATCTATAAATTCTTTATTTCCTTCTGAGGGAATGTTAGTAGCTATGATTATTGTTATGTAAGTAAAACACTGTAATATAGTGCCGTACAGGCTGAGGGAAGAAATACTCAAGTATATCAAAAACACCACTTGAAAGGTTAGGATGAGGAGGAGTGACTTTTTTTTAAGATTTCATTTATTTATTCATGAGAGACACAGAGAGAGAGGCAGAGACATAGGCAGAGGGAGAAGCAGGTTCCCTGTGGGGAGCCCAAAGCAGAACTCAATCCCAGGACCCCCAGATCAGGATATGAGTTTTGTGGTAAGAGGTTGTTTATTTAGAATTGGTTCCACCATGCAGTATTCTCATATAATTGAATATGCAGATACTATCCTTCATCAATTGAAAAAAATATATATATATAATAGTAAATATACAGACACATAGGCGATTCTGAATAGAAGTAATCATTCCTTGTTAGGTTAAGGTATTCAGAACCTTTGACAGTATCATGAATAGCTATGATTTTGTGAGGGGCTTTGGAGTATCTGATTATATTAACTTAATATTTGTTTAGGTTCTGGGGAAAGGGGAATGGTTTTGTTTATTTACAATATGTTTATTTACAATTGAAAAACTATTCATCTATCATAGATTATTACTTTTGGATTATAAAGTTCTAAATTACAAGAGCCACGGTTACTGTACCAGCAGCGTCATTGACACATATTGTGTGCTTAATGAGTAATTGTTGAATCCATGAATAAACATTTGAATGAGTAAAGGAAGGCCCATTAATGAACTTCTTTAGAAGAATTAAATCTTTAGTTTATTGAAAGTAGATTTTCAATACTGCCTAGGTATGAAGTGTTTTAATTAAAAAAAAAAAAAGTGTGTGGGATGCCAGGGTGGCACAGCAGTTGAGTGTCTTGCCTTGGGCTCAGGGTGTGATCCTGGGGTCCCGCATCAGGCTCCTTGTGGGGGAGCCTGTTTCTCCCTCTGCATGTGTCTCTGCCTGTCTCTCTCTGTGTGTCTCTCTAGTGAATAAATAAATAAAATCTTTTTTAAAAAATTAAAAATTAAAAATGTATGTAAGATTCAGAAATTATTTCTAGAATAATTATAGCTAGAAATGGAATAATACTATAGATTCAATTGCTATCACATTACTTAGAAATACTTAACTTACTTTTACCACATTTTGTAAAACACATGTTGGGAAGGGACATTTCCTGGACTTGAGTTCTGGGTGGTCTGCTCCTGCCAGCTGTATGGGCTTGGGGAAGTTCCTTAGAATTTCTGTGCCTCATTAGCTTCCTGTGCAAAATACGCAGTATAATAGCCTACTTCATACGGTTTGTGTAAGGCCTAAAAGCCCTTTAGGATATGTAAACTGTCCCAAATAATGCATAGTAGTTGCACAGTAAAACCTCAAAACACTAATATCATGATTATTTAAAAAGGGCTTGTGTCATAAAAAAAACTTAGTTTGCACTTTCCAAATTGATTTAGTGAAAACTTGTTTTTATTGAAAATGACAACAAAAAATGTATATTTACCCCTATCAAATAATGTAAGTAACATTATGATTTTCCTTTACTTTTGCAATTTTGATCTAAATTTAATACTTTGTTAATATTACTATTAATATTGCTTACATATGCTCTAAATATTCTTTGTATTTTAAGTATTTAATATTTTCCTGAAAAGAATCCTTTCTCTTTTTAGACCTGCAAAGAAAACATCTAAGGAAAAGAACGAGGTAGACAAACAAACAAAATATATAATTCTATTTCATTTATGATATATTTATTATATTATTTTGATATTTCATATTTATCAGAAATATTATTCCATGGTAAAAAAAAATTACTTTATGAAACGCACAGTGAAAAAATGAAAATTTTCCTTTGTTGTATAGACATCTGCTGTGAAAAACTTATTCAGAAACACTAATTATTGATAAAGGTATTTTTGATAAAAATCAGTTCTTTTAAAAAGTACCTATGTTTTTGCTTTTATAAAAAGATGGATATTTATCATCTCTCTACGCTTAGTATGTTTTATAAATATTTGGATGACATTTTGAAATAGTATTATTTATTTGTAGGTCAAAAAGCAAGTGAATTCTGTGGAACACCTTGATGACTTAACTCAGTCATCTGAAGCAGCTTCAGAGCATTGCAAGTTGCAATACTCCAATTATAAGAGTTCCCTGTTGCCCATTGGACAACTTGGCATGGATTGTAAAGGTAGGGCCGTCGTATAAATATAAAGCCTTTTTCTGTATATATGATTGTAGTAATATGTGCACATCTCATCTAGCGGGGCGCCACACAACACTGATGTGTTATAGAGCTACTCATCTCAGAAATATGTTTTATATTAAAATAGAGAACTATTGAATCCTCTCAGCCAAAGAACTATAATTTCCATTGTGGTTGTCTACGTGGGAATGGCACACTTGATGTGTTTGTGAACTCTGCTTCTCTTCTGTGCCTTCACCCAAGGTCAGGTTACCATTATTTTTCTCCTAGATTACTGAACTAACTTCAGGACTGTTTTCCCTGCCATTCCACTTCTTGGGATCTTGGTCTACACTGCAACCATAATTACTATACATTTTTAAAAGTTTACATTTCATCACATTACCCCCTTGCTTAAAGTTTAGCTATTACTTCTTAATGCTATGAGGTGAAAGACCATAGTCCACAGGCTTCATCTTGTATGGTTTCATATCCATCCTTCCATCCATGTCTCAGCCACTGTCTTAGATGTTTTTTCATATAATAGAGGCTTTCTTTCTCCAACAGCTTTAGTTAGGTAAACTGCACATGTATGAAGTGTACAATTTGATAGTTTTTTCATATATATACACATATGAAAGCATAACTGTAATTTAGACAGTTAACATATCCATCACTCTTAAGTTTCCTGTCTCTTCATATTGCCTTATTATGAAACTGCCAAATTGTTTTCTAAAATAATTGTACTATTTTCTAAACCCACCAGCAGTGTATGAGGGTTTCTAACTCCTCCATATATATTTGTGAGTACTTAGTATTATCAGTTTTTTAATCATAGCCATTGATGGGTATTTAATATAAACACACACACACGCATGTATGTGTATAAATATATACATTTATGGTTGTAATACACATTTCCCTAATAACTGATAATGTTGAGCTTATTTAACATCTGTATATCTTCATTGAGCTGCCAAAATTTTTGTCATTTAAAAAATTAGGTTTATTATTTGTCGAGTGTTGATAAATCTTTGTTTTTGTTTTTGATATCTTATTATTTTTTAAATTGGAGTTCAATTTGCCAACAGGTAGCATAACACCCAGTGCTCATCCCATCAAGTGGCCCCCTCAGTGCCCATCACCCAGTCACCCCAACACCTCGCCCACCTCCCTTTCCACCACCCCTTGTTCGTTTCCCAGAGTTAGGAGTCTCTCATATTCTGTCACCCTCCCTGATATTTTCACTCATTTTTTCTCCTTTCCACTTTATTCCCTTTCACTATTTTTTATATTCCCCAAATGAATGAGACCATATAATGTTTGTCCTTCTCCGATTGACTTACTTCACTCAGCATAATACACTGCAGTTCCATCCATGTCGAAGTAAATGGTCAGTATTTCTCGTTTCTAACGGCTGAGTAATATTCCATTGTATACATAGACCACATCTTCTTTATCCTTTCGTCTCTCGAAGGACACCGAGGCTCCTTCCACAGTTTGGCTACTGTAGACATTGCTGCTATAAACATCGGGGTGCAGGTGTCCCGGCGTTTCACTGCATCTGTATCTTTGGCTAAATCCCCTGCAGTGCAATTGCTGGGTCATAGGGCAGTTCTCTTGTTAACTCTTTGAGGAATCTTCACACAGTTCTCCAGAGTGGCTGTGCCAGTTCACATTGCCACCAAGAGTGCAGGAAGGTTCCCCTTTCTCCGCATCCGCTCCAACATTTGTTGTTTCCTGTCTTGTTAATTTTCCCCATTCTCACTGGTGGGTTTTGGTTTGTTTTTCCCTGATGGCCAGTGATGCGGAGCATTTTCTCATGTGCTTGTTGCCATGTCTATGTCTTCCTCTGTGAGATTTCTCTTCATGTCTTTTGCCCATTTCATGATTGGATTGTTTGTTTCTTTGCTGTTGATTTTAAAGAGTTCTTTATAGATCTTGGATACTAGCCCTTTATCTGATAGGTCGTTTGCCAATGTCTTCTCCATTCTGGAAGCTGTCTTTTAGTATTGTTGACTGTTTCTTTTGCTGTGCAGAAGCTTCTTATCTTGATGAAGTCCCAATAATTCATTTTTGCTTTGGTTTCTCTTGCCTGTGGATGTATCTTGCAAGAAGTTGCTGTGGCCAAATTCGAAAAGGGTGTTCTCTGTGTTCTCCTCTAGGATTTTGATGGACTCCTGTCTCACATTTAGAACTTTCATCCATTTTGAGTTTTTCTTTGTGTATAGTTTAAGAGAATGGTCTAGTTTCATTCTTCTGCACGTGACTGTCCAGTTTTCCCAGCACCATTTATTGAAGTGTATCGACTGTCTTTCTTCCAGTGGATAGTCTTTCCTGCTTTGTCGAATATTACTTGACTATAGAGTTGTCGAATATAACTTGACCATAGAGTCGAGGGCCCATTTCTGGATTCTCTATTCTTTTTCATTGACCTCTGTGTCTGTTTTTGTGCCAGTACCACACTGTCCTGCTGGTCACAGCTTTGGTAGTAACAACCTGAAATCTGGCACTTTGATGCCCCCAGCTCTGGTTTTCTTTTTTAAAATTCCCCTGGCTATTTGGCGTCTTTTCTGATTCCACACAACTCTTCCGATGATTTGTTCCAACTCTCTGAAGAAAGTCCATGGTATTTTGATAGGGATTGCATTAAATGTATAAGTTGCCCTGGGTACCATTGACATTTTGCCAAAATTAATTTTTCCAATCCATGAGCATGGAATATTTTTCCATCTCTTTGCGTCTTCCTCAATTTCTTTCAGAAGTGTTCTGTACTTCTGAGCGTATAGATCCTTTACCTCTTTGGTTAGGTTTATTCCTAGGTATCTCATGGTTTCGTGTGTAATTGTCAATTGGATTGACTCCTTAATTTCTTTTTCTTGAGTCTCATTGTTAGTGTATAGAAATGCCCCTGATTTCTGGGCATTGATTTTGTATTCTGCCACACTGCCGAATTGCTGTATGAGTTCTAGCAATCTTGGGGTGAGTCTTTTGGGTTTTCTATGTACCGTATCATGTGAACCGCAAAGAGGGAGTGTTTGACTTCTTCTTTGTCAGTGTGAATGCCTTTTATTTCTTTTTGTTGTCTGATTGCTGAGGCTAGGACTTCTAGTACTATGTTGAATAGCAGTGGTGAGAGTGGACATCCCTGTCTTGTTCCTGATCTTAGGGGAAAGGCTCCCAGTGTTTCCCCATTGAGAATCATATTTGCTGTGGGATTTCCATAGATGGCTTTTAAGATGCTGCGGAATGTCCCCTCTATCCCTACACCCTGAAGAGGTTTGATCAGGAATGGATGCTGTAGTTTGTCAAATGCTTTCTCTGGCTCTATTGAGAGGGTCATCTGGTTCTTGCTTTTTCTCTTCTTGATATGATCTATAACATTGATTGCTTTACGAGTGTTGAACCAGCCTTGCATCCCGGGGATAAATTCCACTGGGTCATGGTGAATCATCTTCTTAATGTATTGTTGGATCCTATTGGCTACTATCTTGTTGAGCATTTTTGCATCTGTGTTCATCAGGGTTATTCTACCTCTCGTTTTTGGCGGGGTCTTGGGTTTTGGAATTAAGGGGATGCTGGCCTCATAGAATAAGTTTGGAAGTACTCCGTTTCTATCTTTTGGAGCAGCTTTAGTAGAGTAGGTGTTGTTTCTTCTACAAACATTTGATAGAATTCCCCTGGGAAGCCATCTGGCCCTGGACTTTTGTGTCTTGGGAGGTTTTGGATGATATCTTCAATTTCCTCCCTGGTGGTTGGCCTTTTTGGACTTTCTATTTCTTCCTGTTCCAGTTTTGCTAGTTTGTCGTTTTCCAGAAATGAGTCCATTTCTTCTTGATTGCCTAATTTATTGGCGTATAGCTGCTCATACTAAGTTTCTAAAATCGTTTGTATTTCCTTGGTATTGGTGGTGATCTCTCCATTTTCATTTATGACTAATTTGAGTCTTTTCTCTTTTGTTTTTAATAAGGCTGGCTAATGGTTCATCTTTCAAAGAACCAACTGCTGGTTTTGTTGATCTGTTTCACAGTTCTTCTACTGTCTATTTCATTGAGTTCTGCTCGAATCTTTATTAATTGTCTTTTTCTGCTGGGTGTAGGTTTTATTTGCTGTTCTTTCTCCAGCAACTTTAGGTGCAAGATTAGCTTTTACATATGAGTTCTTTCCAGTTTTTTGAGGGATGCTTATATTGCTTATATATTTCCCCCTCAGGACTGTTATTGCTGTATCCCAAGATTTTGAACAATCGTATCTTCATTCTCATTAGTTTCCGTGACTCTGTTTAATTCTTCTCTAATTTCCTGGTTGACCTTTTCATCTTTTACCAGGATGGTATTTAATCTCCACATGTTTCAATTTCTTCCAATATTCTTCTTGTGATTTAGTCCTGTTTCACAGCATTATGGCCTGAAAATATGCTGGGGACAATCTCAAATTTTTGTTATCGGTTGAGACCTGATTTGTGAGCCAGTACGTGTTCTCTTCTGGAGAAAGTTCCTTGTGCACTTGAGAAGAACGTGCATTCAGTTGCATTTGGCTGTAAAGTTCTATAAATATCCGTGAAATCCATCTGGTGCAGTGCATCATTTAAAGCTCTTGTTTCTTTGGAGATATTGGGCTTAGAAGATGTGTCACTTACAGAAAGTGACATGTTAAAATCTCCCAGTTTTAGTGTACTATTATCTAAGTATGTCTTAATTTTGGTTATTAATTGATGTACTTGGAGCTCCCGTATCCGGGGCATAAATATTCATGATTGTTAGGTCCTCTTGATCTCTTACTATAGTCTTTGGGATAAACTTTAATTTAGCTGATATAAGGATGGCTACCCCTGCTTTCTTTTGAAGACCATTTGAATGGTACATGGTTCTCCAACCTTTTATTTTCAGGCTGTAGGTGTACTTATGTCTAAAATGAGTCTCTTGTAGACAGCAAATAGATGGGTCTTGCTCTTTTTATCCAGTCTGAAACACTGCACCTTTTGATGGGGTCATTAAGCCCATTCACGTTCAGATTTACTCTTGAAAGATACGAATTTAGTGCCATCATGATACCTATTCAGTCCCTGTTTTTGTGGATTGTTGCCTTGGACTTCCTCTTTCTTTTACAGAGTCCCCCTTCATATTTCTTGCAGACCTAGTTTGGTGGTCACATGTTCTTTCAGTTTCTGCCTATCTTGGAAGCTCCTTATCTCTCCTTCTATTGTGAACGAGAGCCTTGCTGGATAAAGTATCCTTGGCTGCAGGTTCTTCTCATTTAGGACCCTGACTATATCCTGCAAGCCCTTTCTGGCCTGCTAGGTCTCTGTGGAGAGGTCTGCTGTTATCCTAATACTTCTCCCCATAAAGGTTTGAAATCTCTTTTCTCTTGCTGCTTTAAGGATCTTTTCTTTACCTTTGGAATTTGCAAGTTTCACTATTAAATGTCGAGGTGTTGAGTGGTTTTTATTGATTTCAGGGGGCGATCTGTCTATCTCCTGGATCTGAATGACTGTTTCCCTTCCCACGTTAGAGAAGTTCTCAGCTATGATTTGTTCAAATACGCTTTCTGTCTCCTTTGGCGCCCTCTGGAACCCCAACTAAACGTAGATTTTCCCTTATGAGTCTGTCATTTGTTTCCCTTAACCTTTCCTCATGATCTTTTAATTGTTTTTCTCTTGTTTCCTCAGCTTCCTTCCTTGCCATCAACTTGTCTTGTATGTCACTCACTGGTTATATGTTACTCTTCTACCTCGTTAACCCTCATCATTAGGACGTCCAGTTTGCATTGCATTTCATTTAATTGATTTTTAATTTCTGCCTGATGAGATCCAAATTCTGTAGTCATGAAGTCTCTTGAGTCCTTTATGCTTTTTTTCTAGAGCCACCAGTAGCTCTGTAATTGTGTTTCTGAATTGGCTTTCTGACATTGAATTGTAATCCAAATTTTGTAACTCTGTGGAGAGAGGACTGTTTCTGATTCTTTCTTTTGAGGTGAGTTTTTCCTTCTAGTCATTTTGCTCAATGCGGCGTGGCCAAAAACAAGTTGTACTGGAAAAAGTAGAAAAAGAGAGAAAGAAACGGGGGGGACAAACAGAAAACAAAAAACAAGAGGGAGTATCCTCTGATTCTATATACTGTAAATCCCTCCACTTCCCCTTGAACTTTCCAGCGCTGCTTGGTCAGTGACTTGCTTTTCCCCTGTCCTTCCAGCTGGTCTTCTGGGGGAGGGGCCTGCTGCGGTGATTCGCAGGTTTGTGCACCTGGAGGAGCTGCCTAGCCCCTTGCCAGGTGCAGGGCTCAGTGCAAGCTGTTTATCCTGTGAAGCACCTGCTCAGTCCCAGGTACAAGGTGACAGCAGGAGGAGCAACCACAGTGGCGGCAGCCAGCTCTCCATCTCTGGAGTCAGCTCCCGCAGTAACTACCGCAGCTCCCAGTCCCCAGGGACCTGGATGGTCCGGGGGCAGGGGGTGTTGATCTGCACAGCTCGGGGCCACCTGGCAGCAGGAGTGTCCTTGCTGCCCTGTGTCCTCCCAGCCTCCACCTGTCCCGGGGGGAGCGCCGGATCCTGGGCTGTGTCCCTGGCACCCTGGGCTCTGGGGCCTGCACCGCTGGAATCACACTCCCAGGGCCACACAGTGGCCGCCACCTGAGCTGCTCCTGGGGCCCCGCTGGGAGCGGCGTCCAGCCCTTTAGAGAGCTCGGCCTGCAGTGTGTGGACGGCTCTCCCCCAGAGTTTAGTTGCTCTTTTAGTGCCCCGGGAGCCCGAGGGCATCTGTACCCCTCCTGGGAATCTGCCCTAGTTCCCTGTGAGCACCTTTCCTTCCAGGAAGATTGGTAAAGTTTCTGCTTCTCCAGGATTGGGCTTTCCTGTCCTGGGGGCACTAGCTGCGTGGCCTTTGCCTGGCTCCTCGCGGGGGCTCCTCCCCCTTGGATGCTTTTTTATTTCTTTATGTTTTTCCATCTTCCTACCTTGATAGAAGTGTGAACTCTTCTCACTGTAGCATTCCAGCTGTTCTCTCTTTAAATCTCAGGCCAAATTCATAGGTTTTCAGGATGATTTGAAAGTTATCTAGATAAGTTGGTGGGGACTGGTGACTTGGGGACCCTACTCTTCTGCCATCTTGCCCTGCCTCCTTCTCTTTTTAATATATACTTCAGTGCTATAAATGGTGAGATGAGTGTTACTCTAGGAGGATTCCAGACATTTTTAACATATTATGTTTTTATTTTCATTCAGTACGTGATACTTTGTAATTTCTTTTTTCATGTCTTCTTTACTCCAAGGGTTGTTTAAAGATTTTATGTATTTGAGAGAGAGAGAGAGAGAGAGAGAGAGCATAGGCGAGGGGAGGTCCAGAGGGGTAAGCGTCCTTCCCTCTGAGTGGGAAGCCCAACATGGGGCTCAATCCCAGGACCCTGAGATCATGACCTGAGCTAAAGGCAGACACTTAGTCAATTGAGCCACCTAGGACCCCCATCCCAGGGGTTATTTAGATGTGCATTATTAATTAGTTTGCAAGTATTTGAGTATTTTCCAGAGGTAGGTTTGTTCTTCATTTCTAATTTGATCACTTTGTGGTCACAGAACACTCTTTCATGACTTCAGTCCTTTTGACTTAACTCCCTTTATTAAGGTTTATTTTATGATCCAGAATATAATCTCTTTTGGTAAATGCTCCATGGATACTTGAGATAGGTGGTGGTGGTCAAGTCTTCTATATCCTTGATGATTTTCTGCCTATTGAAATCTCAGACTAAAATTGTGAATTTGCCTGTCTCTTTGCAGTTCTGTTGATTTTTGCCTTATGTATTTTGATCTTATTAATAGATTCATAAGCATTTAGGTTTGTTATGCTTATTTATCGACCCTTTCATCATTAACAAATGACCTTATACATTACTGAGAATATATATTGCTTTGAAATCTATTTTGCCTGGTATTAATATTGCTACTACTCAAGCTCAGCCTTCTTTTAATTGAGGCTTTTAGACCATTTTCTTTCTTTCTTTCTTTTATTTTTTGATAATTTTCATTTACTCTGATTATTGATATAGTTGATATAAATCTCTCATCCTGTTTGCTTTCCATTTGACCTGCTTTGTTCCCATTTTCTTTGCATTCTGCTTTCTTTTAGATTAATCAACTAATTTTTACAAGTTAGTTTAATTTATATATATATGAACATACACATATAGTGTATGTATGTACTTTGCTTATTACTATAACTCTTAAGTTTTGCTATTTTAGTGATTTTTTTAGGGTTTAAAGCATATGACTGAAACATCACAGTCCACCTTCTTGTAGTGATATACCACATCATATGTAGTTAAAGAAAATTACAATAGGGAACACGTGAGTAGCTTAGTGGTTGGGAGTTACCTTTGGTTCAGGGTGTGATCCCAGGGTCCCTGTATCGAGTCCCGCATCAGGCTATCTCAGGGAACCTGCTTCTCCCTCTGCCTGTGTCTCTGCCTCTCTCTCTCCGTGTGTCTCATGAATAAATAAATAAATAAAATCTTTTTTTTTTAATTACAATAGTTTACTTCCATTTCTTCTCTCCTAGCCAGATCCTCTGTGGGTGTGTGGGATTATAGTTTTCATTAAGTTTAGAAAGGTTTCGGTCATGTTTTCTTTTCTTTTTAAAACATTTTAAAGTTCTATTGATAATAAGATTTTATTCATTTATTTGAGAGAGAGAGCATGAGCAGGGAGAGAGGCAGAGGGAGAGGGAGAAGCAGACTCCCTACTAAGCAGGGATCCCACCATGTGGCTTGATCCCAGGATGCCAAGATCATGACCTGAGCCGAAGGCAGACACCCACTGACTGAGCCACCAAGGCGCCTGGTAAAATATCTTTACGTTGAAGTTACTCAATATTTATTTAATGTATGAATGAGTGAATGTGAACATGCTCAGTCCTTTATATGCAAAAAGTACTCATATTATTTTATTTTGCCTTTTTAAAGAACAAATTTGTGAGAGAGCAGGAGCAGGAGATGGGGAGAGGAACAGAGAGGGAGGGAACGAAGGGGTAAAGAAACTTAGGCAGACTCTGCTGAGTGCAGCACCCAGTGCCAGGTTCAATCCCACAACTATGAGATCATGACCGCAGCCAAAACCAATAGTTGGATGCTTTACCAAATGAACCACCGTGATGTCTCCTGTATTTTATTTCTGTTTTTGTTTTTCCTCTGGTGTAGATTCTGATAGCATATTGACAACCCAGGATGCAATTTTTAAATACAAAAGATTAATAGAATTAAAAACAAAGGACTATGAACAACTTCTAAGAAAAATTTCAAAAATGGAATATAAGGTCAATGGATTACAAATGGAACTATCAGAAGCAAAAGAAATGAAATCTCAGTTAGAGCATCAAAAAGTGGAATGGGAACAAGAACTCTACAGTTTAAGGTATGACATCTTGGATTTAAGGAAATATTTCAGCTATTTACTTTTTTTTTTTTTTAATAGACTCCTCACTCAGCATGGGGCTTGAACTCACAGCTATGAGATCAAGAGTCACATGCTCTATCAACTGAGCCGGCCAGGAACCCCTTGAAATACTTACTTTTATACTACAGATGTGTAGGAGAAGTTTTGTAATTGCTAATTTGCCTTCTGGGATTTTATAGGGAAGAAAACTCCTTTAGAAATGTGAAGTATCAAAAGACGAATGGGTAAAGAAGCAGTGGTCTATGTATACAATGGAATATTGCTCAGCCATTAGAAACGACAAATACCCCACCGTTTGCTTCCACGTGGGTGGAACTGGAGGGTATTATGCTGAGTGAAATAAGTCCATCGGAGAAGGACAAACATTATATGGTCTCATTCATTTGGGGAATATAAAAATTAATGAAAGGGAATAAAGGGGAAAGGAGAGAAAATGAGAGGGAAATATCAGTGAGGGTGACAGAACATGAGAGACACCTAACTCTGAGAAACGAACAAGGTGTGGTTGGAAAGGGAGGTGAGTGGAGGGTTGGGGTGACTGGGTGATGGGCCCTGAGGGGGGCACTTGACGGGGTGAGCACTGGGTGATATGCTGTATGTTGGCAAATTGAACTCCAATAATAAAAAAAAATGTGAAGTGTGAGATTCTTTGACATAATACAGCAAGTTTTTAACAGTGAATACTTCTAATAATTTAATGTATATTCTAAAGCATAATTTTAATGACCATGTAGAAGTCCATCATATGTAAACCTCATTATTTAACAAATTGAATTTTGGTTGTTTTCCATTTTCCTATATTTTAATTAATACTATAAGGAATGTCTTTTACTTAATTCTGTTTCTACATTCTTGGTTAATTGGAATAAATTCTTTAATGTAGCATTGTGTTAACATATAAAAATATTTAGTGGAGGTCTCTGATCCATATTTTTAAATTGTTCTCAGGACATTTTATATGCCCCCCAACAGAGTGTGAAATGGCCAATTTTTCTCAAGACAGAAAATTTTTTTCACTCTGGTGTATTCTTAACATATGCAGGGGTTAAAAAGTCAAATGGAAAGATGATTAATGGTTAAGTTTTTTCACATTTCTTGCATATATAAAGAAAATTAATTCAAAAGTCTATGCTGAAAGCACATCTTACTCTTTATTCTTTACTTACTTAATATGGATCCTGTGGTGTTTTCAAAGGAATGTTTTCAAGTGATTTATAAAATACATAATAATCAAGGTTGAGAATAATACAGAATAAGAAACATAAAAAGCATGGGCAATAGATATTAGACTCCCTAGTCTAGTACTGGATCACAGTCATCTGCAGGTGTATGTTGTGTAAACGGCATCTGCTGATGCTGTCTTACACTGAAGATCATTTTTAGAGGTACCTGTGATGTTTTGTGAAATAAAAATTTATTTCTAGTGAATTTATAAAGTTGTTGATAAACAGCAACTTCTCTTTTTAATTAGTAATGAAATGATTTGTCCTAATTGAAGTGTAATTATCACTCTGTGGGGAAAAATGATGATTTTCAACTCTAACTTTCCTGAATAATTTCAGAATTCCTTTCCTTAAACATCTACCAGAGTTATTACTGAGTAAAACTTACTAAGTTGCAAAATGCTTTCTCATTGCTTCTTTTAAACTATGTCTCTTTTTGAAGAGATTGAAGTGATAAATTAAAAACATGAGCCCTAGAAAGGAAAAAAATTGAGGACAGAAAAATTTCATTTGGATAATGTACCAGCATATGTGGAACCAGATCATAAAATAAAAATTTTATTGCTGACAAAACAAATTTTAAAATGAACACATGCATTTGCAGATTGACCTTAAAGCAAAAGGAAAAAAGTGCTGATATGTTATATATAATTATTAGGGAGCAATTAAGAAGTAAAGAAGAGCAGCATAGTAAAGAAGTTGAAATGAAACAACCTAATCTTAGAAGACGAAACTTGGAATTGAAGAGTGTAAAAAGTAATTTGAGTCAGGTAAATTTTTGGCAGTAATTGTATATTTCTATCAATATTATTTATAGTATCCTTTTGATATAATACATATTATTAGGCCTCAAGTAGATTAAACATTTCATTTTAACCTAATTGCAACCATGATATTTATAGCTACAATTACTACCTTATTGGAAGTCTTGGCCTCTCACATATGCTCTATGTATATATTTTGAATGAAGGGATGGAAGGTGAAATGAGATAAATGTGATATTGATTTATTGATTTATGGAATTGTATTTATTTTTACACAGAGCATGGGCTGGGGGGGGAAGTAGTAGAGGGAGAGGGAGGGAAATGAATCTCCAGCAGACTCTGGTCTGAGCACAGAGCCTCACCTGGGGCTGAATCTCGTGATCATGAGATCATGACCTGAGCTGTATAAAGAGTCAGACACTTAACCCACTGAGCCCCCAGGTGTCCCAGTTTTGGATTTTTTAATGTTGAAATATGAGCTAGATTTCCTTGAGATGCTGATGAAACTAGTTAAATGTTGTATACAGAAATTTTATTTCACAATACTATGTCTACTTGTATTTTTACTCTATGGTACATTTTGCTGTCATTTAATTTAAAATTTGAGTTATTCACTGAGGATGAAAAGCCTTGTTATAAAAAAGACTACTTTGAACATTTTTTTAAGTTCTCTTAAGCCTTTTTGACTTTTTTTTTAATGATAGGATCCAAACTCCTAATGAAAATGCGTCTCTAGGTTATAGAAGAGCAAAATGATGTTCAGAGGCAACTTTCTCGAGAACAGAATGCCCAGAGTATTACATGATGGAATACTTTTTTTTTGGTATATTTTTTATTGGAGTTCAATATGCCAACATATAACACCCAGTGCTCACCTGTCAAATGCCCCCTCAGTGCCCGGCACCCAGTCTCCCCGCCCCCCCGCCCACCTCCCCTTCCACTATCCCTTGTTCGTTTCTCAGAGTTAGGAGTCTGTCATGTGTTGTCACCCTCTCTAGTTTTCCCACTGATTTTCTCTCCTTTCCCCTATAATCCTTTTCAGTATTTTTATATTCCCGATCGAGTGAAACCATATGATGTTTGTCCGTCTATGATTGACTTACTTCACTCAGCATAATACCCTCCAGTTCCATGCACATTGAAGCAAATGCTGGTTATTTGTCATTTCTAGGGGCTGAGTAATATTCCATTATATATATAGACCACATCTTCTATATCCATTCATCATTTGATGGATACTCAGGCTGCATCCACAGTCTGGCTATTCTGGAAAATGCTGCTGTAAACATTGGGGTGCAGGTGTCTCGGTTTTTCACTGCATCTCTATCTTTGGGATAAATCCTGAGTAGTGCTATTGCTGGGTCATAGGGTAGTTCTATTTTTAACTCTGAGGAACCTCCACACAGTTTTCCAGAGTGGCTGTACCAGTTCACATTCCCACCAACAGTGCAAGAGGGTTCCCCTTTCTCCACCTCCTCTCCAACATTTGTTGTTTCCAGTCTTGTTCATTTTCCCTATTCTCACTGGTGTGAGCTGGTATCTCTTTGTGGTTTTGATTTGTATTTCCCTGATGGCCAGTGATGTGGAGCGTTTTCTCATGCGCTCGTTGGCCATTTGTATATCTTTTTTGGTGAAATGTCTGCTCGTGTCTTTTGCCCGTTTCATGATTGGATTGTTTCTTTGCTGTTGATTTTAAAGAGTTCTTTATAGATCTTGGATACTAGCCGTTTATCTGATACGTCATTTGCAAATAACTTCTCCCATTCTGTAGGTTATCTTTTAGTTTTGTTGACTGTTTCTTCTGCTGTGCAGAAGATTTTTGTCTTGAGGTCCCAATGGTTTATTTTTGCTATTGTTTCCCTTGCCTTCATAGATGTATCTTGCAAGAAGTTGCAGTGGCCAAGTTCACAAAGGCTGTTGCCCGTGTTCTCCTCTAGGATTCTGCTGGATTCCTGTCTCACATTTAGATCTTTCATCCATTTTGAGTTTATCTTTGTGTATGGTGCAAGAGAATGGTCTAGTCTCATTCTTCTGCCCGTGGCTGTCCAATTTTCCCAGCGCCATTTATTAAAGAGAATGTCCTTTTTCCAGTGGATAGTCTTTTCCTGCTCTGTCGAATATAACTTGACCATAGAGTTGAGGGTCCACTTTTGGATTCTCTATTCTGTTCCATTGATCTATGTGTCTGTTTTTGTGCCAGTACCACACTGTCTTGATGATCACAGCTTGGTCATACAACTTGAAATCCAGCATTGTGATGCCCCCAGCTCTGGTTTTCTTTTTCAATATTCCCCTAGTTCGGGGTTTTTTCTGATTCCACACAGATCTTAACATTATTTATTCCAGCTCTCTGAAGAAAGTGAAGAAAGTCTATGGTATGTGGATAGGAATGCATTGAATGTGTAAATCGCCCTGGGTTAGCATAGACATTTTGACAATATTAATTCTTCCCATCCATGAGCATGGCATATTTTTCCATCTCTTTGTGTCTTCCTGGATTTCTTTCAGAAGTGTTTTGTAGTTGTTAGGGTATAAATCCTTTATTTCTTTGTTTAGGTTTTCTTGGTATTGGTGGTGACCTCTCCTTTTTCATTCGTGATTTTATTAATTAGAGTCTTTTCTCCTTTGTTTTTTATAAGGCTGGCTAATGGTTTCCATATCTTTTTCTTTCAATGAACCAACTCCTGGTTTTGTTGATCTGTTCCACAGTTCTTCTGGTCTTTATTTCATTGAGTTCTGCTCGAATCTTCACTCTCTCTGTTCTTCTGCTTGGTGTAGGTTTTATTTACTGTTCTTTCTCCAGTTCCTTTAGGTGCAAAGTTAGCTTGTGTCTTTGAGGTTTTTTCCCAATCTTTTGAGGGATGCTTGTATTGCAATGTATTTCCCGCTTGGGATTGCTTTGGCTGTATTCCAGGGATTTGGAATGGTTGTATCTTCATTTTCATTAGTTCCCATGAATCTTTTTATTTCTTCTCTAATTTTCTGGTTGACCCATTCATCTTTCAGCAGGATGCTCTTTCTCCTCCACCTGTCTGAGTTTCTTCCAAATTTCTTCTTGTGATTGAGTTCTAGTTTCAAAGCATCGTGGTCTGAAAATATGCAGGGGACAATCCCAGTGTTTTGGTATCCGGTGGTCTATTCTGAGAGAGTTCCGTGTGTACTTGAGAAGACTGGGTGTTCAGTTGCATTTGGATGTAAAGTTCTGTAAATATCCGTGAAATCCATCTGGTGCAGCGTATCGTTTAAAGCTCTTGTTTCCTTGGAGGTGTTGTGCTTAGAAGATCTGTCATTTGCAGAACGTGCCGTGTTTAAGTCTCCTACTACTAGTGTATTATTATCTAAGTATGCCTCTACTTTGGTTATTAATTCACTGATACACTTGGCAGCTCCCACATTAGAAGCATAAATATTCATGATTGTTAGATCTCCTTGTTGGATAGACCCTTCAAGTATGATATAGTGTCCCTCTTCATCTCTTACTATAGTCTTTGGGATAATCATTAATTTATCTGATATAAGGATGGCTACCCCTGCTTTCTTTTGAAGAACATTCGAATGGTAAATGGTTCTCCAACCTTTTATTTTAAGGCTGTAGGTGTCCTTATGTCTAAAATGAGTCTCTTGTAGACAGCAAATAGATGGGCCTTGATTTTTTTATCCAGTCTGAAACCCTGCGTCTTTTGATGGGATCATTTAGCCCATTCACATACAGAGCACCTATTGAAAGATATTAATTTACTATCATTGTAATGCCTATTCAGTCCCTGTTTTGGGGGATTATTTCTTTGGGCTTCCTCTTTTTTTACAGGGTCCTCTTTAATATTACTTGCAGAGCTCGTTTGGTGGTCACATATTCTTTTAGTTTCTGCCTATCTTAGAAGCTCTTTATCCTATTCTGAACGAAAGGCTCGCTGGATAGAGTATTCTTGGCTT
This sequence comes from Vulpes vulpes, assembly GCF_048418805.1. Taxonomy (NCBI): domain Eukaryota; kingdom Metazoa; phylum Chordata; class Mammalia; order Carnivora; family Canidae; genus Vulpes; species Vulpes vulpes. The sequence continues at coordinate 31,932,996 of NC_132788.1, forward strand.
CGTGTTTTTCTCATGTAGAACCCTGAATATTTCCTGCCAGCTGTGTCTAGCCTTCCAGATCTCTGTGGAGAAGTCTGCTGTTAATCTAATATTTCCCCCATAGAAGGGAGAAATCTCTTGTCTCTTGCTGTTTTAAGGACTTTCTTCCCCCCCCCCCCCCCGCCTTGGTGGGGGACCTCTGTATCTCCTGGACCTGAATGCCTTTTTCCCTCCCCAAATTAGGGAAGTTCACAGGTATGATTTGTTCAAATATCCTTTCTGGCCCTCTGGCCCTCTCGACCTCCTGTGGAACCGCAATCATGCGTAGATTTTTCCTTCTGAGGCTCTCAGTTATTTCCCTTAACCTTTCCTCATGGTCTTTTAATTGTTTTTCTGTTTTCTCTTCAGCTTTCCTCTTTGCCATCAACTTGTCTTCTGTGGCACTCACTCTTTCTCCTAACTCATTAACCCTCATTGTTAGGACCTACCTTCAGTTTGGATTGCATCGTATTTAATAAATTTTTAATTTTGGACTAATTAGATTACAATTCTGCAGTCATGAGGGTTATTTAATACTCTGTGCCTTTTTACAGAGTCACCACTAGCTTTATAATTGTGCTTCTGAATTGGCTTTCTGACATCAAATTGTAATTCAAATTCTGTAACTCTGTGGAAGAGAGTACTGTTTCTGATCTTTCTTTTGTGGTGAGATCGTCCTTCTAATCATTTTGCTCCCTGCAGCGTAGTTGTATGAAAGGGCTGAATCTAGAATATCAACCACAATCTAAGTAAATTTCACCTTAGATGATTATTTTTTTTAAACATTTCTTTTATTTATTCAGGAGAGACCCAGAGAGAGGGGCAGAGCCACAGGCAGAGGGAGAAAGCAGGCTCCATGCAGGGAGCCTGATGTGGGACTTGATCCTGGGACTCCAGGATCATGCCCTGAGCTGAAGGCAGGCACTAAACTACTGAGCCACCCAAGGTTTCTTATCCTTAGATGATTCTGACGAGGTCCATGACATGAAATTGAAAACGAAGGGAAGAACAAAAGAACACAAAATGACCACTAAAGTGAAAAACAAATTTTAAAACAAAGTAGTAGAAAATAAAAGGCCAAGAATGCCAAGTAAGAAAAAAAAGAAAAGAGGGGGGAAAAAAAAGGAAAGGTAAAGAGAGGAAAAAGAAATAAAGAAGAAGAAAAATAAAATGTCGGGGGGACTGGGACATGGTGGTGGTGACGAGGTTGTAGTGGAGGGAGAATGTAGTCTACCTGAGGGGTCCCTAGGGGGTTGATCCTCTTGTTCCTGAGTTTATTAAGTTTTGTATGTTAGAAGATACTGAGTCCCAAATTTCTACAAACCAGAAATACTTGTAGAGAGCCCCAACATTGTTCCCTAAAACATAAGTGAGCTAAAACGGGGGCAGAATGGGAATGAAGAGAGAATATAGTCTCACAGAACGAACCAGCACGGTATACCACTTGGTTCTGGGTGCATGCTGGTCCTGTTTTAGAAGGTCTTGGGCCATTGTAGAACAAAACGAGGTAGAGAAAACAAAAACGCACACACACAAAAAACCTATCTCGTCTAGCTCCCAAAATTAAGTTGAGTATGTTGAAGGGAATCTAGAAGTGGAAAATATATCTAAGACGTGTTATTGTAAAAATATGAGAGTCAAAAAGGAAGAAACTTAAAAACGAAGAGGTGTCAAAATATAGTAGTTAAGGTGGGAAAAGAGAAAGAAAATTGGAAACTTACAGTCTGAAATAAAAATGAATTGTACTGGAAAAAAGAGGGTTACCCTCTAGTTCTAGATATTGTAGATCCCTGGACTTCCCCTGGAGCTTTCCAGCGTTGTTGGGTCAGGAACGTGCTCTTCCCCTGTCCTTCCAGCTGGTCTTCTGGGGGAGGGGCTGGCTGTGCCGATTCTCAGGTGTGTGCACCTGGGGGAGCTGCCCCGCCCCTGCTGGGTGCAGGGTCAGGGGGAGCCGACTTCCCGTGAGGCCCGTGTCCCCTGGTGGCCCCCACTCTCCCAAGCACAGGGTGACACCAGGAGGGACAACAACACCGGCGGCGGCCAGGTCTCCCTGGCCATGGAGGGTGGCCCCCGCAGTGACTCCCACCATCTCCCAGTCCACCGGGGCCTGGATGCTCCTGGGGCAGGGGGCGCCGATCTGCGCAGGTCAGGGTGCCGGGGCAGGAGCGTCCTCGCTGTCCTGGGCCCTCCCCGGTCTCGGCCTGTCCCCAGGGGGGAGCGCAGGATCCTGGCTGTGTCCCCCGGCGCCCCTCCTCTGTCAGTGACCCCGGGACCTGGAGGTCCCCCCCATCCCGCCTGAGTTCCCTGCTTAGCGCCTTTCCATTTAAAGCTCCTGCTTCTCCAGGGCTGGGCTTTCCCGCCCAGGAGGCTTTCCCCGCAGGCCTTAGCCCGGCTCTTCCGGTGCCCCTCCCCACTTGATTCTTTTTTAGTTTTTAGTTCTTTTCCGCCTTCCTACCTCGTTAGAAGTAAAACCCTTCTCTCTGTAGCGTTCTGACTGTTCTCTCTTTAAATCTCAGGTCGGGCACTTGGGGGGCAGGGGGGCACTTGACGGGATGAGCACTGGGTGTTATACCATATGTTGGGAAATCGAACTCCAATAAAAAAATAAATAAAAATCATCAATCAATCAATCTCAGGTCAAATTCGTAGGAGTTCAGGATGATTTGAAAGTTCTCTAGGTAAGTTGGTGGGGCCAGGTGCTTGAGGATCCCTACTCCTCCCTCACCTTGCCCCCCATCCCACCCAAGATGGAATTCTAAACAATCACCTTTGCAAATGAAATGAGATAGAAATGTCTCATACTAAAATGAATTCTGAGGTATTTTCTTTAGTTATTTGGAAGTACATGTGTATATGTATTTGTACGTATGTATATTTTATTTTTTGGAATTATTATTTTTCTCCATGTATGTGTATATTTCTAAAAAACCAACCCTGTACATTATGGAAAGTACAGAGGATTTTAAAAGAATACATATCTATGTGTGAGTGTGTGTATATATACACATACATACATACATACACATATGGGTCTGTGTAGGGGGGAGTGTCGTTTTTAGTCCATTCGTTAATTTAAATGCATTTGTCTGCAGGGGTCAAGTAGTGACCTTCATAATGTCCTTATCTGAAGGAGAAGTTTTTATTATTTTGGAAAATAGTATGGAATTTCTGAGCTTTCCATAAGCACAAAACTCTTGCTACTAACAACATATGTTTTAGTTTTTGGCGATTCCTTCACCACCTCTATATTCATAGAGAAGTTAGTTTCACACTTCCACTGATGAACGGGAGGAAAAGCGTAGCCCGTTCAAAGACCTTACTTAGATGTTAGTCTCGTACTTTAGAGAAGAGTAACAATTTGCTCCAAGTAGTATCCGATTTCATTACAAGGACCTTTTGAAATAATCATAGGCTGTAATATATACTTACTGATAATTTATTGATGTTTTTTGTTCTTAATAAAATAGCTCAGTGTATTTCCCCCTTTTTTGCATTTATTGCCATTTTAATCATCTGAAGAGGAAATAAAATTAGTTGCAGCCACAGATAATCTCATGATTTTTCTAAGAGCTACATAAATTTTACCTTAGTATTGGTATTTTGAAATAGAGGGCTTTATTTGTTCTTTTTACAAGACTTTATGGATTCATTTGACAGAGAGAGCACAAGCGGGGGGTGGGGGGGGTGGGTGGAGGCAGAGGGAGAGGGAAAGGTAGGCTTTCTGCGGAGCAGGGAGCCTGACACGGGACTTGCTCCCAGGACCCGAGGACCATGACCCCAGCCGAAGGCAGAGGCTTAACTGACTGAGCCACCCAGCCACTCCCGAAATACAAGGCTTCTTTTGTATTTAAGATTCACACTAGAGAAGTAGCTGCAGTTTGGTGCCAGAACAGTGGTAGTGTTACAAAGACCTGGGGAATGCCCTGCAGCTCACTTAGTATTTTTAACCTCTCCATTCTGGAATTGTGATAACTGAAAGAGATAATTAATGTATGCAGACATGTTTGTAGCACAATGCCTAGATTTATTGGTTATCAGTAGATACAATTCTTATAACTGAGTATAGAAATGTTAGGAAAGTAGAATGTGTATGGAATATTCTCAGGACAGGGTAAGGTTAGGAAATTGAATCTGTCCAAATATATGCAGAGCTAAGGGTTTTCCTGTGGACTGTATTAGATATGAGACTGTAAACTGCATTTTAGTGTAGTCAGATGTATTAGTCTTTTCTTTCAAGCCTTCTGCGTTTGTTGTAAACAAGAGAACCAATTCTGAGATTCTTAGGATTTTGTCATGATTTCTTTTTCCTTTCATGCATTCATTGTCTTAAATTTTTGAACTTTGGGGAATTTATGCTTGTATAAAAGTTTGAGGCTTGGATCCAACTTTGTGTTTTTCAATTTGGATATCCACTTAACTGCAACCTCTTCTTTGCATAAACATAGGATATTCTTTGATTTCAGAGAAAATCATGATAATGTCATTGAGTTCCAGCTAAAAGACTCTTGTTTTGTTAGGTTTCTCCTCCTCATGAAAAAGATAAAGGTCTGTTACATGAAAACCGCACGTTGCAACATGAAATTGCCACGCTAAGACTGGAAATAGACACAATAAGGATTCAGAAGCAGGAAAAGGAAAAATATTGTGAAGACACTGCAATTGAAAAAGAGAAGAATGACAGTCTTCAAAACGCCATAAAATTGAATGACGTCACATTAACCAATACAGTATTCCAATCTAGTGGGCAGCTGAATGTTGTGACAACTGAGAATACTCAGCATGAACTCCAGGATGAAAAGCTAAACAGAGAAAGACTGGAAGCAAAACTTCAGTCATACCAAGCTAGACTCACTACAGCTGTAGAGGATCATGATCAAAGTCAGGCATCAAAAAGAGACCTAGAACTTGCTTTGCAGAGAGCAAAAGAGGAGTGGTGTCATTTACAGGGCAAAATGAACTTTGAGATGTCTAACCTGAAAGATAACAATGAGGTGCTTTCTCAGCAACTTTCTGAAGCCAAAAGTAAATTCAATACCCTAGAAATTGAGCTCCAGTCTAAAAGAGACGCTCTCAGACAAAAGACTTTGGCTTTAGAACATTTACAAGGAAACCTAAAACAAACACAGGACCAGAAGATGGAAATTGAGCAGAAATCTCAAAATGAACAAGATAAAGTGAATAAATACGTTGGAAAGCACGAATCCTTGGAAGAGAGATTATCTCAACCGCAAAGTAAAAATACGTTGCTCCGAGAGCAACTAGATGATGGCTACAGCAGAGTGGAGTGTAAAGAAAAGACTAGAATTGATCTCAAAGACCAGGTTCAGGTTATTGTAAGAACTCTTCAAGCTGAGAGTGAAAAACAAAGTCTTCTACTGCAAGAAAGAAATAAGGAGTTAATCAATGAGTGGAAACATTTAATAGAAAGAATATATACGTATAAAAAGGAGAAAGAAGGAAGAGAAGTAAGTATTCAGAAAGACAAATATTTTTCAAGCTTCCTGTTAGAAAATTCAAAGTAATGTTTGGTTATGGCTTATTAGTACTGTTTTTTTTTTGTTTGTTTGTTTGTTTGTTTGTTTAAGAGAAAGAGTGCACCTGCACCTAAGTGGGAGTGGGGCAGATGCAGATGGAGAGGGAGAGAGAATCCAAAGTGGGCTCTGTGCCCAGTGCAGAGCTCCACTTCATGACCCCGAGATCACGACCTGAATGATTATGGGTCAATTTTGAATCTAGTTGAATATAAAAAAAAAATAGACACTATCAGTCAGCATAACTTATCCAGCAAATAAAAATGAGACGTGAGAGGTGCTTTAATTTGAATAAAAATGCCGCGTCATCTATGAGAAACCTCAAGAGGTTAAGTTATACATTGTTAAAGAAAGGAGTCTGATATTAATAATTTATTAATACTACTAAAATAATTTTAATTCTTGTCACCACATTTTAATACCATGATGAACAGATAAGTGGAAATGCTCATACCTGAGTGTTTTGACATTGAGGTTCAAATAAGTGGATTAACTTGACAACTAACTCCAGATTTGTCACATGAACTGAAGTGTAGGTGCTGTATCTCAGTACTTTTTTTTTTTTTGATAGCTTTTTAAACATTTTCAGTTAGCATACTTTTTCTTTATGTAAATTTAAATGTTTAGTCTCAAATAATTTATTCTTGTGACCTTTTAACTCTTTGAAGGCATCTACTTTTCACTAAATCATAATTTGGGATAACTGGTGACTTAGCAAAACTGTATTTGATTTCATCTTCCCTCTACAGTTTATAATTTAAGCATTTTTCAAATAATTTGCTCATTTCAAAACTCAAGTAACTACCATTTGGGCTTAAAATTTTCCAATAGAATTGTATCTTTGTGATTTATTAATTTGGCACTGGATCTCCATTTTCAAGCTACTGAGGGAGGGGTGGCAGGATTCTTGTATAGCAGGAGTGGAGTGAGAATGAACAGGGGAGGGAGCTCTAGGAGCTCTGAGGCCAGGAGGGAGGCAGAAGCCAGGTTATCTAGGGGGCTTGAGGGCCATTAGTATGACTTCACTTTTGTTCTGAGATAGTAACCTATTGGAAGGATTTGAGCAGAGGATTGAGTATGTGAAGAACTTGGAAGTTAAGTTTAGCCTCTAATAAAAAAAAGAGAGAAAACGTTTCATTAATGTAGAATTTACCACTGCTAGTCTCACCTGTATAATACCCATTTCTTTTTGAGACTTCAGCAAGCTGGGAAGCTTTGCAAATTCATCAAGAAGGAATGGAGAGTGGGGCTGAAATAATTATCTAAGTAACATAATACTGACTAGGCAGGAGGATAACACTTTTTGTGTCTTTAAGTGAATTCAGTTAACAGCAGTGTGTACATTCTAGGAATAGAAGGTGAGTTGATGTATGTGGTGGTAAAGTACATATGTTAGAATTCTATATTATTAACATAATAGTAGGATGATTTCTAAAATCAGTAACAGAAGGTCTTCTTAGGTAGTTATGAGAGAACTTCAACAAGAACTGTCCAATACCCTAAAAAAGCAATCTATGTCACAGGCTTCACTGGAGTTATCACATTGTTGTATTAAGTTAGAAGATGAGATACAGGATTTAAAGAAAATATGCAATCGAATCAAACGTCAGGTATGTATTACATATAACATGTCAACAGTTCATCTGTAGCTGGTTAAATAATATAAAGTGTTTTAGGATGCTAATTTCCATGGACCACTTTCTTTTGTATTTTCATTTCAATTTCTCATAATTTTAGTGTCTTCACCATGCACCTATTTATTAAATTCTGACTTTTCATTCTGCCATCTGTGTTACATGTTTTTCTTACAGCATTTACCCATTCACAGAAGTTGAGGGATTTTTTCCTGCTATACAATTTTTTTAAAGATTTATTTATTTATTTGAGAGACAGAGAGAGAATGCATGTCCATGCACACTCATGAGTAGGGGGAGGGGCACAGGGAGAGAGAAAGAATTTCCAGGAGATTCCCTGCCGAGTACAGAGCCCCATGCCAGCTTAATCCCACCACCAATGAGATCATGACCTGAGCTGAAATCATGAGTTGGACGCTTCAACCAGCTGAGCCACCCAAATGCCCTAAACAATGTTTTTTTTTTTTTAATTTTTATTTATTTATGATAGTCACAGAGAGATAGAGAGAGAGGCAGAGACACAGGCAGAGGGAGAAGCAGGCTCCATGCACCGGGAGCCCGATGTGGGATTCGATCCCCGGTCTCCAGGATCGCGCCCCGGGCCAAAGGCAGGCGCCAAACCGCTGCGCCACCCAGGGATCCCCCCTAAACAATGTTTTTTAATGAGATCTCTATTACCATGATGAGGTGAGTTAGATAAAATCAGAAGATACGGTTTAATAGAATGTTTCAGAAAATCGTCTTATTTCTCATCTTCACTTTTATTGATGGATATAGACTCTACTGACTTCAGGAAAACTTGTAAAGAAAGGTTACGACTAGTAGAACTGAGTCGTTTCCTTCATTTTCTTTTCCTTTTATATATTTATTTATAAATATTATAAAATATTTACATTTTGAATATTTTTTAAAAGATTTATTTATTTATTTATTTATTTATTTAGAGAGACAGAGAGAGAGAGAGAGAGAGGCAGAGACACAGGCAGAGGGAGAAGCAGGCTCCATGCAGGCAGCCTGACGTGGGACTCGATCCCAGGTCCCCAAGATCACACCCCGGGCTTCAGGCGGCGCTAAACCGCTGCGCCACTGGGGCTGCCCCATTTTTAATACTTATATATTAAAAATGCATGGAAATACTCAGATGATGTATATACAGCCAAAAGAGAGAATTAAGAAAATTATCTAGGTCCTGCCATTGGCTCTTTTTAAAAGGTTTATTAAGCTATAAATACACCTACCGTACAGTTGACCCATTTAACATGTGTAGTTGTCGCTGAATCTATTTATAGGGTTTTGCAACTATCACTGCCATCAGATAGAACATTTTCATGACCCTGAAAAAAAACCCTTAGCTGTTGCCCCTGATCTCCAGCAACCAGGAATCTACTTCTTGTCTGCATACAGTTGCCTATTGTGAATGTTTCATATAAAGGGAGTCACACAGTGTGTGGTCCTTTGTGACTTGCTTCTTTCACTTCCTGTTTTCAGGGTTCACCTGTGTTCTAGCATATGTCAGTGCTTCATTTCTTTTTCTGGTCAGACAGTCCTCCATTGTGGGCTAAAGCCCTTGTTCATTCATCATTTAATGCACCTTCGGGTTATTTCCACTTTGTGGCCCATAATAATGCTGCTGTGAACATTGATTTAGTTGTTGTCTGGACATCTGTTTGTATTTCCCCGCCATCAGATTTTATCCTTTAAGTTAATTGGGGTGATTTTACCATCTCAGCTTTTTTTTTTTTTTTTTTTTAACTCATTCTACCCTTTCTGTCCTTTTAGTTTCCCTTCCTCTTGCCTAATCCTACACTATTGAGACCTGGCTCATTGTCTCTCATTCTCCATGAGGCTTTCTCTGATTATTCTAAATCCCCCTGAACTTACTTTCTTCACCCATATTCTCTGGTCTGTGCAGACCAGTTTAGTCCTTTAGTTTACATTGTTTCTATTTTTTTTTATGAGCGATAATTCTGTCTTCCTATGTACAAATGTATGTAAGAGGGAAAATATTTTATGTGTATGGTACCTATCCTTGCATAAATTTGAGAGTATCTTAACAGTTTTTAGGATAAAATTAAGTACTTATACCATAGCAGTAATTTCTGATTGAAACACATTGACATAACAAAGCTGTATTCTAAATGTATTTTAAGCAGTTAAGTGTAAAACTGAAAGTATTTAATCTGATCGGGCAAAGTGTTCAATCGGATGCTGGTTTTTCTGATTATGGCAAAACAGTCTAAATATGCCTGCCTTCATTGTGCAACCAGAACTGAGATTTACAGAGTTCCAGCTCTTTACCAATTATAAAGCTCTGAGGACAGGTTTTTAAATTTTTTTTAAGTTTATTTATTTATATAATCATTACGTCTATTGTGGGGCTTGAACACAACCTGAAGGTTAACAGTTGGATGTTCTTTTAACTGAACCAGCCAGGTGCTCCTGGGGGCAGCTTTTCTGATATGCCACACCACGGAGCCTTACTTAATCTCTACTCATCAGAGTACTTGCTAAAGCCCTCTAACATAAACAGTTGCTAAGATGAACAATATGAACGTGAAATGATTTGGGAACATTGATTTAGCAAGAGTCCATTATTTCCACGTCAGTGGCTTTACCTTGCCTCTGATGGTCATGTAAGTTATGTATCACGCAGTGTAGGAGTTACTGTTTGCACTGTAGTCCATGAGCTTTGTCCACTGAGTAGTATAGAGAGGAGGTAAATTAAAATTATTATAAGTGGAGGAAAGTACCATTGGCTAGTGGAATTTGTGAAACCTTTTTATTAAGATTAAAAAAAAATTTTTTTTTAACTTTTGTTTATTTACTCATGAGAGACAGACAGAGAGAGAGAGAGGCAGAGACACGGGCAGAGAGAGAAGTAGGCTCCATGCAGGAAGCCTGATGTGGGACTTGATCCCAGGACTCTAGGATCAAGCCCTGAGCCAAAGGCAGATGCCCAACCGCTGAGCCACCCAGGCATCCCTTCTTTTAAGATTTTATTTGTGTGTGTGAGAGAGAGAGAGAGAGAGAGAGAGGAGAAGTGAAGACAAGAGAAGAGAAAGAACATGAGTGCACAAGCAGGGGGAGGGGCAGAGAGAAAGGGAGAAGCAGGCTCCCTGCTGAGCAGGGAACCTGATATTGGGGTCTCAATCCCAGGACCCCAAAATCATGATCTGAGCCCACAGCAGATGCCTAACTGACTGAGCCACTGAGGCACCTGTAGTGAAAGTGTTTTGAAGTCCTGAGGCTATATCCTGGGCCTTATGCTCCCCATTTGCTACCGCTTTCAGTGGTATGAAGAATGGTTTCAATATAACTTGTATAAGAGATCACTTCCATTGCCCTGCCGTCTGCCTAAAATATCGACTATCATTAGAACATAAAACACAGCAACAATAATAATGCTAATTGCAGACACTTAGAATTTGGTACGTGCCACATACTCTTCTAAGTAGTTTATGTATATTCCCTAATTTAAACTTTCCGACTATCACAGTGAGGTAGATACTATTATTAACTTCATTTTACACATGAAGACACTGAGACAAGAAATTTGAAGTAATTTTTCAAGGTCAAACAGCTAATGCTCAGGGGAGTTGGGAATTCAGATCCAGGCATTCTGGTTCCTACAGATATCCTGCCTCTGAAGCTGTTACTTGAAATATCTGATTGTCCCTGAAAGCAGCATGTTGTATAATCACTGGAATGCCCATGGTGATTTGTAAATGTGAATATTTAAAATTATAATTGATGTGGTGCTTGGAATAGAAAACTAGAAAAGTTTACCATAAGGTAATTTCCTGTTTTTCCTCTTTGAACAATATGTAAATTTATATGTGTACCTGATAAAATATAATTTAAAAACGTTAGAATGTTGTTTTTTAATACTAGAAGAGTGGTCAGAAAGCTTTTCTGTCGGGGGATTGTAAATATTTTGGACTTTGCAAGTCATAGGTCACTATTGTAGCAATATAATTCTGGGGTAGCCTTAAATCAGTATGCAGAGGAAAATGTGGCTGTGTCCAGTGACATTGTATTTACAAAAACAGATGGTGGTGGTTTTATACTAGATTGTCAGTAGTTAAAAGTATTTCTTTTCTATTTTAGGTACAAGAAGCAGAGGATCAACATACCAAGATTGTAAGATGTATTGAGAAGTCACTAGACCACGAGAAAAAGTACAATTTTTTTTAAAGATTTTATTTATTCATGAGAGACACAGAGAGAGGCAGAGACATAGGCAGAGGGAGAAGCAGCCTCCCTACAGGAAGCCTGATGCAGAACTCGATTCTGGGACTCCAGAATCATGCCTTGATCCACAGGGAGACGCTCAACCACTGAGCCACCCAGGCGTTCCGCAACAGTACAATTGAAAGCAGCACAGAAAATAACTTGAGTATTTGTAAAGCAGATAAGTAGTAGTATAGTATGAGAAATATATCCATTATGATAAATATATCATTGTTTAGCTGGGTAAAAATATCAGCTTTGTGGGATTTTGAAATGCATAATTTTTGCTTAGGATCTTTAAATTTTGTACATTAACCCCAAAACACAACCAGAAAAATGGCACAATTGCCAAATCTACTTTTTAAATTTTTAAGAATTTATGCAAGACCTTTAGATGTTTGATTAGAAATTATGTGGAATGTTTAAAATTTGTGTCTGAGAAATAAATATTTTAAAATATGCATTTTAGGCTTGAAGTTGAAAATGCCAAGTTAAAAGTTACAATCAAGGAGCAAGCAGGCGAAATTGAACAGCTTCAGAAAGACCTGTTAAGTACAAGTTCGGTAAGTCAGTCTCTTAATTTCTGTCCTAAGGAGAAGGAATTTTTATATCTCTCGTAGTAGTATATAAGAACATTTTGGATAATATGAAAATTCTCACTCATAAAAATATTTATCCATATGGTTGCTCTTTAACTACTCGGTATAATTTCTCTTTATAGATAAAGTTGACTGAATGCATAAATTAATCATTTTTGTAGTAAGATTTTAATAAAAAGGATTGTGATAGCCTAGCAAGCAGTATTTTATATATTTATATATTTATAAATACATTTATATATTATAATTTTATATTATATTATATATTATAAATATATATATTTATACATTTTGTGTATCTGTCAGTGATCGTTTGGGTTTTTCTACCTCTTAGCTATTGTTGGTAATGCTGCTATGAATATTGGTATACTAATGTCTGAGTCCCTGCTAATATTTTTCAATATGTTTAAAATTCCCCAAACTTTGAGTAATAATTTGATCTTGAATGCTGACTGTCTCTTGTAATCTAAACCCTTCACTGAGATTTTGAGAAAATTACACTACTAATAATTTGTAGTGATTTGTAATTACAAATTGGTAATGTGTTGTCTTCATTAAGAATGACTACGAGGGGGATCCCTGGGTGGCTCAGTGGTTTGGTGGCTGCCTTGGGCCCAGGGCATGATCCTGCAGTCCCCGGATTGAGTCCCACATGGGGCTCCCTGCATGGAGCCTGCTCCTCCTCTGCATGTGTCTCTGCCTCTGTGTGTGTGTGTATGTGTGTGTGTGTTTGTGTGTCTCTCATAAATAAATAAATAAAATCTTAGAAAAAAGTAGAATGACTACTAGGTAATTATGCAAACATTTTTCTCAAAGGGATGTAGTTTTCTCCTTGTTGGATTTTGTAAAGAAAAAGAGATGCCAGTGAAAAAGTAGAAATGACTGCTCGGTCAGGGCCTTGTAGAGTTGCCTAGTGCTCGCAGCATTCAGAGCAAGTTCAGAAACGAATGTTTTTCTGTTAATCATACTTTCAGAGATTTAACAGTCCAGTCTCAGAAAAGATTAATGTGCAATCCAGGACTCCAGTTTATTGATGGGTAGTGAAAACTATATAACCATTTACAAGCAGTATAGGATTATCGTGCAAGCAGTATAGGATTATCGTGCCATTCATACCTAGTGGCTACCAATGATTTAAGATGAGAAGATTGCTTTGGGACTTCTAAGTTGGAACTATGAGGTAGATGGACCTACAACTAGTTTCTTTCAGTGACAAAAGTTAGGTACATGCAAATTTCATTAAACGATCGTACCTATCGGGGGAACTAGCACATTCTGTTGACTGGTCCTTTCTGTGGCCAAAGAAACATCGAAAAAAACTTTTTTTCCTGACTTCATATAAACTGCTCAAGTTGTTTTGCTGTACTTTTCATGCAGTTAACTTGACAACATGTTGATAAGGAGTCTTGTCGCTGACTGAGAGTGCCATGAGTTGTCCCCCTACAATATCACACAGGAATCTATTAGGGAAGCCATCACATATTACAGAGTTTGTAAGAATATCCATAGATATTCTGTAGATTCCTACAGAAATGAATTAGGGTTATGGTATAAAATTATTAGCCACTTTAAGCTTACCCTATAAAATAAAAACTTAAATAGCTTTCCAGCAACTTAATTCATAGCCCAAATTTCTCTAGAAGTTTCTCACCTCATGAATCCCCAGGACAGAGACTATGTCTGTGTTAAGATATTTCATGGACACCATTTTGAGGTGAAGAAACCTGGATTGGGAAGGAGAGTTAACTCTAGCTGACTTAAGCCTCTGAACAAAATACTCAAAGTACAGTGGGTCAGCATCCTGAGGGTAAGGGTGCCCCCCCCCCAAGATTAAAAAATAATATACTCGGGACGCCCGGGTGGCTCCTGCATTAAGCGTCTGCCTTCAGCTCAGGGCATGATCCTGGAGTCCTGGGATTGAATCCTCCATGAGGCTCCCTGCATGGAGCCTGCTTCTCCCTCTACCTGTCGCTTTGCCTCTCTCTCTCTCTCTGCCTCTCCCCCCTCCTACCCTCTCCCTCTGTACCTCTCATGAATAAATGAATAAATAAAATCTTTAAAAAATAATACACTCAAAGTAATGCCAAAAAGAGTCAAGATAAAGTGTACAAGGTTAGTTGTGTGAGGCGCCTGTGTGGCTTAGTGGGTTAAACATCTACCTTTGCCTCAGGTCATCATCTCAGGGTCCCAGAATCGACTCCTGCATCAGGCTCCCTCCGCAGCAGGGAGTCTGCTTCTCCCTCTGTCTCTGCTCCTCTCCCCATTCGTGCTCTCTCTCTCAAATACATAAATTAAAAAATATAAAAATAACAGATTAGCTAACTAGAAAGGTAATGCACGTCAGGTAACAGGTACTGAATGTGTGGTTGAAAATATTGTCTGTGAAGAACTAGAAGGAAGATGGAAGCATATACATGACCTCAGTAAATGGGTCAAGGCTGAAAATGTAGAGTACAGCATCTGGTTTTGAAGCCTTGGGATTTGGAGAACTCTAAGAGGATGTGAAAAATAGGAATAGCAAGGGTCCAAGGACTGAATGTCAGCATTTGCTGTCATTTAGAAAATTTAGAAATGAAATGGGATTAGAAGAGCAGAGGGAAGATGTGGTCATTGTTTTCAGCTGCTGCTGAGAAGTAAAGCAGGATCAGGACTTGTAAAAAAAAGATCCTTGATGATCGTCAAAATTTTTTAGTGGAATTCCAGGATTCAAAGTCAGATTTTAGTGTAAAAGAAGCAATGAAACGATGAATCTGTGGCTGAGATGACACATTAAAGAATGTTCGAGTCCAGTGAAAGGGGAAAAGCAAGATGATCGAAAATGCTGCAAGAGTAAGGAAATGTTTTTATATAATATTGGGAGGCCTAAATTTTATTTAGAGAGAAAAGTGGTTAATAGAAAAGAAGAAATTGAAATCTTGCAGAGAAGGAGAGTATCTCATCCTAAAGTCAGATGATCATCAAAATTTTAATGGGGACAGTATGGGAATTTTTCAGAGACTATCTTAATAAGGTGTGATCTCACAAAACTCCGAGTATCTTAAGATGTTGGTGAAACTGCTTCTAGGACATCTCTAGAAACTCAAAAGTAAGTATAGCCACTTTAAAGATTTTTTTCATTAATGCTTGTATTAATGTGGATTAAAACCCTCTGTATTTCCCAAGTAAATGTTGGCAATTTAAATTCTAGAAACAAAAATGATGAAAATATAAACTCAGTTGAAGCTGTTTTAACAAACATCCTTTAGTTTTGAGATTTCTTGTCATTGTCATTTGGCTCATAATCTACATTTTATATGTATTTTATAAACCTGTCTAAACACATATTACTTATGGATTCATGAGAAATAGCATTTTATAAAAGAAGAAGGAGTCTTTCGATTTTTGAAACTAATGTTCTTAAAAAATTGTTTCCAAAGTGTGGTGATGAAAAGGAAAGCCTAAAGAAATGTATGGAGTTGAAACAGTCTTTGCAGTTCAGGTTGGATCAAGAAGTGAAGAAAAATGAGGAATTAGAAAAAGAGAATACTGGGTAAGACTAATATTTCACATCACTTTAACCATTAATTAACTAATTTACCTGTAATTGTACTTTATAAAACCCTAAATAGAAATTCTTGCCAGAATACTACATTTACTCTTCAGTGATTCCTTAAATAATAACAACAATACCTTTGACATATGTTGTCAACTGCGCTTTTCATTGTCCACCTTGAATTAAGTCTGCAAGATATCTTTGTTCTTAGGTAATCTTTCCTTTTAATAGTGTTCTTTTCTTAGAGCAGATATCCTAATCTCTAAAAACTTATCTGTGTCATTATGTAACAACATCAAAAGTTACCTGGTTTCGCATGTATTTCTTTTTATTTATATTATTTACTTGAAATTCAAAAAATTAACTTATAGTGTAATATTAGTTTCAGAGATCGAGTTCAGTGATTCATCACTCTTATGTAACACCCAGTGCTCATGCCATCACGTGCCCTCCTTAATACCCATCAGCCAGTTACCCCATCCCCCACAATCCCTTCCCCTCCAGCAACCCAGTTTGTTTTCTAGTACTGAGTTATGGTTTGTGTCCCTTTCTGATTTCGTCTTGTTTTACTTTTCCTTCCCTTCCCCTATGCTACTGTTTTGTTTCTTAAATTCCACATACGAGTGAAATCATATGATAATTTTCTTTCTCCAGTTGACATATTTTGCTTAACATTATCCCTCTCGTTCCATCACATCATTGCAAATGGCAGATTTCATTTTTCTTTTTTATAAATATTATTTATTTATTCATGAGGGGCACACAACACACACACACACACACACACAGTGAGAGATAGAGAGGTAGAGACATAGGCAAGAGGGAGGAGAAGCAGGCTCAGTGCAGAGAGCCCGATGTGGAACTTGATCCCGGGATCATGCCCTGAGCCAAAGGCCAACTCTCAGCCACTGAGCCACCCAGGGGTCCCAAGATTTCATTGTTTATTGGCTGAGTAATATTCTGTTCTCTCTCCCCCTCCCTCGCTCTCTATCTAATAAATAAATAGGATTATTTATATCACGTCTTCTTTATACATACCTCTTTCAAAGAACATTGGATCTCCTAGTTTGGCTATTGAGGATATTACTGCTATAAACATACAGGTGCAGGTGCCCCTTTGGATGCCGATCAAAATGATCTTTGGGATTCATACCTTCTAGCGCAATTGCTGGGTTTTACATAGGTAGCTCCTTTTTCAACTCTTTGAGGAACCTCTGGTACTGATTTGCAGAGTGGCTGCACCAGGTTGCATTCCCACCAACATCATAAGAGGATCCCCCTTTCTCTGCATTCCTGCCAACATCTGTCATTTCCAGACCTACTAATTTTAGCCATTATGAAAGGCGTGAGGGAAAAAAACTCAATGTGATTTTTGACTTGTGTTTCTCTGATGCCAACTGATGTTGAGCATGTTTTCCTATGTCTGTTGGCCATCTGTATGTCTTCTTTGGAGACATGTCCTTTCATTTCTTCTGCCCACTTCTTCATTGGATTATCTTTCTTTGGGTGTTGACTTTGATTAGCTCTTTATAGACTGCATACCAGCCATTTATCTGATAAGGCATTTGCAAATACCTTCTCCCATCCTGTCAGTTGTCTTTTGGTTTTGTCAACTGTTTCCTTGCTGTGCAAAAGCGTTTTATCTTGATGAAGTCCCAGTAGGTCATTTTGGCATCTGGTGACATGTCTAGCAAGAAGTTGCTGCAGCCGAGGTCACAGAGGTTGCTGGCTGTGTTCTCCTCTAGGATTTTGATGGATTCCTGTCTCACCTTTGGGTGTTTCATCCATTTTGAGTCTATTTTTGTGTACGGTGTAAGAAAATGGTCCAGTTTTATTCTTCTACATATGGTGGTCTGAGTTTCCCATGCCATTTGTGGAAGAGACTGTATTCTCTCCATTAGATATTCTTTTGAGTATTGTTGAAGATGAGTGGACCATAGAGTTGAGGGTCCAGGTCCACTTCTGGGTTTTGTCTTCTAGTCTACTGATTGACATGCCTGCTCTTGTGCCAGGACCATACTGTCCTGTTGATCACAGCATTGCAATAGAGCTTGAAGACCGGCTTGTAATGCCACCAGCTTTGGCTACCTTTTTCAGCATAGCTTTGGCTCTTCGGGGTCTTCTAAGGTTCCAAACAAATTTTAGTATTATTTACTCCAGCTGTGTGAAAAGAAGTTGGGGGCAGCCCAGGTGGCTCAGCGGTATAGCGCTGCCTTCAGCCCAGGGCGTGATCCTGGAGACCCAGAATCGAGTGCCACGTTGGGCTCCCTGCATGGAGCCTGCTTCTCCCTCTACATGTGTCTCTGCCTCTGTGTGTGTGTGTGTTTCTAATGAATAAATAAATTAAAACTCTTTAAGAAAAAGAAGAAGAAGAAGAAAAGAAGTTGGTTGCATTGAATGTAGAGATTGCTCAAGCTAGCATAGACATCTTAACAATATTTGTTCTTCCAATTCACGAACATGGAATGATTTCAGTTCTTTATGTCTTTCTCAATTTCTTTCCAGAATGTCCTATCGTCTGCAGAGTGCAGATCCTTGTCTCTTTGCGTAGGTTTATTCCGAGGTATCTTACACTGTTTAGTGCAACGGTACATGGAAGGACTCCTCAGTTTCTCTTTCTTCCGTCTCATTGTTAGTGTATAGAAATGCCACTGATTTCTGTGCATGCATTTCATATCCTGCTGCTTTGCGCAATTCCTCTATGAGTCCTAGCAATGTTGGGGTGGAGTCTTTGGGGTTTTCCACATACGATATCATGTCCTCTGCAAAAAGTGAGGGTTTGACTTCTTTCTTGATTCAGATGCCTTTTTATTTCTTTTTGTTGTCTAATTGCTGAGGCTATGTCGAACAACACGGGTGAGAGTGGACCTCCCTGTCGTGTTCCTGACCTTAGCGGCAAAGCTCTCAGTTCTTCCCCATTAAGAATGAGACTGGGCGTGGGCTGTTCGTAGATGGCTTTTATGATTTTGAGATATGTTCCCTCCCTCCCTGCACTGCGAAGAGTATTGATCAAGAAAGGATGCTGCGCTTTGTCAAGTGCTTTTTCTGCCATCTGCTAAGAGGATCCTGTGGTTCTTGTCCTTTCTTTGATTACTGTAGTGTATCACATTGATTCATCTGCAGATGTTGAATGACCCTCACAGCCCAGGCATAAATCCCACTTGGACATGGTGAATAATCCTTTAATGTGTTGTTGAATCCTCCCAGCTAGGGTCTTGGTGAGAATTTTGGCATCCATGTTCATCAGGGATATTGGACCTTAATTCTCCTTTTGGGTGGGGTCTTGGTCTGGTTTGGGGATCAGGGTAATGCTGGCCTCACAGAGAGAGTTGGAAAGTTTCCCTTCCATTTCTATTGTTTATAAACTGCTTCAGAAGAATAGGTGAATTCTTCCTGGAATGTGTGGTAGAGTTCTCCTGGGAAGCCACCCGGTCCTGGACTCTTGTTTGTTGGCAGATTTTTGGTGACTGCTTCCATTTCCTTGCTGGTTATGGGTCTGTTCAAGTTTTCTGTGTCTTCCTGTTTCAGTTTTGATAGGAAGGGATCCATTTCTTCCAGATTGCCTAGTTTGTTGGCATGTAGTTGCTCAGAATGTGTTCTTATAGTTGTTTCTATTCCTCTGGTGCTGGTCGTGATCTGTCTTCTTTCATTCACCATCTTATTTCTTTGGGTCCGTTCTCTTTTTGAAAAGTCTGGCCAGCGGTTTATCGATCTCATTAATTCTGTCAAAGAACCAGCTTCTGATTTCATTGATCGATCTGTTCTACTGTTCCTTTGGTTTCTACTTCATTGATTTCTGCTCTGATCTTTATGAAGATCTTCTCCTGCTGGTTTTAGGCTTTAATCTTCTGTTCTTTTCCAGCTCCTTTAGGTGTAAGGTTAGGTTGTGTACTTTAGGACCTTTCTCGTTTCTTGAGAAAGGCTTGTATTGCTATATACTTCCCTCTTCCCATATATACTTCGATGACCTTTGCTGCATCCCAGATGTTTTGAGCAGTTGTGTTTCCGTTTTCGTTTGTTTCTATGAGGTTTTTAAAATTGTGCTTTAATTCCCTGGTTTGATTCTTTAACCTCCGTGTATTTGAATTCTTTCCAAATTTCCTCATGTGATCAAGTTCCAGTTTCAAAGCATTGTGGTCTGAAAGTATGCAGGGAAGGATCCCAACGTTTTGGTATCAGTTGAGACCTCACTTAGGACCCAGTACATGATCTAGTGTGGAACATGTTCCATGTGCATCCGAGAAGAATGTGTATTCTGTTGCCGTGGGATGGAATGCTCTGAAGATATCTGTGAAGTCCATTTTGTGCAGTGTGTCATTCAAAGCCCTTGTGCCCTCGTGGATCTTCTGCTTGGATGATCTGGCCGTTACAGTGAGTGGTGTGTTAAAGTGCCTACTATTATTGTATGACTATCAATGTGTTCCTTTAATTTTGCTATTAATTGGTTTATAAGGTGGCCTGGGTGGCTCAGTCGGTTAAGCCCTTGCCTTCGGTCAGGTCATGATCTCAGGGTCCTGGGATCAAGCCCTGATCAGGCTCCCTGTTCAGTGGGGAGTCTGCTGCTCCCTCTCCTGCTGCCCCTGCTTCTGTTCTCTCTGTCAAATAACTAAATGAATCTTAACAGAAAATTGGTTTATGTAGTTGGCTGCTCCCACTTAAGAGGCATTAAATCTTATAATTGTTCAATTTTCTCTTTGGATAGACCCTTTAATTATGGCACAGTGTGTTTCTTCATCTCTTAATGCAGTCTTTGGTTTAAAATCCAACTTGTCCGATATCAAGATTGCCACTCCAGTTTTTTTTAATGTCCTTTAATATGATAAATGGTTTTCCACCCCCTCACCTTCAATCTGGAGTTGTCTTTGTGTCTAAAATGAGTCTCTTGCAGATAGCATATCGATGGATCTTGCTTTTTTTTTTTTTGGTAATCCACTGTGATACCCTGTGTGTTTTGACTGGGGCATTTGGCTTATTTACATTCAGAGTAACGATGGAAAGATATGAATGTAGTGCCAGTGTATTACGTGTAAAGTCCGTGTTTGGGTGTACTGTGTCTGTTCCTTTCTGGTCTGTGTTACTTTTGGGCTCTCTGTTTGCTTAAAGGTTCCCCTTTACCACTTCCTGCAGGGCTGGTTTAGTGATCACAAATTCTTTTAGTTTCTGTTTGTCCTGGAAGCTTTTTATCTCCCCTTCTATTTTGAATGAGAGCCTTGCTGGATAAAATTCTTGGCTGTAGATTCTTCTCATTGAGCACCCTGAGTATATCAGGCCAGCTCTCTCTGGCCTGCTAGGTCTCTTTGGATAGATCTGCTGCCAGCCGAGTATTTCTCTCCTTCTTGGTTCAGGGCCTCTTGTTCCAAGCTGCTTTCAGGATTTTCTCTTTGTGTCTGAAATTTGCAAGCTTTGCTATTATATGTTGAGATATGTTGACCTGTTTTTTTATTGATTTTGAGGAAGGTTCTCTGTGCCTCCTGGCACTTGAGTGCCTGTATCTTTCCCCAGATGAGGGAAGATCTCTGCTATAATTTGCTCAAATATGGCTTCTGCCCCCTCCTTCCCCTCTTCCTCTGGGATCCCCATTATTCTAACATTGTTTTGCTGTGTGGACCGACTCATCTCTCAAATCCTCCTGTCATAGTCCAGTGGTTGTTTCTCTCGCTTTTCCTCAGCTTCTTTATTCTCCATCATTTTGTCTTCTATATCACTACTTCTCTGCTATGCCCCATTTATCCTAGCACTTAGAACCTTCATTTTTTATTGCATCTCACTAAGATTAGCCTTTTTTAGCTCAACTTGATTAGGTATCAGTTGTTTTGTTTCTCCAGAAAGGCATTCTCTAGTGTCCTCTGTGTGTTTTTTAAGCCCCGCTATCATCTTGATGGTCATTGTTCTGAACTCTCGCTCCAGCCTCCTACTTATATCCATGCTGATTAGGTTCCGGGCAGTCAGCACTACCTCTCGTTCTCTTTGTGGCGGTGAGTTTTTCCATCTTGTCATTCTGTCCCGAGAAGAAGAGATGAGTGAGAGAACAGAATAGAAAAATATCGAGAATGACCCCAGAGAAATAAATGCTAAACAAATCAGAAGCGACCCGAAACCAAAAAGGATTTAAAAGGTGAAAATAGAACTAGAGAGCTGAGCAGAGCAGTACACTGGATCCTATGTGTATTTTGGTCTGTTTGATAGGAAATTGCATCCCCAAATGGTTAAGAGGCAACCTTGTATATACACAAAAATAAAATTAAATACAACGAAAGGCAAGAATGTAAGTGTAAAAATGGAAATTAAAAGTCAAAATATAAAAAGGATATTATCAGGCAGTTGAACAGAACTGAGCAATATACCATATCCTAAGTATATTTTGGTCTGTTTGTTAGAGAAATATATCCCAAAGGAAAAACAAGCAGGACTTACATGTTTATAGATATAAAATTAAATACGGTGAAAGAATAGAATGTAGCTCTGAAGGTGAAAGTTAAAAAAGACTTGCAGAAAGTGGTCACTTTTGTATTTGTAGAAATGCTGCAATTCTTTCCTTAGATTGCTGGTTGATTTCACAGGTGTTCAGAATGATTTGAAAGCTCTCTGGCTGACTTTCTGGGATAAGACAAAACAATGTTCTCCTCTTGCTCTGCCATCTCTGAATCAAGTGGCTTTCATTTTCTTCCTGCATTTTCTAGTTATGAAATATATCATTCATACAAAAATAAATGTCTGACTTAATGAAGAATAAAATGAACAATTTCGCTACTCAGATTTTTAAAAAAGTCTTTCCGATGTCTCTGAAGCTCCCACCTGGCTTCCTTTCTGCTTATTTGCTGAGTATTTAAGTTTTGCTCTGATTGGTCAAAACTTTTCTGTCATTTAACTTTGTTTCTCTGCATTGTTTTGCATCCTTCACTTTCCTAAGAGTGTGCTAGCCAAGGTATTAGAGTTTTGTTTAAAACAGTCTCCTAGGCCATCATCATACATTATCTCTCTGCTGATTTCCTTTCTTCTGAAGCTCTGCCTCTTCCTTCTTCCTATGAACTCAAACTTTATATATTTTTCTTTCCTGTTTCTCTTTCTGTTTTGAATGCTCTCCTTTGGTGTTTTTTTGTCTGTATTTTCTTTTCTGCTTGTAGACTGAGGTAGGTGGGTACCAAAATGTATTTTTGCGTCTTTTTAAAACATTAATAGATGGGGATGCTTTTCTTCCTCACCGTGGATTACTAGTCTCTACTACCTAATAATAGATTAATTTTTATATTCACATACTGAAAATAGATATTAATAATAACTAACAAGAACTCTTAATATAGTTACCCTGTTAACTCTTTAACTGCCGTATGTGTCAAAAAATCTTTTTCATATTTGTTTACTTAGCAATATAATTTAGTTGGTATTCTCTCAAACAATGTGAGATTGGAACAAATGAGATATCATAATTATAGATTTGTTTATATGATAGAACATATTATCTATTTAAGTAAGTATTAAATATTTCTTCTTAAAGGACCTGACTTACTCATTCTATACCTTCTGCAGACTTAAGAACCTCTTAAACATGATAAGAAGGATGTTAAGTAAATATGAAAATGGAGAGCCTCCTTTCTGTGGAGATATAAAAACCAGTCAAACGGAAATGGATATTCAGATTAATATGCTAAAAGAGAAGGTAATTTTTAATTAGTTTTGGGACTCTAAAATCATTGGGAAATAAATTCCTCTGTGCTTTGAGCAGTAAAATACAGATTTTTCTATTAATCTTACATACTTGATATATATTTTTGGTAATAACTTTATTGAGATATAATGAACATAAGATGCATATTCAAAGACCACCACAATCCATATTAGAACATTTCATAACTGTAAAAATAAACCCTATACCCTTTAACTGTCACCTCATGCTAGTTTCCCCCTCCCTATTCTTCTTAGCCATAGGTAGTCACTATTCTCCTCTCTGTCTCTATCGATTTGCTGCTGATTTTGGACATGTCATCTCAATGGAATCACCAAATATTTTATCCTTTGTGACTGCCTTCTTTGGTTTAGCATGTTTTTAGATTTATTTTGTGCCATGTGTCAGAACTTCATTATTTTTTTATTTCTGAATACTATCCCACCGTACGGACAGCCCACATTTTATTTATGTATTTATCATTTGGTGGACGTTGGGGCTGTTACACTTTTTGGCTATTGTTAATAATGCTGCTGTGAATACACATGTACAAGCTTTTGCGTGAACATTTCGTTTCTCTTGGGTATATACTTATAAATGGAATTGTTAGTTCATATGTTAAAGGACCTTTAACATTTTTGGTTTAAACCTTTTGAGGAACTGCCAGACTATTTTCCAAACTGGCTGCACCATTTTACATTTACGTCACCAGTGTTTGAGGATTCTCATTTTCCCTGATTCTTGTCAATGTTTGTCATTATCTGTTGTTTTTGTTATACCTATCCTATTGGGTGTAAAATGACATGTTGTAGGGGTATTTTCATTTGTTTCAAATTTTTATTTGAATTCTCGTTAGTTGACATATGTAATATTGGTGTCAGGAGTAGAATTTAGTGATTCCTCACTTAAATACCCGGTGCTCATCAGTACAAGTGCCTTCCTTAATACCCATCACTCTTCTAGCCACCCCCCCCCCCCACCTGAACAGCAACACTTAGTTTATTCTCTATGGTTGAGAGTCTCCTACGGTTTGCTTCTCTTTCTCTCCTTTTTTGCCCCCTTCCCCTATGTTCATCTGTTGTTTTGTTTTGTTTTGTTTTTTAATCCCACATAGGAGTGAAATCATATGGTATTTGTCTTTCTCTGACTTATTTCACTTAGCACAATACACTTGTTGAGTTCCATCTGTCTCGTGGTTTTAATTTGCATATTTCTTGGAACTGGTGATGTTGAGCATCTCACCTTTATATGTGGTCATTATTCATTTCTATATCTTGCTTAAAGAACTAATCCTTTCTTTTGCCCATTTTTATATTGGATTATCTTTTCATTATTGTAAGAGTTCTATCTATATCCTAACTACAGACCCCTTATCAGGGATATGATTTTCAAATATTTTATTCATCACCTTGCCTTTTCACTTTTTCTTGATGCTTACATTTGAAGCATAGAAGTTTTTATTTTTTAAATTTTGATGAAATACTTAATCTGTTTCTGTCTTTTGATGCCATATTTAAGAAACTTTTGCCAAAAGCAATCACAAACATACACACCTGTTTTTTCTGAGTTTTATAATTTTAGTTCTTAATATTTCATGTTAAGTTTGTACATATGTTATGAGGTAGAGATCTAATTTTTTTCACTTTGTGTGTGGATATCCATTTGTCTCAGTACCATTTGTTAAAAAGACTATTCTTAATCCATTTAATTGTCTCGACACCCTTGTTGAAAATCAATCCACCGTAATTTGAGAGTTTATTTTTAGATTCTCAATTCTAATACATTGACCTATATATGTCTATCCTTACGCCACTACCAAATCAAATTTTATGAGAATGCTTTCCTAGTCCTCTTGCAAATTACTACTCATTTATGTAATAATAAAAAGTCAATGTAGTAGGACCTAACTTTACTCCTGTAAAGACTTATACTTTTTGAAGGAGCCTTTTGCCAGCTTATGCCTTGCTGACTACCTGACACAATGAGAAGCCAGGCTCAGAAAGATAGAGTCCCGTTTCTCTCCTCCAGTAATACCGGTAGTGTCTCACTCAGTGCCTCCCCCATCCATTTCCATCAAATCTTGGTTGTAGGATCCACTGTCTACTATTTACTTCGTTGTGTTTTATTACCTTGTTATAATGCATAGACCCATCCATAGATTTCACCCTCTAGGATATAAAAGATTAACTCTGGGCTATCAGCCTTCCTGTTTGGAAGTCTTGCTAATCCATCATCTTAAAGTTCACAATTAGATACTCTTTTGACCTGGTTCTTGTGCATACAACACTGGCGCTGATCCTGTTCTTGGCACAGATCCTGCATTCTTGAAAAACACAGTTGCCTGTATCCATCTTCTTTTACTGAAATAGAAAGATATGCATAGCTGTACTTTGATAGGTCAATACATAATTAATGGAATAAACATTTCATTACATTATGTCAAGAATACACCTGTAAAATATCCTGTTGCATTTAATTGAATTATCAGGGAAGCCCGGGTGCTTCAGTGGTTTAGTGCTGCCTTCAGCCCAGGGCGTGATCCTGGAGACCCAGGATTGAGTCCCACGTCAGGCTCCATTCATGGAGCCTGCTTCTCTCGCTGCCTGTGTCTCTGCCTCTGTCTGTCTCTGTGTCTCTCATGAATAAATAAATTAAATGTTTTTTAAAATAATCAAATTATCAGAGACCAATAGTAGGCGAGCAATTTGAATCACAAAAAAATTTTCAAAGTGAACCTGTATGATATGGGGAAGCATTCTAGTACGATATATAAAGATGAGATAGTCTTACTTACCTCCCCTGAGAAATAAGCTTGCAGTAAGATAAAAGAGAAATTACATTTAAGTGTGCCAAAGGACAATACATTTGTTTTGCTAGCGAAAAGATTAGAAATTATTCCATAATGTTCTCCTTATTTCATCACTGATGAAGGGAGAATGAAGATTATTGATTTAAAAGCACTCAGTGCTGCCTCTTTCTTTTAGAATTGCAGTTAATTGAAATCAGATAAAAGGTTCCATTTTGCTTATTAAACTTTTACTAGTTGTTCAGCTGTTATGCTTCAAATTATATGTCTCTCTGCTTGCCAGTCTTTTTTCTCCCGTAACTTGAGGGCAAATTTAAAAGAGGAGTTCTTGCCTAGTATTAATAATTTGTAATAGAAGGGATTCTTTAGAAAAACGTCTTAGAGAAAGGAAGATGGTGGCAGGGTAGGAGGAGCCTAGACTCACCTCGTCCCACTAATACAACTAGATACCTATCAACTCATCCTACATACCCCAGAAATCTACCTAACTACTGACAGAACAAAGGCCTCAACTAAAGAGAGAGAAGAGGCCACTTTGGAGAAAGTCGGAAGTACAGAGACATAGTTTAGAAGAGAAAGAGATCCTATGTGCAGCAGATGGGAGGGAGTAGTGGCCCCAGGGAAGGGCAGGAGAGAAGAACACCTGGGAATGCACATAGCCACTGGCTTGGAAAAGGAGAGTGGCTGAATTTCCTCAGTTCTTGCAAATATGGGGGGCTTAAAGCCTGGAATTTTAAAGGTTATTGGGCTTGGTGGGGGTAGAATCTGTAGGGCACTATGCTTGGAGAGAGGCACACAGCATAGCTGGCTGGTGGCATTTCCCTCCCCTGGCCCTGCACAAACACAGAGCCACCTGTGGGAATCAGTGCCACCTGACACCAGCTGCCTAACTTGCTTACACCAACCACCACCCGTTTGTACTCCAGGGGAACTGCCCTTTTCGATCATGCCTGCCTAGGTTCCAGCACAGCAAGCCCTTCCCCCAGAAGACCAGTACAAACCCCTGCCTGACACCATGTGTCCCGACCAGAGTTTTGCAGGGTCTCAGTTCCAGTGGAGTGTGACAGGTCTCATTTCGCAAGCTAGTTAAAACCTGCTAGATTCAGGCCAAGTACCAAACACTGCCCGCAGCAGATACTGAGAGCCTATCTCTCAGATGACTGGCCTGAGGGATAGAGGAGCCAGAACCAAGTAGCACAGTGCATGCCGCACACCCTGGAGACCCTCCCTGAAGCACCAGGCCCTGGGCACTACGGGACCATTTTCAGTGGTCCATTACTTTCAGGAACAAGTGACATAACTGGCTTTTCTAACCCAGAGAAACTGGCAGAGACCTAGACAAAATGAGAAGACAGAGGAATTTATCTCAAACGAAAGAACAGGATAATGCCACAGGGCCAGAGATCTAAGTGAGAGAGATAGAAGTAACGTGCCTGGTGGAGGATTTAAAGCAGTGACCCTAAGGATGTTCAGTGGACTTGAGTAAAGAATGGTGGAAGACATCAGTGAGACCCTTACAACAGAGATAAAAGAGTTAAAAAAGAAACGGAGATGAAGAGTGCAATAAATGAAATTAGAATACAGATCTGGAATATTCTCTAGACTAGATCATATATTAGGCCACAAAACAGGACTTAGGAAGTACAAAAAGGTTGAAGTCCTACCATGCACCTTTCCTGACCACAATACTATGAAACTATAAGTGGACTACAAAAAAAAAACCGTCCGAAAAGACCACAAATACATGGAGGTGAAATAACATCCTACTATTCAATGTGTGGGCCAACCAGGAAATAAATGAAGAAATTTCAAAATACATGGAAACAAATGAAAATGAAAACACAATTGTCCAAAACCTTTGAGATGCAGCCAAAGTGGTTCTAAGAGGAAAGTATATATAGCAATACAGGCCTACCTCAAGAAGCAAAAAAAAAAAAAAAAAAAAAAAAATCTCCAAACAACCTAACCTTACACCTAAAGAAGCTAGAAAAAGAACAACACATGAACCTAAAGCCAGCAGAAGGAAGAAGATAATAAAAATTAGAGGAAAAATAGGGGTCCTGGGTGGCTGAGTTGGTTAACTGGCCAACTCTTGCTTTTGGCTAAGGTCACGTTCTTAGGGTCCTGGGATTGAGGTCTGCTTCAGCCTCCAACCTCAGTCTACTGGAGGATTCTTTCTCTCTCCCTTTTCCTTTGCCCCTGCCCCCCTCCGCCCCAACAAATAAATCTTTAAAAAATATTAGAGTGGAAATAAATGATACAGAAACTAAACACAAATAAAAATAGAACAGATCAACAGTAGCTGGTTCTTTGAAAAATTTAATAAAATTGATAAGGCTCTAGCCATAGTTCTCAAAAAGAAAAGGGAAAGGACCCAAATAAAATCACAAATGACAGAGGAGAATAACCCTGCAGAAATCCTAACAATTATAAGAGAATATTATGAAAATATATTCCAACAAATTGGACAACCTAGAAGAAATGGATAAGTTCCTAGAAACATATAAATTACCAAAACTGAAGCAGGAAGAAAGTAGAACAGGACGCTAAGCAGCCAAGAAATTGAATCACTCATCCAAAAACTTGGAACAAACATAAGTCCAGGACCAGATGGCTTCAGAGGCAAATTCTACCAAGCATTTAAAGAAAGAGTTAGTATGCATTCTTCTCAGACTGTCCCAAAAAACAGAAGAGGAAGGAAAACTTCCAATTTCATTTGATGAGGCCAGCATTACCCTGATACCAAGACCAGATAAAGACACCACAAAGAGAATTACAGGCCAATTTTCTAGTGCAAAAATCCTTAACAAAATAGTAGCAAACTGAATCTAACAATACATTAAGAAAATCACCACCATGATCAAATGGGATTTATTCCTGGGTTACACGGGTGATTCAGTATCTGCCAATCAATCAGTGTGATGCACCCTATTAATAAAAGAAAGGAGAAGAATCATCATCATTTCCATAGATGTAGGAAAAGCATTTGATGAAGTACAATATCCATGCATGATAAAAACCCTCCACAAAGTAGGTTTAAGAGGGAACATACCTCAACATAATAAAGGGAATATATGAAAAAATGCACAGGTAATGTCCTCCTAAATGGGGAAAAACCAAGAGAAAAAGTTCATGTCTGGTGGTGTTGATGCTGGCTGTTGCCTACAATTATAGTTAGGGCAGGCAGCCAAAATGCTTACACTGGCACACCTGGACTCTCTTTGTGGCCTGAGCCTCCTCACAAGAGGAGGGGCTAAATTCTAAGTAAGCAGGCTGAGTGAGATACAGAACAGGGCAGAAGCTGTGTTGCCTTTCGTAGCCTAGCCTTGGAATACACACAACATCACATTCACCATATTCTGTTCGTTAGTAGCAAGTCACTAAGGTTAGCCCACAGTCTTTTTGTTTTGTCTTAATGGAATACTGGAACACCTACGAACACATGAAGAACACAATTTTTAGTGTAATTTACCCACCGGCCACAGTGTTCTGTATTCCTTTCACATGAAAAATACACTCACCTCCTCCCAGTACCTCCCAGAAATCTCAGTTATCATGGCATCGCGTTCAGGAGGGAGTCCAAGATCTTGCCATCTTAATCAGGTGCAGGGGGGTAAGGTGCCAGGGTTATGTTGTCTAAATTTTAGTCCCTTGAGTGCAGGTTCTCTCAAGAGGAATGAAGACTTGAGAATTAAAGAGAACAGTTCTCTACTATTGAAAACACAACATTCTGGTAACTTGCTGAAGACTCTTCCATTCAGAAAGAAGATGGAAATCACATTAGTCCATAGCAGGTTTGAAATGCAGCCTGATGCATGCTGTCCGTTTTCCAGTCAGACTTAGTCTGAACCATGGAAATTTTTCTCCATGGCTCTTTGCTGTCTATCCTCTCTGAGCTCTTGGTTCTGTCCTTAAAGAAATGACCTGTGTTTGCAGCTGTGTTTTCAGCCTGCTGCTTCCCTGTGGGGACTTCTAAGACCCTAAGGCCTATTTTCAGTCTGTGCTATCCAGGTCTCTTTTAGTCCAAGCTCGCAAACAGTGTTTTTGATGCTATAATTTTCTTAACTTCTTGAGTTTTTCTGTGAAAATCAATGGATTGATTTTATGTCAGTAGAAAAGCCACTCTCCCGGGTCTTTTTGAGATAAACTTTTCAACTGGGCTCTCCTGTGAAGCTCATACTCTTAAGATCCTTAAAGAAATTTGAGGCATACCTGAAATCCTTCTGAGGTCTTAACAAAAGGTTTTATCATCTTGGCTTCATCCATAGGCCATGTTTTCCCGGATTTGCTCTTGCCCCAGAATGCATTTCTTTATTTTAGCATTATTTGACAATTCAGCATATGGAAAGGCTATAAATGTGGAAAAAATATTTGAACCCAGTTAGTCCGGGTCTTTCATACTGCATAGACCTTGTTTAGTTTATCTTTTGTGTCCGTTTTACTTTCAAGTGGCTTGTGGCGCGAGTTCCTTTTCCTCTAGTGTCATTTTCTTCACTTGCCTGGAACCTTTGCTGTCAGCCTCTTCAAGGGCCATCAGGTTTCCATTAACAGTCTGTTGGAAGCCCTTTTGGTTTTCATTCTTACTCTTCCCTACATCCTTTCAGTTTCTACCTACCTCTGTGTTCAAAGGAGGTTCAGGTTTAAATTTCTTAATGGCAGCACCCCAAGTTTAGTATCAGTATCTGTGCCAGTTATGTATTGTGGCATAATAAACCACCTCAAAACCTAGTTGCTCAAAACAGCATTTATTTGGTTCACAAGTGTTTAGTTTAGGCAAAGCTGAGTAAGGCCAACTCATTTCTTCTTCATTTGGTGTCAGCTGAGATGACTGGAAGCTGGGGACTAGAATCATCTAAAATCATGTTCATGCAAATGTTTGGCTGTTGAGGCTGGCTTTTGGCAAGGACGTTAGCTGGGTCAGTCTCAGCTGAAATTTCTACATGAAGACACACCAGGTGGCCTGAGCTTCCCCACAGCAGCTAGATTCTAAGGGTTGGTTTCCCTAGAAGAAGAATGTCAATGGAAGCTGTATCACATTCTTTAACCTAGCCTTAAAAATCGCACAGCAGTTCTGCCGAACTCTATTCACTGGAAACCAGTTACTAAGGTCAGCACATTTTAAGGGGAGGAATTATCATGGGAGAAGTGTCAAAGAATTTATAAAACCACCACATCCACTCACCCTGTCTCATCAATCATATCCAGAAGAAAGAAGTTCTTCCCAATTCAGCATCACTGAAACTCTGTCAGGTTTTTCGGCGGTTGTTTTTGGTGCTTAGTATGTTCCCTTGTTTTGTGGGAAGTAACAGGATTATAAGATAGTACTATTCAATTAGGTGGGGGTTTTTTGTCCAAAAGTATATGGTTCATCTCACTAAGTTTTTATACTGAGAGGTGTGGATTCTGAGAATCATTTCTCCTGGGAATGCAATTCAAATTAATGTAAATCATTTGTCATTCAGAAAAAGGCTTGTGGCATTAAAATCAGTATTTATAGATTGAATAATTAGAGTCTTATTTTCAGAGTCTTCTCTTAGGAAGCATTTATTGGTTCAGACCTACATAAGTCAATATGATATTACTAAAACTTCTTAAAAATTAATGGGAGTATTCATTGGGACACCCGAGTGGCTCAGTGGTTTGAGTATCTGTCTTTGGTTCAGGGCATGATCCTAGGGTCTTGGGATCGAGTCCTTCATCGGGCTCCCTGTGGAGTTTGTCCCTCTGCCTATATCTCTGCCTCTCTCTATGTGTCTCATGAATAAATAGTTTTGAAAAATTATGGTGTGTTAGGATGGGGGAAGGGGCAAGAGACTTTCTTTTTTAATATTTTATTTGAATTCAATTTGCCTATATAAGAGACTTTACACTAAGAGGTGACTTACAGTTATTTTATGGAGGAAACATCTGAAGCAGTCATAGAAAAAATAAAAGCATAAAATGAAGTACAAATGTTGTGTGGCAAAGACAATGATAGCAGAGATCTTTTTAAGTAACTCCTAGTGGTTTTAACTTTGTTCTTAATTTTCTAAGTGCTTCAGGGTTCCACATGCTAAGACTCTACTACAATATAGATTATATTTTATTGCAAATGAATTCATTTTAAAATGGAAGCACCTGGCTGACTCAGTCAGTAGAGCATATTACTCTTGATCTTGGCGTTACGAATTCGAGCCTACGGTTCAGTGCAGAGACTTAAAAATAAAATGTTTTTTAAAATGTTGGTTATAGTTTTGAGTTAAACTAATTTCACTCCATTTCCAAACTGTATTGTTCTATTCATGCAGATTGGTGATCTTAGAGCAAGACTGGAAACTGAATCTTCAAGATGTCTACACCTGGATGCAAAAAATCAAGTTCTTCAACAGGAGCTATTATCTATGAAAGCAACAGAGAGGAAATGTGAAAAACTAAAACAGATGATAAAAATGTTGGAACAAAAAGTAGTAAACCTCAGAAGTCATGTAGAAGTCAGTGTGGTAGAACGCAGTCAAGTAGAAAAGTATAAATGGGAGATTAAACAGGAGGTTGACCGGAGAGTAAGACTGATTGTAGAAGAAAAATTAAAAGAAGTGAATCGATTTTTACAGGTAAATTTACTGATCTGTGATATGCTTTCATTTATTTCACTACAAAGTACACTTTGGTTATATGCGTTGTGTATGTTTCCTCTGCTTCCTTTACAGCAATCTGTTTGTTCCTCCAGATTTCTGGAGCCATTCGTTCCTCCCTGCAAAGATTTCAGTTTTCATCATTATTCTCACTTAACTGATCTTTCAGAATGATTCTCAGGAGAGAATCATTTTATTTTTATGACCAGTTTGTATGAAACAGGACTATTTTTTTTTAATAAGATTTTATGTATGTATTCAGGAGATACACAGAGAGAGGGAGAGAGAAGCAGAGACACAGGCAGAGTGAGAAGCAGGCTCCATGCAGGAAGCCTGATGTGGGACCTGATCCCGGGACTCCAGGATCACATTCTGGGATGAAGGCAGTGCTGGTGCCCTGGGCTGCAGGCAGGTGCTAAACCACTGAGCCACCCAGGGATTCCCTGAAACAAGACTATTAAAAGGAAAAGAAAAAAATTGTGATTTAAAACTTTTCCCAAATAAATAAATAAATAAAACTTTTACCATGGAGTGTCTGGGTGGCTCAGTTGGTTAAGCAGCAGACTCTTGATCTCAGCTCAGGTCTTGGTCTCAGGTTTGTGAAATCAAGCCCTGCATTGGGCTCCATGTTCCATTCCTGGGTTATTCTTTTTGAGGATTTCATTTATTTATTTATTTCCTTATTTATTTATTGAGCATGAGCAGGGGGATCCGCACGGGGGGGCGGGGGGAGAGAGAGAGAGAGAAAGAATCTGGGGTAGACTCCATACTGGGTGTGACACAGGGCTTAGCCTCAGGACCCCTGACTGAGAACATGCTCTGAGCAGAAATCAAGAAACGGGTATTCTCAAGTTGTATTATGCACTTTTTAAAATTTTTAATGATTCTCTTGTTCTTTGAAGTATCAGATTGCATGAGTACTAATATAAGAATGATTAAACTTTATCATTCAGATTTAATTCAGGTGACATTGATGATAAATATTTTACACTTCAGGTTTTTTTCCACATTTAAAATTGCTCTCTGAATCATTGATTCCCAACTAAAGGAAAGAAATATACTATAATTACTCAAGTTTTAGGTGTTTTAAAACTGTGCTTTTAATTTGCTTTAGACACAAGCAGCATGCCAAGAAAAGTTAGAACAGTTTAGAGAAAGTCATGATGCTTCAATAAGAAGTCAAATGGCACTCAGAATCGAAGAACTGGAATCTGAATTTCAATCCAAAATAAGAAATTCTCAGGAACTTGAAATTGAATTGGAAAAGTACAGGCAACTCTACCTACAAGAATCAAAAATGCGAATGTCATTGGCAGAAGAACTGAGCAAGTAAGTTAAAACAGAATCAATGAAAATAGATTTAGCTTATTAATTTGCCTCTAAAGCATAATTTTTATGGAGATGGGTTCATGAGATGAGTAGGAAATGAAAGCCAACTGGACAGTATAGTTTTGGAAAATAACGTTTGTAAATAAACTTACCATTTTATGTTCATCCAGGATAGTTTGCCTCTCTCCTCCTTTTTCTTTTTTTCTTTTATATTTGGGTTTTATATGACTTTCTCCCGTTAATATTTTCAGTTACTCGAGCTTGTTGTCTTTACAAACTAATTGTTTAAAACTTTATAATTTAGACAGCGTATTATTTTTTAAAAGTTGATATATTTTATTTAACACAATACATCAAAAAAAATCCTTTCAACTTGTGATCAATATAAAATTATTACTGAGATATTTCAGATTTTTATCATTCGAAGTCTTAGAAATCCAGGATGTATTTTACAATTATGGTGTATTTCAATTAGGACACTAAATTTTCATTGGGAATACATATCTATATTTAAACTTCATAAAATTTATAGTGGAAAAAGCAGATTCACATACCTGCATCTTTCCAACCCTACTTTAAAAGTTTTTTAAAAAGTTTTTTTTATTGGAGTTCAATTTGCCAACATTTAGCATAACACCCAGTGCTCATCCCGCCAAGTGCCCCCCCTCAGTGCCCATCACCCAGTCACCCCAACCCCCCCCCCCCCCCGCCCACCTTCCCTTCCACTACCCCTTGTTCGTTTCCCAGAGTTAGGTGTCTCTCATGTTTTGTCACACTCACTGGTATTTTCACTCTTATTTTCTCTCCTTTCCCTTTATTCCCTTTCACTAATTTTTATATTCCCCAAATGAATGAGACCACATAATGTTTTTGTCCTTCTCCGATTGACACATTTCACTCAGCATAATACCCTCCAGTTCCATCCACGTTGAAGCAAATGGTGGGTATTTGTCATTTCTAATGGCTGAGTAATATTCCGTTGTATACATAGACCACATCTTCTTTATCCAGTCATCTTTCGATGGACATCGAGACTCCTTCCACAGTTTGGCTACTGTGGACATTGCTGCTATACACTTCGAGGTGCAGGTGTCCTGGCGTTCACTGCATGTGTATCTTTGGGATAAATCCCCAGTAGTGCAATTGCTGGGTCGTAGGGCAGATCTATTTTTAAGTCTTTGAGGAACCTCCATGCAGTTTTCCAGAGTGCATGCCACAATTTCTGCTGAAAAACCCACTGATATCCCTGTAGTGGTTCGCTTTTATGTAACTAATTGCTTTTCTTTTTTTTTTTTTCCTGCTTTTAAGATTCTCCTTTTATCTTTAATTTTTGACTTGTTATTATGTGTCTTGGTGTGAAACTCTTTGGGTTCCTTTTATTTGGGACTGTCAATGCTTCCTGGGCCTGGAGGTCTGTTTTCTTCCCCAGGTTAGGGAAGTTTTTAGGTATTCTTTCTTCAAATAAGTTCTTCACCCTTTTCTCTCTTCTTTTTCTGAGACCTCTCTAATGTGAGTTTTATTACACTTGATGCTGTTCCAGAGGTCCCTTTATCTTAATTTTTCAAATTCTTCTTTTTGCTTTTCAGATTGGATGATTTTTACTACCCTGTCTTGCAGATTGCTGATCTGTTCTTCACATCTTTTAATCTGCTGTCGATTGTGTCTGGTGTATTTTTCATTTCAGTTATTGTATTCTTCAGCCCTAATTGGTTCTTTTATATATTTTCTTTTTGTTGAAGTTCTCACTGAATCTGTCCATTCTTCCAAGTTTGCTGAGCATCTCTGTGACAGTTACTTTGAACTCTTTATCAGGTAGACTCCTCATCTCTGTTTCATTTCGTTATTTTTCTGAGGTTTTGTCTCGTGGCCTTGTTCTTTCATTTGGAACATACTCCTCTGCCTCCTCGTTTTGTCTGACTTTCTCTGCTTGTTTCTAAAACTGTTCTTTCCAGCTTTTCCCTCTTCAAAATATGTTGCTTTGAACAATGAATGTTAGTTATAAAGTCAAGCAAGAAGAAACATTTTTTGAAGTATTGTCTGGTCATTTCTCTCATTGGAGCTGTGGTGGGGTAGGTGGCAGATGTAGGTGGCAGATGACAGTGTTCTTCTTTTTCGGAGTTCAGAGCACAGGAGTCAGGCAGATGGAGATAAAAACTAGTAGCTTTGTTACTAATACATGCTAACGGATTGGAGGATGTGGTTTGGGTGGGTATGTAGCCACAGCGGGCTTCCCAATTCTTTATCCCAAATTAGGCACTTCCCCACGCAGTTGTAAATGGAGGAAACAAATGTTTGATGCCCATCCCACGAAGATGAGAGCAGACCTGAATTCATGTTACCAGGAGCAAGCACATCTTTTCAAAAAAGAGATTTGGAATCTCATAAGCACTGCCTAGTGCCTTCTCCCCAATTCGCTCGTTAGGTAAATCTCCCTTCCTGCTGTGAGGAAGGTAGAGATAAGTCCACACGTGGGTAATGACGGTTTACCTCTAACTTCTGACTGGATTTAAATTAAAGTTAGTCATGTCTTTTGTACATACCAACTCTCATAATGATGAGAGGTTGGACAGAGCATACTAGGTGGTAAAGAGAAATCTGTTTTGTGTTTAATAATCCACAACATAGATAACTCATTTGTTGATTGACTTTGGTAAGCCAAGTTTTATCTGGAGGAAAAGAATATTTCTTTCCAGGAAGAGTTTCCTCCATTTCAAACTTGTTGGTTCAACTAAAGATTTTCTCCTTCAAGTTCCATGTCTTGTGGTTTAAAAAATTTGTGCTTATAAATGCAGCCTATTAACTGTTCCTAATAGGAGTTAAGATCATTTCCATTGCTGTATTTTTATTCATAAAACTTCAAAATTTATAATTTTACATTGTAATTTAAAATTTATAATTTAAATTAGACTTCAGACTTTAGACTTTAGACTTTAAAATTTATAATTTAATTAGAAAGCTGTTTTGTGCCTCATGCCTAGACATTATGGAGCCACATGACAAACTTTTAGGTGTTCATTTTCAGTCAGTTATAGTTAAAAATGTAGGTATTTTTCCTGAAGATGATGAAGTAACTGGCATAAAAACCCTCGGCTCAGGAGGACCTAAAGCACATTCCTGGCCTGCAACTCTTTGGTCTTTTGACCTGAGGCAAACTGCAATCTTTCTGAGGCCTTCTTGTCTCTTATGTAAAATTAGGGACTTTGACTGAAGTAGTGACTTTGATAACTTTGGGGAAAAATTTTTTTCAAAGAATAGAACTTAATTTGCTTTTTCTTTTGTTTTGTTTTGGGTTTTTTGTTGGTTTTTGTTTAGTTTTGTTTGCATTAAACTGTATTATACAAAACAGAGGCAAGTGGAGCTGTGTAGCTAAAAGAGAGATGCGACTACAGCTCTAGACTTTTGTCCCTCAATCCTACAGTATCCCCAACGGAACCTTAGATTTCTATGATTGGTAGTTTGGAAACAAACTGTTATGAGAAAACCCTTCGAATTACTAAGTCTTCGAATTAAAATTTGCTGATACGTTGTTTTTATGTGTATAATTTTCTTACCTTCCTATGTTTTTGATAAATGGAAAAGTATAAATAAAATTGCAAATATGTTCTCTTTATTAATGGATTTCAAGCTATTTCTACCATCTAACTCAATTCTCACCTGGAAATAAACCAGGGTCACAGAAGCAAATATTTAGGAAAAGAGCTTTTGGGGAAAAGATAATTGCATTAAGGAAATGAAGGCAGGCACTTGAGTGACTGAGCCACCTAGGCACCACTTAGTACCTTATTTAGACCCTATTTTGGGAATTCAATGAGAGGATACCTTTTATAAGAAAAGTGTAAGTAAGAGCATTCTAGATGGGAATATTTGTAATACACATTTGATCCTTGACCAACATGGAATTGAAGCTGCAGGTCTAGTTAGCCTACACATGGACTTTCTTGGCTGTTGGGTTGTACTGTATTTTCTCTTATGTTTTTCTCAATAACCTTTTTTTCCTCTAGCTTACTTTATTTTAAGAACATATTATATAATACATGTAATGTCCATGGACTGTGTCATTGGTAAGGCTTCCCATCACCAGTAGGCTATCAGTAATTAAATTTTGGGAGAATCAGAAATTATACAGAGTTTTGACTGCACAGGGGTAAGCGCACCTAACCACTGTATTGCTCAAAGGTCAACGGTAGTTTGAAATATTCCCAAATATTTCATAATTAAGTAGATAATGATAACTAGGTAAGTCAGGTGTTTGAAAAATTAGTCCTAATTCATAGAAAGGAAACAAAGTTACAGTTAAAATTTCTTTTCCTTGTTTCTAATTCTAGAAACTTATCATTGAGAAACTAAGTTGGAAAACTGGTGCTAGCTTCTATTTTTTCCTTTCCTCAAACAGATTTTCTGAAATCTCTGTATTCACATGAAAAGAAGTATATCAGTCAGCATATAGATAACAAAATAGTTTTACTCAGTATTGCCAGCAGAGTTTCCACATGACTTTATGTAGTCCCACTTTCTTTGTTTTATGTATTTAAGAGTCTGTGCTGACAAACAAAGCATACAACATATAACTTAAGATTCTGTTATTCTAAAAGTGCAAAAGTGGGAAGCTCATTCTGAGGAATAATTTATTAAGCAGCTGATTAAACTCTCATAAAGGGCACTTTTTCTGAAAATCACAAAGTATTACTTTAAGTGTAAAATGACTCTTCTTTACACTTTTTGGAGCAAGATCAAACAGGATCCTTCAGAAGTTCTGTATATTCTTTTATTTGACGTTCCTAGTTCCACTGGTTTCTTGACTATTTTTTATTTAAATATAGTTAATTAGCTTATAATGTTATTCTTAGTTTCAGAGGTAGAGATTCATCAGTCTTATATAATACCCAGTGCTCATTCCATCAGGTGCCTTCCTTAATGCCCATCACCCACTTACCCTACCCACCCTTCACCTACAGCAAACCACGAATTGTTTCCCATGATTAAGAGTATCTTATGATTTCTTTCCCTCTCTGATTTCATCCTGTTTTATTCTTCCTTTCCTTCTCCTATGCTACTCTGTTTTCTTAAATTCCACATATGAGTGAAATCATAGGATAATTGTCATTTTCCGATGGACTCACTCTGCTAACCATCAACCCCTCTGGTTGCATCACAGCATTGCAAATGGCAAGATTTCCTTCTCCTTTTTTAAGATTTTACTTATTTATTTACAAGACACACACAAAGACAGAGGCAAGAGGGAGGAGGAAAGGCTCAATGCAGAGAGCCCAATGTGGGACTCGATCCTAGGATTCCGGGATCACGCCCTGAGCCAAAGGCCAACTCTCAGCCACTGAGCCACCCAGGGGTCCCAAGATTTCACTATTTATTGGCTGAGTAATATTCTGTACTCTCTCTCCGTCCCTCTCCCTCTCTCAGTCTAATAAACAAATATGATTATTTATATCTACATCACGTCTTCTTATGAATACCTCTTTCAAAGAACATCCATACTTTTCAGTTTGGCTATTGAGGATATTAATGGCATAAACATATGGGTGCGGGTGCTCTTTTGGATGCCGACCAAAATGATCTTTGGGATCCATACCTTCTAGCGCAATTGCTGGGTTTTACATAGGTAACTCCTTTTTCAACTCTTTGAGGAACCTCTGGTACTGATTTCCAGAGTCGCTGCACCAGGTTACATTCCCACCAGCATCTAAAGAGGATCCCCTTTCTCTGCATTCCCGCCAACATCTGTCATTTCCAGACCTACTAATTTTAGCCATTATGAAAGGTGTGACGGGGAAAAACTCAATGTGATTTTGATTTCTATTTCTTTGGTGCCAATTGATGTAGAGCATGTTTTCCTGTGTCTGTTGGTCATCTGTATGTCTTCTTTGGAGACATGTCCTTTCATTTCTTCTGCCCACTTCTTCATTGGATTATCTTTCTTTGGGTGTTGACTTTGATTAGCTCTTTATAGACTTTGCATACCAGCCATTTATCTGATAAGGCATTTGCAAATACCTTCTCCCATCCTGTCAGTTGTCTTTTGGTTTTGTCAACTGTTTCCTTGCTGTGCAAAAGCGTTTTATCTTGATGAAGTCCCAGTAGGTCATTTTGGCATCTGGTGACATGTCTAGCAAGAAGTTGCTGCAGCCGAGGTCACAGAGGTTGCTGGCTGTGTTCTCCTCTAGGATTTTGATGGATTCCTGTCTCACCTTTGGGTGTTTCATCCATTTTGAGTCTATTTTTGTGTACGGTGTAAGAAAATGGTCCAGTTTTATTCTTCTACATATGGTGGTCTGAGTTTCCCATGCCATTTGTGGAAGAGACTGTATTCTCTCCATTAGATATTCTTTTGAGTATTGTTGAAGATGAGTGGACCATAGAGTTGAGGGTCCAGGTCCACTTCTGGGTTTTGTCTTCTAGTCTACTGATTGACATGCCTGCTCTTGTGCCAGGACCATACTGTCCTGTTGATCACAGCATTGCAATAGAGCTTGAAGACCGGCTTGTAATGCCACCAGCTTTGGCTACCTTTTTCAGCATAGCTTTGGCTCTTCGGGGTCTTCTAAGGTTCCAAACAAATTTTAGTATTATTTACTCCAGCTGTGTGAAAAGAAGTTGGGGGCAGCCCAGGTGGCTCAGCGGTATAGCGCTTCCTTCAGCCCAGGGCGTGATCCTGGAGACCCAGAATCGAGTGCCACGTTGGGCTCCCTGCATGGAGCCTGCTTCTCCCTCTACATGTGTCTCCGCCTCTGTGTGTGTGTGTGTTTCTAATGAATAAATAAATTAAAACTCTTTAAGAAAAAGAAGAAGAAGAAGAAGAAGAAGAAAAGAAGTTGGTTGCATTGAATGTAGAGATTGCTCGAGCTAGCATAGACATCTTAACAATATTTGTTCTTCCAATTCACGAACATGGAATGATTTCAGTTCTTTATGTCTTTCTCAATTTCTTTCCAGAATGTCCTATCGTCTGCAGAGTGCAGATCCTTGTCTCTTTGCGTAGGTTTATTCCGAGGTATCTTACACTGTTTAGTGCAACGGTACATGGAAGGACTCCTCAGTTTCTCTTTCTTCCGTCTCATTGTTAGTGTATAGAAATGCCACTGATTTCTGTGCATGCATTTCATATCCTGCTGCTTTGCGCAATTCCTCTATGAGTCCTAGCAATGTTGGGGTGGAGTCTTTGGGGTTTTCCACATACGATATCATGTCCTCTGCAAAAAGTGAGGGTTTGACTTCTTTCTTGATTCAGATGCCTTTTTATTTCTTTTTGTTGTCTAATTGCTGAGGCTATGTCGAACAACACGGGTGAGAGTGGACCTCCCTGTCGTGTTCCTGACCTTAGCGGCAAAGCTCTCAGTTCTTCCCCATTAAGAATGAGACTGGGCGTGGGCTGTTCGTAGATGGCTTTTATGATTTTGAGATATGTTCCCTCCCTCCCTGCACTGCGAAGAGTATTGATCAAGAAAGGATGCTGCTCTTTGTCAAGTGCTTTTTCTGCCATCTGCTAAGAGGATCCTGTGGTTCTTGTCCTTTCTTTCATTACTGTAGTGTATCACGTTGATTCATCTGCAGATGTTGAATGACCCTCACAGCCCAGGCATAAATCCCACTTGGACATGGTGAATAATCCTTTCATGTGTTGTTGAATCCTCCCAGCTAGGGTCTTGGTGAGAATTTTGGCATCCATGTTCATCAGGGATATTGGACCTTAATTCTCCTTTTGGGTGGGGTCTTGGTCTGGTTTGGGGATCAGGGTAATGCTGGCCTCACAGAGAGAGTTGGAAAGTTTCCCTTCCATTTCTATTGTTTATAAACTGCTTCAGAAGAATAGGTGAATTCTTCCTGGAATGTGTGGTAGAGTTCTCCTGGGAAGCCACCCGGTCCTGGACTCTTGTTTGTTGGCAGATTTTTGGTGACTGCTTCCATTTCCTTGCTGGTTATGGGTCTGTTCAAGTTTTCTGTGTCTTCCTGTTTCAGTTTTGATAGGAAGGGATCCATTTCTTCCAGATTGCCTAGTTTGTTGGCATGTAGTTGCTCAGAATGTGTTCTTATAGTTGTTTCTATTTCTCTGGTGCTGGTCGTGATCTGTCTTCTTTCATTCACCATCTTATTTCTTTGGGTCCGTTCTCTTTTTGAAAAGTCTGGCCAGCGGTTTATCGATCTCATTAATTCTGTCAAAGAACCAGCTTCTGATTTCATTGATCGATCTGTTCTACTGTTCCTTTGGTTTCTATTTCATTGATTTCTGCTCTGATCTTTATGAAGATCTTCTCCTGCTGGTTTTAGGCTTTAATCTTCTGTTCTTTTCCAGCTCCTTTAGGTGTAAGGTTAGGTTGTGTACTTTGGGACCTTTCTCGTTTCTTGAGAAGGCTTGTATTGCTATATACTTCCCTCTTCCCATATATACTTCGATGACCTTTGCTGCATCCCAGATGTTTTGAGCAGTTGTGTTTCCGTTTTCGTTTGTTTCTATGAGGTTTTTAAAATTGTGCTTTAATTCCCTGGTTTGATTCTTTAACCTCCGTGTATTTGAATTCTTTCCAAATTTCCTCTTGTGATCAAGTTCCAGTTTCAAAGCATTGTGGTCTGAAAGTATGCAGGGAAGGATCCCAATCTTTTGGTATCAGTTGAGACCTCACTTAGGACCCAGTACATGATCTAGTGTGGAACATGTTCCATGTGCACCCGAGAAGAATGTGTATTCTGTTGCCGTGGGATGGAATGCTCTGAAGATATCTGTGAAGTCCATTTTGTGCAGTGTGTCATTCAAAGCCCTTGTGCCCTCGTGGATCTTCTGCTTGGATGATCTGGCCGTTACAGTGAGTGGTGTGTTAAAGTGCCTACTATTATTGTATGACTATCAA
Organism: Vulpes vulpes; assembly: GCF_048418805.1. Lineage (NCBI taxonomy): Eukaryota > Metazoa > Chordata > Mammalia > Carnivora > Canidae > Vulpes > Vulpes vulpes. Next base: position 31,975,807 of record NC_132788.1, read on the forward strand.
TGTGTTCCTTTAATTTTGCTATTAATTGGTTTATAAGGTGGCCTGGGTGGCTCAGTCGGTTAAGCCCTTGCCTTCGGTCAGGTCATGATCTCAGGGTCCTGGGATCAAGCCCTGATCAGGCTCCCTGTTCAGTGGGGAGTCTGCTGCTCCCTCTCCTGCTGCCCCTGCTTCTGTTCTCTCTGTCAAATAACTAAATGAATCTTAACAGAAAATTGGTTTATGTAGTTGGCTGCTCCCACTTAAGAGGCATTAAATCTTATAATTGTTCAATTTTCTCTTTGGATAGACCCTTTAATTATGGCACAGTGTGTTTCTTCATCTCTTAATGCAGTCTTTGGTTTAAAATCCAACTTGTCCGATATCAAGATTGCCACTCCAGTTTTTTTTAATGTCCTTTAATATGATAAATGGTTTTCCACCCCCTCACCTTCAATCTGGAGTTGTCTTTGTGTCTAAAATGAGTCTCTTGCAGATAGCATATCGATGGATCTTGCTTTTTTTTTTTTTGGTAATCCACTGTGATACCCTGTGTGTTTTGACTGGGGCATTTGGCTTATTTACATTCAGAGTAACGATGGAAAGATATGAATGTAGTGCCAGTGTATTACGTGTAAAGTCCGTGTTTGGGTGTACTGTGTCTGTTCCTTTCTGGTCTGTGTTACTTTTGGGCTCTCTGTTTGCTTAAAGGTTCCCCTTTACCACTTCCTGCAGGGCTGGTTTAGTGATCACAAATTCTTTTAGTTTCTGTTTGTCCTGGAAGCTTTTTATCTCCCCTTCTATTTTGAATGAGAGCCTTGCTGGATAAAATTCTTGGCTGTAGATTCTTCTCATTGAGCACCCTGAGTATATCAGGCCAGCTCTCTCTGGCCTGCTAGGTCTCTTTGGATAGATCTGCTGCCAGCCGAGTATTTCTCTCCTTCTTGGTTCAGGGCCTCTTGTTCCAAGCTGCTTTCAGGATTTTCTCTTTGTGTCTGAAATTTGCAAGCTTTGCTATTATATGTTGAGATATGTTGACCTGTTTTTTTGATTTTGAGGAACGTTCTCTGTGCCTCCTGGCACTTGAGTGCCTGTATCTTTCCCCAGATGAGGGAAGATCTCTGCTATAATTTGCTCAAATATGCCTTCTGCCCCCTCCTTCCCCTCTTCCTCTGGGATCCCCATTATTCTAACATTGTTTTGCTGTGTGGACCAACTCATCTCTCAAATCCTCCTGTCATAGTCCAGTGGTTGTTTCTCTCGCTTTTCCTCAGCTTCTTTATTCTCCATCGTTTTGTCTTCTATATCACTACTTCTGTTATGCCCCATTTATCCTAGCACTTAGAACCTTCATTTTTTATTGCATCTAAGATTAGCCTTTTTTTAGTCAACTTGATTAGATATCAGTTGTTTTGTTTCTCCAGAAAGGCATTCTTTAGTGTCCTATGTGTGTTTTTTAAGCCCCGCTATCATCTTGATGGTCATTGTTCTGAACTCTCGCTCCATCCTCCTACTTATATCCATGCTGATTAGGTTCCGGGCAGTCAGCACTACCTCTCGTTCTCTTTGTGGCGGTGAGTTTTTCCATCTTGTCATTCTGTCCAGAGAAGAAGAGATGAGTGAGAGAACAGAATAGAAAAATATCGAGAATGACCCCAGAGAAATAAATGCTAAACAAATCAGAAGCGACCCGAAACCAAAAAGGATTTAAAAGGTGAAAATAGAACTAGAGAGCTGAGCAGAGCAGTACACTGGATCCTATGTGTATTTTGGTCTGTTTGATAGGAAATTGCATCCCCAAATGGTTAAGAGGCAACCTTGTATATACACAAAAATAAAATTAAATACACTGAAAGGCTAGAACGTAAGTGTAAAAATGGAAATTAAAAGTCAAAATATAAAAAGGATATTATCAGGCAGTTGAACAGAACCGAGCAATATACCATATCCTATGTATATTTTGGTCTCTTTGTTATAAGAAATTACATCCCAAAATTGTAAAAAATGAAATGCTTCATTACATGCAAAAATAAAATTAAATGCAATGAAAGGATAGAATTTAACTGTAAATATGAAGATAGATTTTAAAAATAATATAATCAGACAGATGAAGTGAATAGAGCAGTATAGTAGATACTGGTTGTATTTTAGTCTATTTCTTAGAAGGAACTACTTCCCGAAATGGTACAGAGAGAAAAACTTCCGTATATACAATTATACTACTAAATGCAGTAAAAGGATTGAATGTAAGTGTAAAAAGGTAAATTGTAAAAGAGTTGATAAGCGATGAAATTGGTTGAAAAGGAAAAAGAAAATTAAACTCGAAAGACAAAGGAGTCATGAGAAATAGCCATGAATTCTATATACTGTTTGCCCCTAGCACTGGAGTTCTGCAGTTCTCTATGATGAGTCAAGTTGGTCTCAGCTGGATGTTGTTGCTGACCTCCTGGGGGAGAGGCCTGTTGGGATGATTCTTAGGTGTCTTTGCTTAGGGTGGGATTACACCATCCTTGCCAGGGGGCCAGGCCAGGTAAGCAGCTTCAGATTGCTCTCTGTGGCTTTTGTTCCCTGACGGCTTTCTGGGCAGCTTTTTGATGAGAATGAAAATGATGGCCTCCTAATCTCCAGCCCTGGAATTGAAAGATCTCACTCCCAACTGCGTGTCTCCCTGGTTTCTGTCTGCACTCTGTATTCACCCAGCCTGTGACCAAGCATTTTTATCTCAAGCACACGACCCCCTTTCGGTTTTCCAAACTTTGCAGACCCCTGTAGCCCCCATTCGCGTTGCGCCTCCAGGGGGAAGGAGGAGGTCTTGCCCAGTTTTGCCACTTGCTGGACCCCTGCTTGGAGAGTGGTCATCTGAGTGATCCTCGGTTTGGGGTTTATGGCAACACAGAGCTGAATGCTCACTCCTGGGCTCACTGATTGCAACTGGCTTCCATGCTCAAATGCCTTGGCAACTGCCATACTCAGGCGCCCCCAATCTTTTTATGACCCCCAGGGATCCTGAGACTACACTGTCCATCCCACCTAGTATGCTGCCCCCCCCCCCCCCCCCCCCCCCCCCCCGTTGCCACCTGAGCACCTTTCAGACAGGGATGTCCTCACTGGAACAGACTTCTTAAAAGTTCTGGTTGTGCACTCTGCTGCTATATCACTTTCCAGGACTTGCCTTCTGGCTTCCAGAGGCTCCCTGCCCCCATGGTTTATCTTCAGATATATGCCTGGGATTCATTTCCCCACACCTCCTACCTTGCAGAAAGTGGTCACTGTTCTATTTGTAGAATTGCAACAATTCTTTTCTTGGCTCACTGTCTGAGTTCACAGGTGTTCAAATGATTTGATAGCTATGTAGCTGAATTCCAGACACCAGACAAAACTAGGGTCTCCTACTCCTCCACCATCGTCCTCTTCTTCCAGAAGTTCTGTATATTCAATCGATCAATATTAATTGTACTTTTTATTAGACTCCTCTGAACAGCAATATAGGTTTCTTCTCAGTTATCCAGTTTAAACTAAGTAGGGATTTATCTATGTGATTATCTTTCTATTTAAGCAATCCGTAACTTTTACTCTCTAAAAGTATCATTTTCAGACCACGTTTCATAAGCAAAATAAAATTCTTACAATAATGTCTCTTGTTTAACTTGAACATTGTAAGTAACGTTTGATTTATTTCAGATGCAGGAGTTGGAAGAAAATATAACTAGAGAACTAAAAGAAGGTATGTTGCCAAATGTATGAATTTAGATGGTCATTAATTTCCAAAATAAACCACAAATAGTAACTGGCATCCCTTCCCCTTGTTAAAATTTTGTCTAGATATATCTAATAAAAATGTAAAACATAAACATAATGAATAACAGACTTATTCCTCATTTGGTCATCGTGTTTCATACCTTTTTTAAAAATCTGCTGTCTGTGCGCCTGTTACCACTTTTCACTTGTGCCATCGCTATTCAACTGTCAATCTGAAAATGTGGGCGTTCTCAAATTCTTGTTTCTGCTAGTGGTGGAAGACCAAAAAGACCAGACTTGTCTTAGTAATACTTAATTAAGCAATTATATAGTTCATATAGCTGTCCCTTGACAGGTGACATTTCAATCTCCAGCCACTGGTTTGCCATTGGGTAAAATTCCAATCCTTAGCGTGGAATACAAACACCCAAATCAGTTTGGTTCTTGCCACGTTGTTGAGCCTTCTCTGTCGCTATTACCCTACTCAGCTGCTTTGCAGAGAGTAATCTTTCAGGTATCAGCCTACCTATTCCCTCCACTGAAAAGCAGACAATATTGATAGAAAACCAGGATGTCCCTTCTGTGTGTTCTTAGAGTGTCTTGTTTTAAACCTGTCGTGGTATATTTGACTCTAGAAATTGCCTGTTTGATTTTTCAGTTGATAGTATATGATTGTTCAGGGGTGGACTGTGCCATCAGCTTGCAATCTCATCTTGTAATGAGAAAACCAGAAGCTCTAGTATTTATCCACAGTAGTAATTAATTCAATGGGCAATCGTGAGCAAACTTGATTTAATAGTAATCTTGTATTTTATATTGTAGTTACATGTAGATATTTTTCATTCTTAACACTCAGAAGATTCCAACATTTTTTACTAACTTCTAGTTAACTATAGAGTATTTCAGATAAAGACTATTATTATTCTTTCTCTTTTTCAGCTGCTCGTGAATTAGAAGCAGGATTCTGTAGATCCTCTCCTTTAGGACCTACTGATGAATCAAATGTAAATCAAGATCTAGTACTGCAAGCATGACGAGAATATGTAGAGATTTTGAATAAAAAGTATATGATCTGAAAGATACATAGTAAAAGTTTATCACTTACAAAGTGATACTTTTTAACTTTTAAAAAGTTCCTTTTAAAACGTTAAAATTAATTAAAATTAATTTAAAGTTAAAACAATTAAAATTAAAGCATTTTGTTTCCCAGTAATGTCTGTTGTACAAAAAATCTTTATTAAAGAAAATTTTGCTATATCGTGTGTAATGAAAGTTTATATACTATTTTAAGCTACGTTTCTTGGCATCTGATGAACTTTTAAGCTGTGGAAACTAGCATGCTTCAGTCTGCCCAAGTACCAGCCTTTTAAACAGCACCCAAACAACCAAGTTGTCAACATTTCAGTGGTGTTAACTGATAGCTTTTTTTGTATTTTAGTTTTTATTACTGGACCTATGGATTTAGACAGACATCATTTTGATATACTGCTGCTAAAAAAAATCTTTATTAAAGAAAATTTTGCTATATCGTGTGTAATGAAAGTTTATATACTATTTTAAGCTACGTTTCTTGGCGTCTGATGAACTTTTAAGCAGTGGAAACTAGCATGCTTCAGTCTGCCCAAGTACCAGCCTTTTATTTTTATTTTTTTTATTTTTTTTTTATTTTTTATTTATTTATGATAGTCACACACACACACAGAGGCAGAGACACAAGCAGAGGGAGAAGCAGGCTCCATGCACCGGGAGCCCGACGTGGGATTCGATCCCGGGTCTCCAGGATCGCGCCCTGGGCCAAAGGCAGGCGCCAAACTGCTGCGCCACCCAGGAATCCCCCAAGTACCAGCCTTTTAAACAGCACCCAAACAACCAAGTTGTCAATATTTCAGTGGTGTTAACTGATAGCTTTTTTTGTATTTTAGTTTTTATTACTGGACCTATGGATTTAGACAGACATCATTTTGATATACTGCTGCTAAGGCTATCTACCAGTGGTACATGTAATACAATTTTTATAGTGCCATAAAAACCCGTGTATAATTTTAATTTTAAATACTTATTCATAGCTCTTTCCTCATGGTGAAATAAGATTTGCCTAAGGCTTTTTACCTTTTCTGTTTATTTTTTATTTACTTTTTGAGAACAGTCTTAAAATTAGAGAAAAGTAAAAATAAAGAAAAAGAACTTTCCCCCCAGGACTTTGGAAGTAAATTGTCAAATTATGCCCAATTCCTGTAGCATTTTCATCCTGCAAGTCAGTACATTCCACATAGCTACCGTACAACCCTGCCAATCAGAAAATCAACACTAATGCAATTGACCCTTGAATACTGTGGAGCATAGGGGCACTGATACTCTGTAGTGAAAATCTGTGAACCTTTGACTCCCCCAGGCACTTAACTACTAATAATCTGATGTTGACCAGAATGTTTATTGTACCAAAACAGTCAATTAACCTATGTTTTGTGTGTTATATGTAATCCATACTATATTCTCCCTACAAAGTAAGCTAGAGAAAAGAAAATTAAGAAAAATCAGAAGGAAGAGAAAATACATTTACAGTACTATATTTTTTAAAATCGGCATATAAGTACACCCAAACTATGTTAAGTATACATTTTTTTTATTTAAATTCAATTTGCCAACATTTACAAGGGTCATCGGTTTCAGATAAAGTTTCCAGTAATTCATCAGTTGTGTATAGCACCCAGTGTTCATCATGTCACATGCCCTCCTTCATGACCATCACTGAGTTAGCCCATCCCCCATTCACTTCCCTTTCAGCAACCTTTAGTATGTTTTCCAGAGTTGAGTCTCTCATGGTTTGTCTTCCTCTCTGATTTTTCCCCATTGTTTCCCCTCCTTGCAATATTTCTTATATTCCAACTATGAGGGCGACCATATGATCATGGTCTTTCTCCAATTGACTTGTTTCACTCAGCCTGATACCCTCTAGTTCCATCCACATTGATGTAAGTGGTAGGTATTCTTCCCTTCTGATGTCTGAGTAATATTCCATTTTGTAAGTATACCACATCTTTTTCTTAAAAGAATTCTTCATCTATTTACTCATGAGACAGAGAGAGAGAGAGAGGCAGAGACACAGGCAGGGGGAGAAGCAGACTCCATGCAGGGAGCTGGACATGGGAATCTTCCCGGATCCCAGGATCATGCCCTGAGCCAAAGGCAGATACTCAACTGCTGAGCCACCCAGGCGTCCCATACCACATCTTTATCCATCCCTCTGTTGAAGGACATCTTGGCTCCTTCACAGTTTGGGTATTGTGGATATTGCTTCTATAAACATTGGGGTGCAGGTGCCCCTTCATTTCACTACATTTGTATCTATGGGGTAAATACCCAGTTGTGCAATTGCTACATCAACTATCTCCTCTATCATCTAAACCTCATATTCTGGGCAACTCTGGTGGTGCAGCAGTTTAGTGCCACCTGCAGTCCAAGGTGTGATCCTGGAGACCGGGGATCGAGTCCCACATCAGGCTCCTTGCATGGAGCCTGCTTCTCCCTCTGCCTATGTCTCTGCATCTGTGTGTGTGTGTGTGTGTGTGTGTGTGTGTGTGTGTGTGTCTCGCATGAATAAATAAAATCTTAAAAAAAAAAAAACTCATTCTTTTAAAGCTCTGACATTTGTTGGTAGTATCCTTTATAGCAAGGAAGGTCCTATTCAAAACCACGTATTGAATTCAGATGTTGTGTCTCTTAGTCTCTTTCAGTTTAGAACAGTTCCTTAGTCTTTCCTTGATTTTTGTGACTTTTAATCCTTTGAAGAGTTCATTCCAGTAATGTAGAATGTCTTTTCAGTGTGGGTTTTCTTATGTTTCTTATGTTTCCTTATGATAAAATTCAGATATTTTATATATATATATATTTTATATATTTTAGCAAGAGCACGACTGAACTGGTCCTCTACTCTTCTCATTGCATCATATCGTGACCTACAGTTTTGATTTGTCCCATCGTTGGTGATGTTGATCACTGGAGTAGTATCTTCAGTTTTCTTCTCCAGAATGTTAACTTTGCACTTTACAATTAATTAGTATTTTATGGGGAAGTACTTTGAGACATATAAATGCCTCCTTTCTGAGATACCCTGTACCAGGCCACTTCTGCAAATGATGTGCCACACTTATAGGCTCTGAAAACCCATGCTGGGCTGTTCTTTCCCTGTGTGGATGCCTCCTGAACTTTTGAAGTCTGTGATACCTCATCCTAAGGTACTCACCTTTCAGGGATACTATGTCTTGAGCTCTAACACTGTTCAGGTGACACTCCTGCATTTATGCCTTCCCAATTCTATGCCAGGCTCCAATACCTCACTCTGGGACACCACTGCTCCTTGTTTCTGTTCCTATGCTTTTGGACTGAAATCTTTGGGAACGGAAAGGATAAAGGGGGAAAGGGCTCCATAGGTCTTTTATAATCAACTTATGAAGCTTTACAATGCAAAGATTTGGATTGGGATTGCATTGAATCCATAAATATTTTGAAGGGAAGAGACATTTATAATACTGAGTTTTCCAAACAATATTTTAATTGCTCTACTGTGTTTAAAAAAATTTCTTATAAAGGTCCTGCAAGATATATTTTAGATTTATTTTCAGTTATTTGATACTTTTGATCCTATTTTAAATGTTATTTTTAAAAATCAACTTCATTTCCTGTTTACAGCTAATAGAAATAAAAATACTTTGCATATTGAGCTTAGGATCAGCTATCTTTTTTTTTTTTAGGATGTATTTATTTATTTATGATAGAAGTAGAGAGAGAGAGAGAGAGAGGCAGAGACACAGGAGGAGGGAGTAGTAGGCTCCATGCCGGGAGCCCGACGGGGACTTGATCCCACGACTCCAGGATCGCACCCCGGGCCAAAGGCTGGCGTGAAACCGCTGAGCCACCCAGGGATCCCCAAGATCAGCTATCTTGCTAAACTATCTTACTATTTCTCATAGTTCTGGAGTCTAGGAAATCCAAAATCAAGGCACTGACAGATTCAGTGTCCAGTGAGGGACTGCTTCCTGGTTCATGAGTGGCCGTCTTACTCCTCCATCCTCATAAGGGACATGATCAAGGGAGCTCCCTCCGGCCTCCTTTAGAAGGGCACTAATCTCAAATCATGAGGACTACACCTTCATGACTTAATCACTTACCAAAGCCACCACCTCCAAATATCATCACATTGAAACTAAGACTTAAAACCTGAGTTTGGAGGTAGAGGTACAGAAATATTCAGTGTAGAGCAAGGCTGTTCCTTGTAATCTCTTGTGATACTTGTATACCTGTGACATCAGTTCTTATATCTACTTTTTCTTTTTTTCTTTTTTATTTTATGGAGTTAAAAGTTTTTTCTACTTGAGTATAGTTAACCCGTTACAGTAGTTTCAGGTGTACAACATAGGCATTCAGTTTCTGTATACATTATACTATGCTCACCACAAATGTAGCATCCATGGATTTTTTTAAACCACTTTTAAAATAAAAAGGATTTATTTAAGAGACCACGAGGAGTTCGGCCTGAGATTTAAAGAGAAAACAGCTGGAATGCTACAGTGAGAAGAGTTCACGCCTCTATTAAAGTAGGAAGACGGAAATAATAAAAAGCATCCAAGGGGGAGGGGGCCCTGCGAAGAGCTGGGCTCAGACCCAGCAGCAAGTGACACCAGGACAGGAAAGGCCAGTCCCAGAGAAGCAGGAGGTTTACCAATCTTCAGGGAAGGAAAGGCACTTGCAGGGAGCTCGGGCAGGATCCCAGGATGGGCAGTGATGCCTTCAGGCTCCCAGGGGCACTAACAGAGGAACTGCGCCCGAGGGGAGAGGGCGCCACACACTGTGGGTCGAGCTCCCTAAAGGGCTGCAGCGTGTGCCCGGAGGGGCCAGGAGTGGCTCAGGCGGTGGCTCCGCTTGGAAGGGGCTGTATGGCCTGGGAGCGGGGTTCCAGTGGCACAGGCCCTAGAGCCCAGGGCGCCGGGGTAAGCAGCCCAGGATCCAGCACTCCCCCCTGGGACAGGCAGAGGCCGGGAGGACACAGGGCAGTAAGGAGGTTCCTACCCTGGGCGCAGTCTGCCCGTGGAGCATCCAGGCCCCTGCAGACCGGGAGCTGACTCCAGGGCTGGAGACGTGGCCATCGCCACTGTTGTTCCTCCTGCTATCACCTTGTACCTGGGACTGAGCAGGGGCCTCCTAGGATAAACAGCTCCCAGTGAGCCCTGCCCCTGGCAGGGGAATGGGCAGCTCCCCCAGGTGTACACACCTCTGAGAATCAGCATTGCTTGTAGAAGCAGGCCCATCCCCCAGAAGAACAGCAGAAGGACAGGGAAAGCAAGTTATTGACCAAGCAGTGCTGGAAACTAACAGGGGAAGTCGAGGGATTTACAGTATATAGAATCAGAGGATACTCCCTCTTGTTTTTTTGTTTTCTGTTTCTTTCTGCCTCTCCCCCCGCCCCCTTTTTTTCCTCTCTTTCTCCTTTTTCCAGTACAACTTGTTTCTGGCCACTCTGCACTGAGCAAAATGACTAGAAGGAAAAACCACAAAGGAAAGAATCAGAAACATCTTCTCTTCCATAGAGTTACAAAATTTGGAATATAATTCAATGTCAGAAAGCCAATTCAGAAACACAATTATAAATCTACTGGTGGCTCTAGAAAAACACATAAAGGATTCAGGAGACTTCATGACTGCAGAATTGAGATCTCATCAGCCTGAAATTAAAAATCAATTAAATGAGATGCAATCCAAACAGGAGGTCCTAATGATGAGGGTTAACGAGGTAGAAGAACCAGTGAGTGACATACAAGACAAGTTGATGGCAAGGAAGGAAGCTGAGGAAAAAAAGAGAAAAACAAAAGATCATGAGGAAAGGTTAAGGGAAATAAATGACAGCCTCAGCAGGAAAAATCTACGTTTAATTGGGGTTCCAGAGGGCACCGAAAGAGAGAGAGAACCAGAAAGTGTATTTGAACAAATCATAACTGAGAACTTCCCTAACTTGGGAAGGGAAACAGGCATTCAGATCCAGGAGATAGATCCCCCCCACCTCCACCCCCCACCCTGCAAAATGAATAAAAACCACTCAACACCTCGACCTTTAATAGTAAAACTTACAAATTCCAAAGATAAAGAGAAGATCCTTAAAGCAGTAAGAGACAAGAAATCCCTAACGTTTATGGGCAGAAGTATTAGAATAACAGCAGACCTTTCCACAGAGGCCTGGCAGGCCAGAAAGGGCTGACAGGATATAGTCAGGGTCCTAAATGAGAAGAACCTGCAGCCCAGAATACTCTATCCAGCAGGCGCTCATTCAGAATAGGAGAGATAAAAAGCTTCCTAGATAGGCAGAAACTGAAAGAATATGATGAGCACCAAACCAGCTCTGCAAGAAATATGAAGGGGGACACTGTAAAAGAAAGAGGAAGTCCAAGGAAACAATCCACAAAAACAGCGACTTGAATAGGTATTATGAGGACACTAAATTCATATCTTTCAAGAGTAAATCTGAACGTGAAGGGGCTTAATGACCCCCATCAAAAGGTGCTTTTTTATCTGACTGGATAAAAAAGCAAGACCCATCTACGTGCTGTCTACAAGAGACTCCTTTTAGACGTAAGGTCACCTACAGCCTGAAAATAAAAGGTTGTGGAACAATTTGCGATTCAAATGGTCCTCAAAGGACAGCAGGGGTAGCGATCCTTATATCAGTTGAATTAAAGTTTATCCCAAAGACTGTAGTAAGAGATGAACAGTGACACTATATCATACTTCAAGGATCTATACAAGAAAGGACCTAACAATCATCACTATGCACCTAATTTGGGGGCTGCCAAGAATATCAATCAATTAGTAACCAATGTTAAGACATACTTAGATAATTATACACTTATACTTGGTGAGTTGAACACAGCGACAGATCTTCTAAGCACAACATCTCCAAAGAAACAAGAGCTTTAAATGATACACTGGACCAGAGGGATTTCACAGATATTTATAGAACCTTATATCCAAACGCAACTGAATATACATTCTTCTCAAATGCACATGGAACTTTCTCCAGAATAGACCACATACTGGGTCACAATTCAAGTCTTAACCGACATCAAAACATTGGGATTGTCCCCTGCATATTTTCAGACCATAATGCTTTGAAATTAGAATGAAATCACAAGAAGCAGTTTGGAAGAATTTCAAACATGTGGAGGTTAACGATCATCCTGTTAAAGATGAAAGGGTCAACCAGGAAATTAGAGAAGAATTTAAAAGATTCATGGAAACTAGTGAGAATGAAGATACAACCGTTCAAAATCTTTGGGATAGAGCAAAAGCAGTCATGAGGGGGAAATACATCACAATACAAGCATCCATCTCAAAACTGGAAAGAACTCAAATACAAAAGCTAACCTTGCACCTAAAGGAGCTGGAGAAGGAACAGCAAATGAAACCTTCACCGAGCAGAAGAAGACAACTAATAAAGATTCGAGCAGAACTCAATGAGATAGAGACCAGAAGAACTGTGGAAGAGATCAACAAAACCAGGAGTTGGTTCTTTGAAAGAATTAAACCATTAGATAAACCATTAGCCAGCCTTTTTAAAAAGAGAGAAAAGACTCAAATTAATAAAATCATAAACAAGAAAGGAGAGATCACCCCCAATACCAAGGAAATATAAAGGATTTTAAAAACTTAGTATGAGCACCTTTACGCCAATAAATTAGGCAATCTAGAAGAAATGAATGCATTTCTGGAAAACCACAAACTACCAAAACTGGAACAGGAAGAAATAGAAAACCTGAACAGGCCAGGCCGATGGCCAGGGGGTAATTGAAGCAGTCATCTAAAAACCTCCCAAGACACGAAAAGTCCAGGGCCAGATGGCTTCCCAGGGGAATTCTATCAAAAGTTTAAGAAGAAACCATACCTATCCTACTAAAGCTGTTCAGAATGATAGAAAGAGATGGAGTACTTCCAAACTCATTCTATGAGGCCTGCATCACCTTAATTCCAAAACCATACAAAGACCCCACGAAAAGGAGAATTATAGATCAATATCCCTGATGAACACAGATGCAAAAATTCTCAACAAGATATTAGCCACTAGGATCCAACAATACATTAAGAAAATTATTCACCATGACCAAGTGGGATTCATCACCTGATGTAAAGCTGGTTCAACACTCGTAAAGCAATCAATGTGATTGATCAATTCAGCAAGAGGAAAACCAAGAAGCATATGATCCTCTCAATAGATGCAGAGAAAGCATTTGACACAACAGAGCATCCATTCCTGATCAAAACTCTTCAGGGTGTAAGGATAGAAGGAACATCCCTCAGCATCTTAAAAGCTACCTACAAAAAGCCCACAGCAAATATCATTCTCAATGGGGAAACACTGGGAGCCTTTCCCCTAAGATCAGGAACAAGACTGGGATGTCCACTCTCACCACTGCTATTCAACACAGTACTAGAATTCCTAGCCTTGGTAATCAGACAACAAAAAGAAATAAAAGGCATTTCCAAGATTGCTAGAACTCATACAGCATTTTGGCAGTGTGGCAGGGTACAAAATCAATGCCCAGAAATCAGTGGCATTTCTATATACTAACAATGAGACTGAAGAAAGAAATTAAGGCGTCAATCCCATTGACAATTGCACCTAAAAGCATAAAATAACTAGGAATACGCCTAACCAAAGAGGTAAAGGATCTATACCCTAAAAACTACAGAACACTACTGAAAGAAATTGAGGAAGACACAAAGAGATGCAAAAATATTCCATGCTCATGAATTAGAAGAATTAATATTGTGAAAATGTCAATGTTACCCAGGACAATTTACACGTTTAATGCAATCCCTATCAAAATACCATGGACTTTCTTCAGAGAGTTGGAACAAATTATTTTAAGATTTGTGTGGAATCAGAAAAGACCCCGAATAGCCAGGGGAATATTAAAAAAGAAAACCAGAGCTGGGGGCATTACAATGCCACATTTCAGGTTGTACTACAAAGCTGTGGTCATCAAGACAGTGTGGTACTGGCAAAAAAACAGACACATAGATCAATGGAACAGAATGGAGAATCCAGAAGTGGACCCTCAACTTTATGGTCAACTAATATTCGACAAGGCAGGAAAGACTATCCACTGGAAAAAAGACAGTCTCTTCAATAAATGGTGCTGGGAAAATGGACATCCACATGCAGAAGAATGAAACTACACCACTCTCTTTCAACATACACAAAGATAAACTCAAAATGGATGAAAGATCTAAATGTGAGACAAGATTCCATCAAAATCCTAGAGAAAACAGGCAACGGCCTTTTTGAACTTGGCCACAGCAACGTCTTGCAAGATACATCCATGAAGGCAAGAGAAACAAAAGCAAAAATAAACTATTGGGACTTCATCAAGATAAGAAGCTTTTGCACAGCAAAAGAAACAGTCAACAAAACTAAAAGACAACCTACAGAATGGGAGAAGATATTTGCAAATGATGTATCAGATAAAGGGCTAGTATCCAAGATCTATAAAGAACTTAGTAAATTCAACAGCAAAGAAACAAAACAATCCAATCATGAAATGGGCAAAAGACATGAACAGAAATCTCACAGAGGAAGACACAGACATGGCCAGCAAGCACATGAGAAAATGCTCCACATCAGTGGCCATCAGGGAAATACAAATCAAAACCAGAATGAGATAGCACCTCACACCAGTGAGAATGGGGAAAATTAACAAGGCAGGAAACCACAAATGTTGGAGAGGAGGTGGAGAAAGGGGAACCCTCCTGCACTGTTGGTGGCAATGTGAACTGGTGCAGCCCACTCTGGAAAACCGTGTGGAGGTAAATTCTACAGTCATGAAGTCTCTTGAATCCTTTATGCTTTTCTTCCACAGCCACTAGCACCTTTCTAATTGTGCTTCTGAATTGGCTTTCTGACACTGAATTGTAATCCAAATCCTGTGACTCTGTGGGAGAGAGGACTATTTCTGATTCTTTCTTTTGTGGTCAGTTCTTCTTTCTAGTCATTTTGCTCAGTACAGAGTGGCTAAAAACGAGTCATACTGGAAAAAAGGAAGAAAAAAAAAAAAAGAAAAACAAAAGCCAAACAAAATAACCAAGGAGGGATATCCTCTGGATCTATATAGTGTAAATCCTTCGACGTCCCCTGGAGCTTTCCAGCGCTGCTTGGTGAAGAACTTGCTCATCCCCTGTCCTTCCGGCTGGTCTTTTATGAGAGGGGTGGGCTGTGCTGATTCTCAGGTGTGTGCACCTGGGGGAGCTGCCACGCTCCCTGCCATGTGCCGGGCCATTGGGAGTTGTTTATCCTTTGAGTCCCCTGTTCCCTGGCAGCCCCGCTCTATTCCAGGCACAGGGTGACACCTGGAGGACAACAACACTGGCGGCGGCCAGCCTTCCAGCCCTGGAGTCCGCTCCCACAGTAACTGCGGCAGCTCCCAGTCCACACAGGCCTGGATGTTCCCAGGGCGGGCCGCTGATCTGTACAGCTTGGGGGCACCCGGGGCCAGGATAGTCCTTGCTGTCCTGTGTCCTCCCTGCCTCTGCTTGTCCCGGGGGGAGCGCAGGATCCTGGGCTGTGTCCCGGGCGCCCTGGGATCCGTGTTGCTGGAATCGCACTGTCGGGGCCGCGGCTCTCAAAGGCAGCAGGGCGCAGCACCCTCTGCCTGGAGCCGCTGCCTGAGCTTCTCCCGAGGCCCCACTGGCCACACACTCCAGCCCTTTACTGAGCTTGGCCCACAGTGTGTGTGTGGCGCTCTCCCCTGGGCGCACCTCCCCTATTAGTGACCCTGGGAACCTGGAGGCGCCACTGCCCCTCCTACCGTTTGGCCCAGTTTCCCTGCTAAGTGCATTTCTGTCCGGGAAGAATCCGGTCGGATTTTTAAAGTTCCTGCTTCTCCAGGGCTGGGCTTTCCTGTCCCAGGAGGCTTTCGCCGCCCCACCTTAGCAGTCTCCTCACGGGGGCCCCTCCCCCACTTGAGTCTGTTCTATTTTTTTTTTTTTCGTCTTCCTACCTTGTTAGAAATGCAAACTCCTCTCTCTAGCATTCCAGCGGTTCTCTAGTTAAACCTCAGGTCGAATTCGTAGGTTTTCAGGATGATTTCAAAGTTACCTAGGTAAGTTGGTGGGGACAGGTGACTTGGGGACCCTACTCCTCTGCCATCCTGCACCCCAGGAAACTCTTACTTTTTTTTTTTTAAAGATTTTATTTATTTATTCATGAGAGAGAGGCAGAGACAGGCAGAGGGAGAAGCAGGCTCCATGCAGAAAGCCTGACATGGGACTCCATCCCAGGTTCCCAGGATCAGGCACTGGGCTGAAGGCGTTAAACCACGGAGCCACCCAGGCTGCCCGGAAAATCCTACTTTTAATCCTAATACACACATGCCCCAAGGTAAAAAAAACAAAAACAAAAACCAGAATAAATGAATTCAGCAAATTTGTAGGATACAAAAATCAACACGCAAAAATCAACTCTGCATTTCTATACATTAGCAAAGAACAATCCAAAAAGAATATTTTTAAACCATTCCATTCAAGCTCGAGCTTGTAATAAACCCCCGTGTGTTTGCAAAAACAAAACAAAACACCATTCCACTTACAGTAGCATCAAAAAGAAAATACTTGGGAATAAATTTAACCAGCGACTTTTAATACTTACACACTGAAAGCTGCAAATTGTAACACTGTTTAATGAATTTAAGGAAGACATAAATAAGTGGAAAGACATGTTGTACTTATGAATTGGAAAACTTAATATTGTTAAGATGGTAATACTACCTAAGACAATCTACAGCTCCAACACAATCCCTATAAAAATCCCAACAACTCTTTTGCAGAAATGACAAGGCTGGTATTCAAATTTATATAAAGCAAGTAGTACTAAATAGCAAAACAATATTAGAAAAGAAGAATAAAGTCTGAAGACTCACATTTTCCAACCTCAAAACTTACTACATATCTGCAATGATTAAAGCAGATGGTACTAGCATAAGGACAGACATTTAAACCAATGGAACAGAAGAGAGAGCCTAGAAATAAACCCTAACATATAAAGCCAATTGATTTTCAGCAAAAGAGCCAAGACCATTCAATGGGGAAGGGACAGCATCTTCAACAAATGATCCTGGCAAAAGTGAGTGTCTGTACACAGAAGAATGAAACTGGAGCCTTACCTTCTATCATACATAAAAGTTAACACAAAATGAAGAAATACCTGAATGTAAAAATTAAATCTTTAAAAGTCTTAGAAAAAAACAGGAGAAATTTTTTCATGACACAGAACACAGCAATGATTTTTTGGACATGACACCAAAAGCACAGGCAACAACAACAAAAATGGATAAACTGGACTTCATCAAATTTACAAACTATGTGCATTAGTGGACACCATCAAAAGGATGAAAAGATAACCCACTGGGAACTATTTGCAAAACATACAGCAGACAGACAATTAGTATAATCCCAATATATGGAGAACTATCACACAATGACAACAGTAACAAAATAACCTAATTCAAAAATGGGCAAAGGATTTGGATAGACATTTCTCCAAAGAATATATACAAGTGGCCAATAAGCACATGCTCAATATCATTATCCATTAGGGAAATGCAAATGAAAACCACATAGATATTATATTTCACATCCATTAAGATAGCTATTTTAAAAAATGAAAAATAACAAGTGGTGACAAGGATATAGAGAAATTGGGACTCTTGTACTTTGCTGGTTGGCATGTAAAATGGTAGAGGCACTGTGAAAAATAGTTTTATGCTTCCTCAAAAAGCTAAAAATAGAATTACCATATCATGCAGCAATTCCACTCCTCAGTATATACCCAAAAGTGACAGCAGAAACTCAGATACTTGCACAACAATGTGTATAGCAGTATTACAACGAAGGCTGAAGCAACTCAAGTGTCCACGAACAGATGAACAGATAAACAAAAGGTGGTTTATATGTATCATGGAATATTACTCAGTCATAAAATGGAATGAAATTCTGATATATGCTACAACATGGAATTAACCTTGAACACATGCTAAATGGCCCTACTCACAAAGAGACAAATGTTGCATGATTCTACCTTTATGAGGTATCTAGAATAGGCAAATTCATAAAAACAGAAGGTAGAATAAAGGTTACCACAGGCTTAGGGGAAAGTGGAGTCGAAGGTTTTGTTAAATTGGTACAGACCTCCTGTTTGAGGTAATGAGAAAGTTCTGAAAATGGATAGTGAAGGCTGTGAAACAATGCAAATGTACTTACTGCCACTGAACTGTAAACTTAAAAACGGTAAATTTTATGTTATGAATATTTTACCACAATAAAAATATAGATAGCTGGGGAGTTCTGCATCTATTAAAGAAATTGAATCTATTTTTCCATTAAAAAAAATTTCATACCCAAAATGAATTCGACTGAACATTTAAGTAATAATCCATTCAGTCAGTTAAGCATCTGTCTTCGGTTCAAGTCATGATCCCAGAGTCTTGGGATCAAGCCCCACATGGGGCTCCCTGTTGGGAGGGGGGGCCTGCTTCTCCCTCTCCCTCTGCTGTTCCCCCTGCTTGTGTGCACACACTCTCTCTCAAATGAATAAGTAAAATCTTTAAAAATAATAATAATCCAGACTAAGCAACTCCAGGAACCTGAAGAATGAATACTTTGAAAAAAGTAAACTGGTAGACTAACAATACATGATTTCCAGACCCATTATAAAGCTGCAGAAACCAACACAGGGAGGCACTGACATAAAGTCAAATACATTAAAGGGACAGAACAGAGTCCAGAAGTAGACTCACCCTATAGAAACAACTGTTTTTACAAAGGTATAAAAGCTATGCAGTGCAGAAACGACAGTCTTTTCAACAAATGGTTTTAGAACATAGAAGAAAGAAAAGAGGGGAGAAGGGAAGAAAACAAAGAAAAGAGAACTCTGATTCCTATGCTTAACACTGTATCCAAAAATTAATTCAAAATGAATCACAGACCTAAAGTAACACATAAAATTCTAGAGGAAAATAGAGAAAATCATTGCAACCCTCTGTTAAGCAAAAGATACAACACTAAAACCATCATTCATAAGAAAAGATTGATAAACTGCATTTCATCAAAATAAAAAACTTCTGCTTTTAGAAATAACTTTTAAGAGAATGACAAGAGGAGCCACAGACTAAGAAAATACTGGCAAAGTATATATTATGTAATAAGGGACTCATATGCAGAATATGTAAAGAATTCTCAAAACTCGACAATAAGAAAAAAATTAAAATGAGTAAGATTTATAAACTTCACACACACACACACACACACACACACTCAAAACAGATCAACAGCAAATAAGAACTTAAAGACACTCAACATCACTAGTCATTAGACAATGCAAATTAAACCACAATGAGATTACTAATACATACATACCTATTAGGATGGTTAAAATTTTTAAAGTCTGATCATGCTAAATATAACAGGTGAGGATGTGGAAACAGGAATTTTAATATACTGCTAGTGAGAATGTAAAATGATACAATCACTTTATTAAAAAATGGATGAACTATTTTCCAAAGTTAAACGAGCATTTACCATATGATCCAGCTATTCTATTACTGGCTATTTACTCTAAAGAAACAAAAATTAATATTCATATAAAATCCTGTACCTCAATGTTTATCACAGGCTTACTAATAACCACCAAAACTTGGAAACAATCCAATGTCTTATAATAAGTGGATGGATAAATCAACTCAGAAACATCCATGCAATGGAATATAACCAACTCAGCAATAAAAAGAAACAAACTACTGGCATCAACAACTTGGATATAGCTCAAAAGCAGAAAGCTAAGTGAAAAAAGCCTGAAATTTTTGCATAATATATTCCATTTATATTACATTCTCAAAAAGATAAAATTATAGCGATGAAGAATGACCAGTGGTTGCCAGAGGTAGAGGCAGGGGAAAAGTATGACTAAAAAGACACTAGTTAGTTTTTTTGGAATGATAGAACTGCTTAATATCCTCACTGTGGTAACAATTAAGTGACTATATACATTTGTATAATACATGTTAAAATTCAAAAAAACTAGCCAATATCAAATACCACAATGCCAAAAAAAAAAGACCAATTTTATTGTATGGTAATAAAAAAAAAAAAACTATCTACTCATATGGTAGGAACATAACATATAAAAAATATTTTCTGAAAGAATTATAAGAGAACATGTATTATAAAATCCCTACTTTGTACTGATTTATGGTTTACTTTGATACTAAGTCCAAGACTGATTTTGTAGAATTGTTCTGTGGGCTTTTGAAGTAATGAGTTCTTCATCTAAAAGATTTGTTGACTAGGGGTCCTGCATGACCCAGTTGGTTAAACAACCAACTCTCAGTTTTGGCTCAGGTCATGATCTCAGGGTTGTGAGATGGAGCCCTGCATCGGTCAGACTCTGCACTCAGCACAGTCTGCTTAAGATTCTCTCTCTCTCTCTCTCTCCCTCTCCCTCCCTTTGCCCCTCCCTTCCCAGGCTCTCTTTCTCTCTCTCAATAAATCTTACAAAAAAAAAGAGAAAAAAAGACTTGTTGATTAAGGTGGGCCTGGCTAGGTCTGTCAATAGAACATGTAACTCGTGATCTTGGAGTTGCACGTTTGAGCCCCAAAATGGGTGTAGGATTCCTTAAAATTGTTAAATAAACAAACAAACAAACAAACAAATAAATAAAATGTGTTGGTTGTGTTATTCTTTTTCCCTATGGTCTCACTTATGTCTTTGGGATCTATTTAATTATGAAAGAGATGTAACAAATCTCCTAAGGTAATTGTATTTTCATCAAATTCTCTTTATGTTTTGAACAGATTTTGCTGTCACAAAGAGCATCTAGGTTTGGTGCCTACTTGTTATAACTGTTACAGCTACTTTGTTAGGAATTAATTGGGCCTTTCATTATTACATACTGTCCTATTTCATTATATCCAGTACATTAGTCTTGAATTCTACTTTAAACTACATTATATTACCACCTCTGCTTTAGTATTGCTTGCATTTGCCTGGCCTACTCCTTTTTTTTTTTTTCCCCCTCAAACTTTCATTATTTAAGTACTCTTCAATTCCATCTGACAATGTAAATTATTAGGAGAATTGGACCTATTGACATTTATTTAACTGATATATTTTAATTCTGTTGCTTCCTTATGTTTAACATTCCATTCAAATTTGTGCTTGATTCTTTTTATTTCTGTATTACTATGTTGTGATTAAAAGAATACCAAGTTAGATGTTATGAAGCTGGGTTTAGTCTCAGCTTTCTTACTGAGGTCTGGATAGGCAAGAGCTCAACCTGTTTAAGTAGGTTTCCCCCTTCTCATCAAGAAATATAAAAATTCCTGCTTCACCTGCTACTTTATTTTGGAAGAGGGAATAGAGAATATCAGTGTAGGGAGACATCAGGAGGGATACTATGAAAGCTTAAGGATCCAGTGGAGAAAATATTATGACAACCTAGATTCCCCAAATTTGAGTTTACAAACTTTGAAAGTATCAACAATGAAAAGAGGTAGGTGCTCTGCTACCCCAGGGGACAGAGTAACTAGTTTTAAGAGTTGAGAAGGAAGGGAAGGGGGTGAAAAATGACATACAAAACCTTATGAAGATTAAAGTCTGGGAGATGAAGAATAATCTGGGAGTCCAGGGCTTTTTGTAATGACTACTTACAGAGAGACAAGCAACAGCAAGACAAAAAAATATTTGGAGAGTAAAGGGGGGGAGGGGGTTGAGAAAGGCTGGCTGAATTCCGAAGACTGAAATTTGAATCCTGCTGATGGATGTGGGGCTGGCAGAGGGTGGGATGGTCTTATTCCAAACAAATATCATTATCCAATAAAGAAGAAATTAAATGACCACAAAATAACTTGGAAATTAAGAAACAAATGAATTTCTGAATCAAAAATTTCAAATATATCCAAAGAGCAATGAAAAAAGAAATACACCCTACCAAAACCTATGGGGCACTTGTTCTTAGAGGACACCTTGAGTAAGGACTAAAAAGAAGGGAACACTTATCTTAAGAAATTAACAAAATAAACCAAAAGAAAAGTAGGAAGGGGGGAAGGAAAGAAATGAAGCAATTTCTCAAACAATTAAATAAATATATTCCTCAGGATACCAGGGTGGCTCAGTTGGTTAAGTATCCAAATCTTGATTTTGGCTCAGGTCATGATCTCAGAGTCATGAGATCAAGCCCCAAACCAGGCTCTTCACTGAGCCTGACTGAGATTTTCTTTCTCTCCCTCTCCCTCTGGTTCTACCCTACTTGTGTGTGCACATGCTCTCTCTCTCTCAAATAAATAAAATCTTAAAATAAAAAGAATTTCTTTAAATTTTCTAATTTAAATAGATTTTCTAATGTTTTAATTTGAAATAAGTATTACTTGAAGTACTTTTTATGCTCAAAGGTCACCTAAAACAAGATTTTTAAAACCTTTAAAAAAATAAAAACTAAAAAACTTTAACATGAAGCAAATTCTGCCTATTTAATCAGATTATATAAAATCGGTTACACTAATTTCTACAAGGATCTACTCTCCATGCTTAAATTTCAGTTTTATCTATGCAGCTGATTAAAGTACCACCTTAAGGACCTCCCATAGCAGAAAAAGAAACCCGGTACCTTTTTCTTTTTTCCCCAAACACTCTCATGCAACAAATAAAAAACCCAGTCAAAATATTCTTCAATTGTTGTGTATTTACTTTTATGTCAGAATCATCTTGCATTTTACCTTTAAATATTTGTTGTTTCATTCTATTTCTTCTTCTGAGATTGAAATATACATATGTGCTGAATCTCCTTTCCTGATTTCCACATCATTTTCTGTGTGTTTTAACATCTTTATTCATTTTGGTAAATTCTACCCACTTTCTCCATTTCTAGCTTCTATTGTGCTTTTATTTTGTTTTTCAGTCTCCACTGTTCCTTGTGATCCTTCCAATTTCAGTGATGGTTTTATTTTCTTACTTTATTTTTCTTTCTGCTCAGTCAGCTTACATTGCATTTTCTCATGCAGTCACACTATCTCTTCCCTGACCTCTTATATATCATTGCTTTGTGCTCTCAGTGGTAAATACTTTCAAAAAGTGTTTCAAATTCATAGCAAATCAGCTGGGCATGATTTTCATTTCCTTTACAGAAATATTTCTTTCTGCTGAGTATTCTTCAACTCTTTCTTGTTCTTCTGCTACTTTCTTCCTTTTTGATTCTTGAATGGGGAGGGAGGGGCTTTAAGCTGAAATCCTTTTGATAATTCATCTTTAGAGGTAAGGTTGTTTTGGACAAGCTATTTGTAAGAGGTTCATGCAGAAGGCTATAGTGGTTCCAATTCCTGACCAGCAAAACTTTGTCTTGATTCAGGGTTTTATAGGAGAATCCTGAAGGGTTTTTTGTTTTGTTCTTTTTGTACTTCTCAACAGCCAATGGAGACAGGCAGCCTTGAAGTTTTCACAATGCAAAGACATCCCTTCCCCTCCTGCTACAGAGAGGGACAAATGCAAAAATGGCTTGTTCCTATGATTCTTTGTTTGGCTTCCCCTCCTCCTTTGAGTCTGAGAATCAAACCAGGTGCAGGGAAGCCCCTGCCATTAGCTTAAAAAACCATTTTGCTTTTGCAAACAAGGGATTTAGGCTTTGCATCTCCAGGTGGGCCTCTCAGATTCACGAAGCATCTCTGGCTGGTTCTAAGCTCTGCAGCTGTGGCATCTTCACCCTCCTTCTTCCCAAATGCATCCTGCTTATGCTACTACTTTTGGCAGCCATTCCACCTATTCCCCACCTGGCCTGGGGTTTTTAGCTTTACTTCTAGTTCAGTGGAATATGGGGCTTGTGTTTTACGTTTTCCCTCTCTTTGTTGTTATTTTGGCTAACTGCCAGAAAGCAGAAAAAAAAAAAAATGCCAGCTTTACTGTACCATCCTCAGACTCAAAACTCAACAATTATGTTAAAAGAATATTTTATACAAGATAGAAATGTCTCACTATATTCCTGAAAGATAGACGTGTGCTTTCCTTACTACTTTACGTAAAATAGTAATTTTCCACAAAACATTAATTTTTACAGGGCCATTAGCAAATGAGTTAATTGTTTTTATTTTAAAAACTCATGTGTGTATAAGTTATAACTAAGGCAGAAAATAATCTGATGTCTAAATGTAAAAGATATTTTTCAAGACCCAGGGTCCATTTGGGAAACAAATTATGTATATCCTAATCAGTATAGCACAATCTTAGTACTGGTTTTTAAAGCAGACAAAGCCTTTTTAAAAATAAAGACAATATATAATTTGTCATGTCCAAGTCCTCGGATTTCATTTGGGTTTAAAATGAAGAAATACCTTTACATTACATATTGATCATTCCCTTAAGTACAATTTTAACGGTAGGCAAATTCATTTTCCTGCCAGTTCCTACTCTTCTACTCCTCGCCATCCACTGTGAGGCATGTACTGAGTGAAATAAAGTTTTTTGTTTGTTTGTTTGTTTAAGGAATAATATACCAAAGCCAAATTAAAGCAGATTTCAAACTACTAGTGTTTTAAATGATTCCTTTTCACACATAAATGTAAGTCTGTAAATATTAATATGCCACACAAAAAGCTAAGTAAACATTTAGAGGCACTAGGAGTTTATACTGAAGAAAGAAAGAAGACCTCTTCCTGGCAGAATTCTAAGTAAGAAATGTAGATGGAATGATGAGATTTTAAAAAATCACCATCTGACAACCACCACAGAATGACAGGATGATACTTTAAAGAAATTTGGCATATATTACCTTAAGTAACCAAAGTCCCATCACCAATAATGGTACAAATATACACCATGCTCTGAGAAGCACTTTGTGGAATTCCTGCCAAAATACATAACCCAAATCTAAGCACAAAGATATATTTGACAGATGCAACTGAAGGATATTCTACATTATAATCGACCTGTATGTACTCTTCAAAAATGTCAAGGCCATAAAAGACATAGAAAGACCAAAGATCTGCCCGGGTTAAGACACTGAAGAGAAATGACAACTAAACTCAGTTGTGATCCTGAACTGGATCCTGACCAGAAATAGTTTTGGGTGTTTTGTTTTTGTTTTTGTTTTTTTTTTGCTAAATAAGACATTAGGGGGGAAATTAATGAAATCTGTCTGTATACAGTAAAATTGTATCCATGTTCACTCAGGAAATACACATTGAAGTATTTAGAGAGCTTTCTGTAATTTTACTCTGGGTTCAAAATTGTGTGGAGAGAGAGCATGATAAAGCATATGTGATAAATATTAACATCTGGGAACATACAAGAATTCTTGTACTATTTTTACAACTTTTCTCTACATATGAAATTATTTAGCATCTGGAAAAAAAGGGAAAAAAACAAATCCAAATAAATGAACACAAATAAATGAACATAATAAATGAAAACAAAACCAGTTAAAAGAACCTCTTTATTTTCCTTAATAATAATGCTAGGATCGTATTTAATACATTCTACTCATCAGATCATGAAATTTTAGAGCTGTAAGAAAAATGTATTATCTCTCAACAAAACTCTGCCATTTATAGGTGGAAACCGTGAAGTTAAAGGACTTCCTCAAGATCTTGCCAACTGGTTCAAGGCAGAGCCAAGGCTACTATCCTGCTCTGACTCAGCTCTTTCACATTGCAAGCTGTCTCTGAATACCTTTATATTGTCATCTACTCTATAAACATGTGATACACCAACATATTTAGCTCAATCTTCTCTTATATTCTAGTAAGCTCATGTGGCAAACCACTTTCAGGCGATCTAAATCTCATCTTAAAAAGGCATTTAAGGGATCCCTGGGTGGCGCAGCGGTTTAGCGCCTGCCTTTGGCCCAGGGAGCCATCCTGGAGATCCGGGATCGAATCCCACGTCGGGTTCCCGGTGCATGGAGCCTGCTTCTCCCTCTGCCTGTGACTCTGCCTCTCTCTCTCTCTCACTGTGTGCCTACCATAAGTAAATAAAAAAAATAAAAAAATAAAAAAAAGGCATTTAAGTATTACTGCTCCTAAAAATCTTCAGTAACTAATATCGATAAACATGTTGAGTTCAGAATTATGCAGGATACTGTAGCAAATGCTAAAAACACAATATTAACACACTATAGTATTAAGTGATACTGTTAGGTCCATGATGATAGATACCAAGTCTACATTATTCATCATTACAACTCCAACCCTTAGGACAGTACCTGACATACAATAAATATTCAGATAATTGCTAAGTAAAAGACAATCCATAGTACAAGAAAGAAATCTATGTACAGATTAATCATAATCATAATACCCACAGTGCTAACCAAGTGTCATGAAACAACAAATAAGTTATTTTTGCTTGGTGATCTACAAAGGCTCCAGAAACTTAATGAAACCAAAGCTAAGTCTTACAAGACAAATAATTCGACAGACTTGGAAGCAATGGGGTGGTGAGAGGGAGGGTAGAAGGAATTAGATAAAAGACTGAAGGCTAGAAAATATGTGGTATTTCTATTGAATTTTTAAACATAGGCTTACCTATCGCTGCTGCAAGTTCTGGATCGAAAATATCTGTGAACCTCAAGAGCAGGCTAAAGAGATGTTTAAACGACAGATTAGAAATTTGTCTTTAACCATTTGGCAAAACGTTCATGATTATATTTTGTCACAAATTAGACACAGGTAAAAATAGCTGATGTAGGTCTGCTCACATGAATAATGCCTCACTGCAGAAATACAGAGAGGAATTAAATTATTGGAAGGCAATAAAAGAATCCCAAGAGCAAAGAAGTTTCCTTAACGTATTCCCCATACTCCCCTACATAATTCTCAACTGTGAAAAGATTTGGGTTTCACGGGGTGCCTGGGTGGCTCGATCCGTTAGCCATCTGCCTTCAGCTCAGGTTATGATCTCAAGGTCCTGGGACCCAGACCCAAGTGGGGTTCTCTGCTCAGCGGTGAGTATGCTTTTCTCTCTTACTCTTCCTCTGTACTCTCCCTCTCTCTGTCACTCTCTCTTCTCAAACAAATAAAATTAAAAAAAAAAAAAAAGATTTAAGCTTGATTTTGGTTTTTAACTATAAATGTATGTCCTTGTGAGAAAATAGTAGCAACACGTCATACTGCGATGTGGACAAAAGAGGGGAAAATAAGTCTCTTGGAATGCAACAAGCTAATTTTGTGTTTAAATCTCCACTCTGAATTCAAGTATAAACAGAAAGCTGTAGACTGATAAACAGAAAGGGTAGACTGACCACACAATAGATAGCCAGAGTAAGTACAATCTGGCAAATGCTAGGCAGGGTGAATGCAAAAGTAGGCAATAGGGAGCTCCCGAAAGCTTTTTTTTAAAAACAGAATTCTTGACAAAAACTGTTCTACATTTTAATGCCAGCAAAAAAAATGCCAGCAAGAAAATTAACAAAACACAACTGCCATGGTTATGGTGAAAGATAAGGACTAAACCTAAGAAATGGTAAACAAAATAGAAAGAGATGAGAAATGAAAATAATAGCAAAAGACACATATGAGTACTCTAAGATTTCATATCTCCCAGAATTATTTATTTATTATAAGGCAGAAGGGTCAGTTATTAGAAGCTCTTCAAAAATACAATCTAAGCTTCTATTAAAGCCCTAAATTTATCAAATTAATCCATTTTCTCTCACATTATCTCCTACAATAGGACAAGACTGTTCTATCGACCTGTATGCATTAATAATAACAAGGAAATAGCTATCAGATGTCTGAAATGAAAAAAAAAAAAGTATGAATTTTTGCTGCTAGAGGTTTTTTTTTTTTTTTTGTCCAGAGTATACTGCAACACATAATGGCCTTTTGGTATTCAAAAGCTGGTGTCTGGGACACCTGGGTGGCTCAGTGGTTGAGTGTCTGCCTTCCTAGAGTCCCACATTGGGCTCCCTGCATGGAGCCTGCTTCTCCCTCTGCCTATGTCTCTGCCTCTCTCTGTCTCTCATGAATAAATAAATAAAATCTTAAAAAAAAAAAAAAAGCCGGTGTCATTAATTGTATTGAAGGGTTAACTCTCCCTTTCTTGGTTTTGCTTTCTTGTGTTTCCGATGAAACCAGCATCATAAAAGTAAAATAAATAGATTTTCTACTTAACATTGAACCCTCTTGATTATAACTTTGCTTACTTCTAACATGAGTTAGGTGACCGCACTAACAAGAATCTTAAGACTGCACTTGTAAAAATGTTCTCTCCCCAACATGAAGTTTTTAAATTCATAAAAGTCAAGACTTCACATTTTAAGAATGGAAAAGGTATGTATCCGTACTCAGTTACTACAAAGACTCCGTTACAAAAACAAAAGAAACTTGCAGAGTAGTAGTGGTAGTAAAAATACCAGAATAATAAAATAACAATGGTATTGGCTATTATTTATTGGACAGTAACAACGTGCCAGACATTTGAACCAGTGGTTCTTCTTACAGAATTGCTAATCCTTCCAATAACCCTTGTCATTAAAGGTACTTTGTCAGAAAACCAGGGAACTGATATGGTACAAAACAACAAATTTTAATACCAGCTCTGAATATAAGCAGGTCATGGCAAGGGATACATTGTTAGCTGGAAATGTATTCTAAACTCTATGTTATGCTTCTTCCTAGGCAGAGAGTCTACTTCTCTATTAAGACTTTTTAAAGACTCCACAACCAGAAAGTGATTAAAAACCAATGCTATTTATGCGTTCATATTTTCAAAGTTAGAGGAGAAAAATACTCACCATGCAGAGCTACAGATGGAAGGAGTAACTACCAGTTAGAGGAAATTAAATTTGTAATAAACAGTGCGATCATAACTAGTCTGCATTCTTAATTTACAAATGAAGTTGGCCAAAAAGGATGGGGATACAGAGACATAGGAGGGACAGCAATTTAGGTAACGGAAGGTCTCTAAACCCCTTCCAGTTTCTGAAACACTTTGCTAGTTCTTTTTTTTTTTTTTTTTTTTTTAAGATTTTACTTATTTATTCATGATAGACATAAAGAGAGAGAAAGAGTCAGAGACACAAGGCAGAGAGAGAAGCAAGCTCCATGAGGGACCCCGACGCGGGACTCGATCCCAGGGCTCCAGGATCGCGCCCCAGACCAAAGGCAGGCGACGAACCGCTGAGCCACCCAGGGATCCCCATTTTGCCAATTCTTTACTTCACCATGGCTCAAAGCATCTTATACATTTAACATTAGATAAGGTTTGAGGGATTTTTATTCCAACCTCATTTTTCAAATGAAGAAATGAAGGCCTAGAACATTCAAGTATCGCAAAAAAGGTCACATAAGTGGCAGCACCAGTTTCATAATCTGGATCTCCTGGCTGCTACCACTCACGTTGATCAAACTCCAACAGTCTGAAATAAACTGGAAAAATAACCTACTAATTTGAATTAGTTAAGATATCCTTTGTTGTGCAACAATACAAATGACATTTCACTTCCACTAACTCTAGATCTGTAAAGAAATATAAACTTATTGGTCAGAACAATTATTAAAGACTGCATCCACGACAAATGTTTTTGTACTAACTCAAAAAGCACAGGCTTCTATCTTAGTAGAGCCATTTGTTCTCCAGGTACCCAGAAAGAATAAGTATTCAACGTTGTTTCCCATAGCACAGCACAGGTGCCAATAATGCATATCTAGCTAGAAAAGTAAGCCAACTTTCTCCCTGACCACAACTCTTTCTTTCTTTCTTTTTTTTTTTTTTTTACAACCCTTTCTTGAAAGAGGTAAAGGTATTAAAATTTGGCAGTGAGCAGCTGAAAATTCATTAAGTACTGAGAAAAATTTGGAGCAGATTAGATCCAAACATGTTTGTCTAAGGGAAGGGTCTAAGGAATCTAATAAATCCACTTAGCAGATCTGATGCTAGAGAAAGAACCTCAATTATGTAAACACTCTATAAACCTTCCAGAAAAGTTTAACACAACTTAACCAGTCATCCACCGGATACATTTAGGAAAATGTTGCCAACCAAAAATTGTATTGGGTTGAACTATATGAAATGACAGTCAACCATTCCTGACTTCAGAATCAGCAATTTCATATGCCTTAACCTACATGAGAGTCACATCTCAAGAAAAAAAAAAAAAAAAAGGTCACAGGGCTATAGAAGTCCTATTAAGACAATGTTCAATATAGCAACTTTTTAACCCTCAAATATAATAGATGGTGATCGTGAAAATTACTCAGTCCTTTAAATAATGCACACACACACACACACACACACACTCCCCATACTACTATGCTAGCCCACAGTGTTTCATTAATTTATTCCTTGTTATGTACAAATCTTTCACTCCAAAATACGCTGTACTTAATATATTTAAATGAGAAAAATTAGAAAATATATTGTCATACTTTAAAAATATATAAAACTACAAAAAGAATGTATTACAGAATAAAATCTGAAATCCTTACGCATCTACAAAAGTAAAACTTGATGAAGTGATTTGAACTTCTGGAACTGAATACTGTTTAAAAACCAGGACAGCCTCGACTACTAGGAATAACAATAATAATAATAATAGCCAGATGGCAAGGGTAACTTTACCTGGAGAACTCTAAGGCTTCAGGGATATCACAAGTGCTTGCAACACCCACTGCTCGAGCTCCACTGCTCTCACCTGATCTCAACTCGAACTCCTGCCAATTATAATTTTCCCTCAAGAAAAAGCCAAGAAAAGAAACAACATACTAATTTGTTCCTTGACCTCTCTGTGCTGTGGCAGAATGCGGAGTAAAACAATTACCCTTTATTCTCAACGGTGGTCCCAGCTTAAACTCACAGCATCTTGGACTACAGTAAATTACTCCAGTAGTCAGAAGACCACAGGGTTCTTTCACAAGCGGACTCCGAAAAGCACGGGGGGTGGGGCACCCAAGCAGGCCAGGAACGTGACCTAGGGCGTCACGAAACGTTCTGCGTGGAACACTACGTATTCAGAGAAAGTCTGACAGAAAGCAAAGGACTGAAGTTACAGCTCCACTCGCGGGCTGACGGCGAGCCTGAGCGCCCCCCTGCCCCGCCCGCCGCCAGCCCAGACTCGGGCCCACACCCGCCCGCCGCGCCCGAGGCTGCTCGGCAGCAACCCGCCGGCGGAGCCGAGCGGCGGCCCTCGGAACTGTTCTTTATCTGGTACAACAGGAGGGGAAACGTATCCAGACGAGTCGGGCCTGCCAGAGGCCGACACCCAGGCGGGCGTGGCGGGTGGCGGGGGGCGGGGGGCGGGGGGCCGGCCGGGGCCGGGCCGGGGCCGCGGGCCGCGCCGCCGACAGGCCTGGGAGCACGCGCGGAGCCCGCCCCCCGGCCCGCACCTGCCGCTGCCTTTACCGTTCCGGAGCCGCCCAGCACACAGCCGCCACGGCGGCAGAAAGCCCGCTGCCCTCGTCACCGCCCGCAGACCCGCCTCACCTGGACTTGCCCACGCCACTCTCGCCGATGTTGACGACCTTCAGGGTAGTCAGCACGTCCCCCTCCATCCTGACCCTGCTCCGCTCTGAGCCCAGCCGGCCTCCCGGGTCCGGCTCTCAACCCTTCCCCCGGGCGCGGTGGCCGCGCATGCGCAGCGCTGCGCACCTGAAACCTTCCTTCTACCCGGGCTGTTTAGGTTGCACAAGCGCCGGTCTCCCCGGTTCCGCCTTGAGGAAGCTCCGCATCTGCGCAAACTCAGAGTCTCCGGCGTCTTTCCGGAGTGATTAATCAGCCTTTGCGCAAGCGCGGATGGGAAGACCCGCGAGTGATCTCACCCTCCTTTTGTAGGCTGTCGCTCCTCCCCTGCCCTAACCTAAACTCTGTTCTACAGAGAGGACTCGGGGCTTCCCTGTTCTTGGTGCTATGGTATCAGTGCCCTCTGGGTCCCACGCCAGCTGGCTGGAACCTGCTCTGGCTTCATTCCTGCCAGCCTCATTTCTTGGGGGCTGTATCTTATTCTTTTTATGTTCTGAGATAATTCTTGGAACAACCTGGGTCTGTATCTAATACTCCCACTGTCCCCATTCCAAAGCAAGCGTGTGTGTGTCCTCTTCCTTGAGATCAGGTTCTCTTTATTCATAAACTGAACTGAATCTGTCCACTTTTATTAGTTTTGCTCTTTTATAGGTAGAACATTTTCCCAAGCTTCTATCTATGATACTTTTTATAACTGCTTTCTCCCTTAATGCATTGACTTAGCATTTCATTACAAAAATAATAAGTAATAGTGAGAGCACCGTTTTTTCTTGTTCCCAATTTTAAGAATAGCTATAGAATTTCACCTATTGTTTGTTATTTCCCATGACTTATTAATGCAATGTAACATATTAGTGAATTTTGCTATATTATTCTATGCTGAGATAAAGCTTGATTGATTTTGGCAAATTATTCTGGCAAATTATTCCTTTATACACTGTTCAGTTATATTCTCTGGCACATTATTTATGAGTTTGCATATATAAATATATTCCTCAGTGAGACTGAGATATATTTCCTATAAGTCACTTTCACTTAGAGAAATTAATTAATTATTAATTTTTTGAGAGAAAGAGCAAGCACAGTGGGGAGGAGTGGAGAGAGAGAGAATATCAAGTAGGTTCCACACCCAGCACAGAGTCCGGAGGTGGGGGATGATCTCATGACCTTGAGACCAGTGGTTCACTTTATTACGAATATTTTCTTCACTGTGACTTAGTATAATATGTATATGCAATTAGAGTAATGATTACCAAACATTTTGACAAGTACAGAAAATAGTAGTTAATGTTTTGCATCTGCTACATGGTATGTCACCAAAAGAACCATTGATTCTGCAGAATAAGGAAACACCTACACAAAGTACATGACAGAAATATGAATGTCTAATGAATTTATTTTAATATTTGCTTACACATTTTTATAAAAGTTACCCTATGTTGTTTAAATTACCTGTTACCAAAATTAGTGCCTGAACGTTGTCATTTCCAGAGCTTAACTCTGGAAACCATTTTAAAATTGTAATCATTTTATTTCTGTAAAATGTATCATCCTTCATTTCTAAATATCTAATTTCTAAAATTAAAGAGCTCTGAGATCTCTTCCTTATAACAGCTTTAGTGGTGCTGTTTTGTTTGGTAGACTCAAGTCCTACCAAGAGAGAAAACCAAGAATTATATCTAATGACCTCAAATTCAGACTATAGACTGCAGAAGGAGAAGGCAGACTGCTCATACCTTCAGTCTGCAGCCCTGGAAAGCACTGCAGATCATCAGTGTTGTAAGAGCTTGCTGCAGGGTGTAGGGACCCATCGGTCCCTATCCTTCCCAAAGATTGTGCTGAGGGAAGACACCTCAATCAGGACAACACTGGAAAGTCTAAGAAACTGCCCAGATGAGTCTATGTCACCAAACTGCCACAAAAATTGAGATCAGAAACGCATAACCAAAACAATTGTTCTATACGTTATAAATATTGGCATAGTTATTTTGTTGTATATTGGGTATTTATTGAGTTTGCACAAAGTGCTAGCACTGTTTGACACTCCTTAGAAGCAGGTACTCTGGTTGGTTCCCATTTAACTTGTCCAAGGTTACACACTCAAGATGGTGCCCAGTTGGGAGGTGAACACAGGCACCTGACTACAGAGCTCATAACACTAACTGGTGCACAATGCTACCTCCGAATAACTGAATGTGAAGGGCTAGATTTATTGGTACAAATGACACAAACACAACTTTGTGTCTTCTTTCCCTAGGTTATATTATTAAGGATTTAACAACCTTTCTAGCTTTATATTTTTTGAGTCTTATATCACTGTTTACAGGCTCTGGTTTATCACAAGTACTATTTCATGTGCAAATTCCACATAGTAAAAATTTTTTAAAATAGGACTTAAATCACAAAGCTGTCCCATTTGTAGTACTAGCAAAATGAGTATCAAAGAATCTGCTCTGCTCTCAAAATGCTAAGTCAAACATGAACCCCATAGAGTCATGGCTCCCCCAAACAGGCAAAACCATGAGCATATGTGCACATACACAATTTCCCTGAGAAAAGGTCACATGGCTTTTATCAAATACTCTCACCTTAAAACATGAAGAACCACTACACTAAAATCTCTTAAAATGTAAGACTGTGACTTCTCATATAACTTTATTATATAGGAAGAAAGTTAATCCATAAAAACAACCTTGGCTGTGATATATTTTCATGGTAATGTAATAAGTTGGTATTGTGACTCATTCGAAAGCAAAGTTAGAGAAAAATTGAAAATTTCTGCAGTAAGGTTTACAATGAACAACTATGTTAAAAGAAGAAAGCAACATTAAGTGGGTACAGTGTTAACTGTTTCATCAATATGTGAGCTAGAGTGTCTGAATTATCTTTCCTTCACTTATTCCTGAAGGGAAAAGAACAAATGGCTCTATTAGTTTACGATACCTCCCTATAAGAGTGACAGAACTGAATTAACATTTTAGAGATTATCTTTCTGTAGCTTCCGCATTTGAGTTTTTTCTTTTTTTTTTTAAGATTTTATTTATTTGTTTATGAAAAATACAGAGAGAGAGGCAGAGACACAGGCAGAGGGAGAAGCAGGTTCCATGCAGGGAGCCTAATGTGGGACTCGATCCTGGGACTCCAGGATTATGCCCTGGGTCAAAGGCAGGTGTTAAACCGCTGAACCACCCAGGGATCCCCACATTTGAGTTCAAATGTATGTTACAACAGGAATTAAAAACATCAACTTTTATTGACAATATAATGCAATCACTTGAAATCTTAGATAAAAAGCACTTAATGTGTATTTGTTACTGAAAAGCAGATATTTTTGAGGCACCTGGATGGCTCTGTCAGTTAAGCATCTGCCTTCAGCTCATGTCATGATCTTGGAGTCCTGGGATCAGTGGGATCAGCTCAGTGGGGGGCCTGCTTCTCCCTCTCTCTGTTGCTCTCCCTGTTTGTGTTTTCTCTTGTTCTCTCAAATGAATCAATGAAATATTTTTTTAAAGATTTTTTAGAAATACAACCATGAATGACCTGTATCCTCAATACTATTTTGCAGATTGGAGCAGGGAAAGTGAAAAAGAAGAGAATTAAAGCTTACCCACATCACATATTCCCCTGTTAGTACACAAACACATTACAGCAAAGCAATATAATAATTTTACCCAAACTTGATATCTTTTCTCTTTGTGCAGCAGATGAGGATACATCATTCTATAGTGTAATAAGGAAATTTCTTTTGAACTGTACAACATGTGCTTTTACTGATTTTTATGTGACAGAGTTAGGAATTTAGTCTGTTCTCTTTTTTTAAATTTTTTGTGTGAGAGAGAGAGATAGTGCTTGCATGCATGGGCATGTACTTGCTAGCAAGGAGGAGGGGAGGGGTCACAGCAGTGGGAAAGAATGTTAAGTAGATCTCACACTGAGCTTTGATCCCAATGTGGGACTCAATCTCACAACCCTGAGATCATGACTTTGTGACCATGATCCAAGGCAAAATCGAGAGTCCAACTCCTAACTGACTGAGGCACTCAGGCACCCCAGGGATTTAATGTGTTTTAAGAGTTAGCAAATACAAGGATTCCATCCTTCAAGTTGGAAGAAACAAAACAGAATTCACATTCTTGTTATATTATCACTATATAATGGAAGTGTTTGAACCTAAGTCTGTCAATACACCCCAGTAAGTTGAATGACATCCATTATCCAGGAATTGCTGTGCTTACTTTTGTTTGTTTTGTTTTTCTAAGATTTTATTTATTTATTCGAGAGAGAGAGAGCGGCAGACACACAGGCAGAAGGAGAAGCAGGCTCCGTGCAGGGAGCCCAATGTGAGACTCGATCCCAGTACTCTGGGATCATGCCCTGAGCCAAAGGCAGACGCTCAACCACTGAGCCACCCAAGCATCCTTGTTTTGTTTTTAGATTTATTAGAGAGAGAGAGAGAGAGAGAGAACGGGGGCGGGGAAGGCAGAAAGAGAGGGAGAAAAAGAATCTCAAGAAGGCTCCATGCTCATTGGCTCAAATCATGACCCTGAGATTAGGACCTGAGCCAAAATCAAGAGTCAAATGTTCAACAGACTGAGCCACCCAAGAAAGCTCCAAGTATGCTTTAATCTTAATAATGGATGAAAGGCAATAAAGAAAGGAACTTTGTAGCAATGTAAACAAGGAAAGTTTTTTTTTCCAAACTAGACTACAATATTTGGTCCTGAAAATACATTTAATATTTGTTGAACATTCAACATAAAAATACTTACAATGTATCCCTGAGACATCACCTTGTTTTGGAAACTTATTCCAGAAGCGAAGACAAAGAACATGGGGGAGGGGAATCTAATCCACAAACAAAAGTGGTTGATGGGAAAAACATGCAGTGCATCAATAGGAACCCAGAGCCAATTAAATTTTGGTCCAAGAGTCAATTGAGATTCATGATAAAGCAGCCAAAGAATTACTTTTATCCTTATTGTAGAAACAGACATTTGAATTAGGGCTCACTTGAATAAGAAAACGCAATCACACGTCTACTTTTAAGAATTTAAGTCCAGGGGGTATATGCAATCTTTAAATACAGCTCTTATTATCAATGGAAATCACAGCAGAAATCTACCAGCTGTCCTCCTAATCCCCAAACTAGATTGATAAATGTTTTGAAATTTTACAGTCCATTTTCTCTGATACTGATTTTGCATTCTTAATCACTTCTCCAGAAACTCTACTTCTGCTAATTAAGCATCCTAATAAAAATGTATGAACACATATACATGAACACACATCTTATTCTTCCTTAGCTTTTCTCTCAGCCTCTGAGCCCACATTTTTTAAACATTTCCTTAGAGCTTCCTTTTATTACATCGTCCATAACAAGACACCTGCTATTCTTTCCTTTGTAACTTTTAGCAATTTAACGGCACCATGTGTGAATATGGTTGAGAAAAAGGGTATAGGGTATTGTTAAAATTATTTTTTGTTGTTTTTTTCAAGTTCTAGATTATTAATCAAGTCATTTATTTCAATTCTCATTATTATTATTTAAGACGAAGGTATGGTTTTTTCCAAAGTTATTGGCAAATTAACTTAAATCCTCCCCAAAATATTTAATGGTAATCCAGTGCAGAGATAAAATCAAGATTATGAACACTCTTCTACCTTCCCTCTTACCCCAAATTCCTAGAAATGACAGGGAAACGATTAAAATATATAACAGTGCTGGAAAGCAAGAGAGAAGAAAAACTTTTGAGGCGTTTCTAAGAGACAGAAAGGAGATAGAAGTGGTGGAGGAAACAGCCATGGGAAAAACACAGAGGAAAAAACTGCTGAGAAACTGGATGCTCTGCAATTTCTAAACTCAGAGGAGATGGGTGCAAGAGGGATGAGAGATGGATGGAGCCCCTTCCTCCTTCTGCAAAGACCCTCCTCCCCATTGTCAAGGAGCAAGTAGCTGAAGCATTTGCTCTAGGCTGGAGAAGTGTGTGTAGACAATTCAGCTGCCCTTTGCAAACGGTGAACAAAGCAATCCTTCCTAAGGCTATGAATACCTACCATTCCTCATTTGGTAACACATCCTATTCCTTCTCCCCATCACTGGAGACATCTCAACAAATACAGTACCCAAACCCAGAACTGCCAAATATATGAGGAAAATAAGTATCATAAAAGAGATGTTCCAAACTTCATGAACAGAACCTAATACAAGAGGGAAAAAATGCTCAGTAGAAGGCCTTTTTTTTTTTATGGTGAAAAAATTTATATTTAGATTTATAGCCGGCTGGACTCAGTTTAGATGATCCCAATTTTGTTGGCAACATCCAAAGCATCATAGTCAGGAGCCAGTCGAACATATGCTTTCTTCTCTCCATCAGGCCTGATCAAGGTGTTGACCTTGGCCACATCAATGTCATAGAGCTTCTTCACAGCCTGTTTGATCTGGTGCTTATTGGCCTTGACATCCACAATGAACACAAGTGTGTTGTTGTCTTCTATTTTCTTCATGGCTGACTCAGTAGTTAAGGGGAACTTGATGATGGCATAGTGATCAAGCTTGTTTCTCCTGGGGGCGCTCTTTTGAGGATATTTTGGCTGCCTTTGGAGACGCAAGGTCTTGGGTCCTCGGAATGTAGGTGACGTGCGGATCTTCTTTTTTTTGTGACTGTGCACGCCTTTCAGCACCGCTTTCTTAGCTTTCAAGCCTTTGCTTTGGCTTCAGCTTTGGGAGGGGCAGGGGCTTCCTACTTCGCCTTCGGTGCCATCTTAGTGAAAGGGGCCTTAATAGAAGGCCTTAATAGAAGTGAAATTAATATCCTCAGAAGAACATCATAACTATGAAAAAAAGAACAGGTCTTATAAAAATACAATTTTAGATCTTAAAAATAAAAAAGTTATTATTACAATAAAACTCAGTATATTGGCTGAATGATAGAATTGACACAACCAAAGAGCAAGTTAATAAGCTGATTACCCAGCTCTGAATGCAGTAACAGAATGAATGTATAGGAAGGATGACAAAAGTTGAAGCTTGAGAAGGGGGTGCCTGGGTGGTTCAACTAGTTAAATGTTCGACTTTTGGTTTCAGCTCAGATAATGATCTCAGGGTCACGAGCCCACATGTGGCACCAGTGCTCAGCACAGTCTGCCTGAGATATTCTCTCTCTCTCTCTCTCTTTGCCCATCCCCCTACTCTGTCTCTCAAATAAATACATCTTTTTTTTTTTAATTTTTATTTATTTATGATAGTCACAGAGAGAGAGAGAGAGAGAGAGAGAGGCAGAGACACAGGCAGAGGGAGAAGCAGGCTCCATGCACCGGGAGCCCGATGTGGGATTCGATCCCGGTCTCCAGGATCGCGCCCTGGGCCAAAGGCAGGCGCCAAACCGCTGCGCCACACAGGGATCCCTCAAATAAATACATCTTAAAAAAAAATTGAGGCTTGAGAGAAAGTCCCAGAAAATCCTGCATCTATCAAATATGAGTTCCAAGTTAAAAAGAGAAAGAGGACTGAAAAAAAAGTAATAAAAGTAATGACAGGAAAACATCAAAAGTGAGTATCCAGATTTAAAGGGATTATTAAAAATTAAGCAGGATGAAAAACAACCATAGATATTAAAGAGGTTCAAAACAAGTGTCCCCAAAGTGTGTCATTTGGGCACCTGGACCATTTTAAACTGAAAACAATCAAGACCCAGAAAACTCAGGAAAAATTCTTACTGCTCCCTTAACTACCTGAAAGAATTTAGACAGAGGCCTAGCCCAGAAAGACAACTATTATGAGGAATAATTTTTTTTTTTATTATTATTATTAGAGTTCAATTTGCCAACACAGAGAATAACACCCAGGGCTCATCCCATCAAGTGCCCCCCTCAGTGCCCATCACCCAGTCACCCCAACTCCCCACCCACCTCCCTTTCCATCACCCCTTGTTCATTTCCCAGAGTTAGGAGTCTCTCATGTTCTGTCTCCCTTTCTGATGTTTCCCACTCATTTTTCCTCCTTTAGGAATAATTTTTTTTTATCTGAGTGACAGGTCTGTATGGCAGGGCAAACATCTAACTGCCAAACATCTTTTTTCCTTATTGTCCTGTGAATCATCCTCCTCCCTTTGAAGCCCCAGGTCCCTGTCCCATTTCTTAGCTGATGATGGCATATAAAACGGAACTGCCCAGCTTGACCTTATGTCTCATATTCTTTTTTTTTCTGGCAGCAATAAATTTATTAAGTATTCCCCCCCAAAATATAAATACAAACCAGTAAAAACAAAAAGCAAAACAAACCATAAAACAGGCCTGAGGCCTGGAGCTGACAATAAAGCAGACACGATGGAGCTGACCTATGGTGGGAAAACAGGACCCACGTGGGTGGGGATGCTGTAAATACTGGAGGACAAACACTCGGGAGCCCTAGGGCGCTGTGACCAGAGCTGGTGGGGGCAAGGCTCGGGGCAGGGTCAATGGCAACATGGCTCTGGGGGACAGGCCTCTGGGCCACAGCGACAGCCTGGCTCTGCCCCTCCAGCTGCTTCACTTGGGGCCCTGAGCCTCGGCTCCTCCTGGTCATCTTCGTACATCTCGCCCTCCTCCTCGGCGTGGCATCCTGGTGCTGCTGGTACTCGGGCACCAGGTCGTTCACGTTGCTCTCGGCCTCGGTCAACTCCATCTCGTCCATGCCCTGGCCCGTGTCCCAGGGCAGGAAGGCCTTGCGCCGGAACATGGCTGTGAACCGCTCCAGATGCGCTTGAACAGCTCCTGGATGGCCGTGCCGTTGCCCATGAAGGTGCAGGACATCTGGAGCCCCGGGGTGGGATGTCACACACGGCTACCTTCACGCTGTTCGGGCTCCACTGGACGAAGTAGCTGCTGTTCTTGCTCTGGACGGCCAGCATCTGCGGTCCACCTCCTTCATGGACGTGCGCCCGCGGAAGACGGTGGCCACGGTCAGGTCGAGGCCACGGGGGGGCACAGGCAGCCGTCAGGTTCTTGGCATCGACCATCTGCTGAGTGAGCTCGGGCACCGTGAGCGCGCGGTCCTGCCGGCTGCCCCTCGCGGAGAGTGGGGCACAGCGGGGCACGGAGAGGTGCGGGCGGGGCAAGGGCACCATATTCACGGCCAGCTTGCGCGGGTCAGCGCTGAGTTGACCGGGGAAGCCGAGAGACTAGTGACGCCGCTCAGGGTGGCCGACACCGGACGGTTGCGGTCACCGTAGGTGGGCGTGGCCTCTTGAGTGCGGAAGCAGACGTCATGCAAAGCCTCACTGTCCATGCAGTAGGTCTCGTCCGTGTTCTCCACCAGCTGGTGCGGGGACAGCCTGGCGTTGTAGGGCTCCACCACTGTGTCCGACACCCTGGGCGAGGGCACCGCACTGAAGGTGTTCATGATGCGGTCGCGGGACTCCTCGCGCACCTTGCTGATGAGCAGTGTGCCCACCCAGGACCCTGTGCCCCCGCCGAGTGAGTGGGTCAGCTGGAAGCCCTGCAGGCAGTCGCAATTCTCACACTCCTTCCGCACCACATCCAGGACTGAGTCCACCAGTTCTGCACCCTCCGTGTAGTGACCTTTGCCCCAATTGTTGCCAGCCCCACTCTGACCAAAGATGAAGTTGTCAGGCCTGAAAAGATGCCCAAAGATGCCCAGACCGGACGCTGTCCAAGGTTCCAGGCTCAAGGTCCACCCGAATGGCCCGAGGCACATATGAGAAGAGGCCTCGTTGTAGTAGACGCTGATGCGTTCCAGCTGCAGGTCTGAGTCGCCCACATAGTTGCCACTGGGGTCTATACAGTGCTCATCACTGATGACCTCCCAGAACTTGGCTCCGATCTGGTTGCCGCACTGGCTGGCGTGGATGTGCACGATCTCCCTCATGCTCGGTGCGTGTGGCGGGCGGCTGCAGTACACACGTGGACGGGTTGGGGCTGGCTGCGGATATGTCTCATATTCTTACAGCCCCTCTCATACATATGTAATCAAATTTGTTTTCTCCTATTAATCTATCATAAGTTAATTCAATTATGAAACCAGTCAAATAACCTTGAAGAGTAGAAGGAATTTTTTTTCTCCCCAATAATATGTTCTTATGAGATGAAAAGAAGAATAATATCTTAAAAGCTTTCAAAGAAGAAATATAATTATCTGCAAAGAACGGATCCGATTGGTATTAAATTTTACTATAGGAAGAAGTGGATAAATTAAAATTTCAAAGTAGCAAATGAAAATATAAATTTGAATCCAAACAACAAAATATTCACCAGTAACAGGATGATTAGATGAGATACAGTACATTCATATTATGAGCTATGATTCAGCAGTTAATCATAACACCGTCTCTAAGACATATTGTTAGTGAAAAAGTAAGTTGCAGAAAGATATATGTCAATCTTGGCTCAACCAGAGAAACAGAATTAGTAAGAAGTATGTAATAAGAGATGGATCACAAAAACTTGTCTCATGCAATTATCAAGGCTGGCTAGGCAAGCTGGAAAATCCCAGGGCATCAGGAAGGGAGTAATCTACATCTGTCAGTTGCAAGCTGAAACTCATGCCCCCAGACAGAATTTTTTCTTAAGAAAAGACTCAGTTCTGTTAAGACCTTTCAAATTGGGTTATCTGGGATAATATCCCTTCCTAAATCAACTGGTTATGGACTTTAATCACATCTTCAAAGTACCTTCAAAGCAACGCCTAGGTAAGTGTTTGATGGAATTATTAGGAACCATATAACCTCGCCAAGTTGACACATAAAACCAACCATCATGCATGTGACTTTACATACACATTTGTATTATGATACAGATGCACTGCTGCACAGTGTGTGCATGTGTGTATGTAGACAGAGAGTTCAGGAAGGATGCACACCAACTTGATAACAATAGGACAGAGTACAAATTGGCAAGTTGAAAAGTAGAGTGGTGTAGGGCAAAGAGGAGATTCACTTTTTATTCTTTATAGTTCTGG
This sequence comes from Vulpes vulpes, assembly GCF_048418805.1. Classification (NCBI taxonomy): domain Eukaryota; kingdom Metazoa; phylum Chordata; class Mammalia; order Carnivora; family Canidae; genus Vulpes; species Vulpes vulpes. The sequence goes on from NC_132788.1 coordinate 32,018,010, forward strand.
TTGGGGATGCTGATAATGAGGCAGACACGGATGTGCAGGGGCAGGAGGTAAATGAGAAAGTGCTGAGCCTTTGGTTTAATTTTTCTGTGACTCTAAAATTACTCTAAAAATTAATTCCTATTCTTTTTCTAAGATTTAATTTTTAATTTTTATTTTATTTTATTTATTTAAAGATATTATTTATTTATTTGAGACAGAGTGAGAGAGAAGAGCATGTGCACACAAGGGTGTGGAGCAGAAGGAGAAACAGACTCCCCATGGGTGCCCAATGTGGGGCTCAATTCTGGGGCTCTGGGATCATGACCTGAGGCAAAAGCAGACACTTAACTGACTGAGCCACTCAGGTGTTCCTTTTTAATTTTTATTTATTTATTTTTTTAGAAAGAGTGTGCACAAGCAGGGGTGGGAAGAGGCAGAGGGAGCAGGAGAAAGAGAATCTTAAGCAGCTCCAAGCCTCAATCTCATGACCCTGAGATCATTACCTAAGCCAAAATCAAGAGTCAGATGTTTAACTGACTAATCTACCCAGGCACTCAGAAGATTTTATTCTTAAGCAATCTCTACACCCAACAGGGGACCTGAACTCACAACCTTGAAATCAAATGTTGCATTTCCCACTGACTAAGCCAACCAGGTGACACTGTTCTTTTTTTAAATGACAGATTACCAGAAAAAAAAAGTAGCAATCAGATTGGTAGCAGAGCTCTCATCAGCAAGAATAAATGCTAAAAGGTAGTAGGAAAATATCTTTTATATACCTAAGGTAAAGAACTCATAACCTAGAATTCAATATATAATAAATTATCATTCAAAAGGAAGATAATTCAATATATATTCAAGTATGAAATGGGCACCTGGGTGGCTCAGTAGGTTACGTGTCTGCCTTCAGCTCAGGTCATGATCTTAGGGTCCTGGGATCAAGTCCTGCATCGAAGGACTGCTGAGCAGGGAGCCTGCTTCTTCCCCTCCCTCCCCCAGATCGTGTGCGATCTGTTTCTTTCTCTCTCTCTCTCTCTCTCTCTGTCTCTCTCTCTCTCTAACTCACTTTCTCTCTCAAATAAATAAATAAAACCTTTTTTTTTAAGTTTGAAAAACCAAGAGTTTACTCCTCACTGGCATTTGTGAAGAAACTACTAAAGAATATGCATCAGCCATAAAACTGATTCAGAGAAGGAAAGAAGAAATTCAACAGGTGAGCAAATTCATTTGAAAACCATAGCTAAACTAAATGAAGTATTGAGTGTGAAAAAAATAATCACAGTATGAAGTATCTGGGTGGCCCAGTTGGTTAAGTGTCTGACTTGTTCTTTTGGCTCAGGTCATTATCTCAGGGTCCTGGGATCAGGCTCCACACTCAGTGAGTAATCTGTTTGAGGATTTTTCTCTCCTCCCTCTGCCCCTTCCTCCATTCTCTCTCTCTCTTAAATAAAAATAAATACATCTTAAAAGAAAAAAAATAATAGTAATTTTCACAGATGTTTAAAAAATTGGAAAATTCTAGATAACAATACTCAGAAAGCTTATGGCAGGGTGGTTCAAATTGAAATAAAAAAATATAAATTTTTTTGTTGCTTTTGGAAAAAAATAGTTAATACTTACCCTTAGAACTTGTTGGAGCCTGAGTGGCTCTACAGTGGTTAAGAGCCTAACTCTTGATTTTGACTCAGGTCAAAACCATCATCTCAGGGTTGTGAAACTGAGCTCCGTGTCAGGCTCCCCACTCATCAGGGAGTCTGCCTCTCTCCCTCTTCCTCTCCTTCTACCCCTCCCCCGTATGTGCGCTCACTCTTGCCCTCTCTCTCTAAAATAAATTTAAAAATAAAATAAAATAAAATAAATAAATAAATCTTAAAAAAATAAAAGAATTTGTTGGAGAAATGTAAAACTAAGATACATGTTAAAAATTTAAGAGCAATTTTTTAAACAAGCCACGAGAATTAAGAAAAACTGTAGTACTCCAACAATAAGATCAGGAATAAAAGTAGAAAAAG